>NW_027397067.1:20767029-20924137 GCF_003265705.2 Callorhinus ursinus | reverse complement strand
CAAATAAATAAATTAATTAAAAAAATAGGGGGTGCCTGGGTGGCTCAGTTGATTGGGCGTCTGACTGTTGGTTCTGGCTCAAGTCATGATCTCAGGGTTGTGGGATTGAGCCCCGAGTTGGGCTCCACCCTCAGCTTAGAGTCTGCTTGAGATTCTTTCTCCCTCTCCCTCCCCCTCAGCCCCTCCCCCCACTCATGTGCTCTCTCTCTCTTTCTCAAATAAATAAATAATTACTGTATCAGATATTAAAAAGAATGTCTATATGTATTGATTAAAAAGATGTCTTAGAGAAATACATAAAAATTGTGATTCCCTTTTTTGTGAAATAAATTAAATAGAATGCATGTGTATGCAACTGAAGCAGTACCAGTGTAGATGCCCTCCAGTGCTCTAGGGCTCTGGGGTTACCATTCCTCTTAATATTTAATATCCTCTCAACATCTTCCAAGAATATCTTTAAAAATTTTTTTTAAAAATTTCATTTATTTGACAAAGCAGGAGAGTGAGAGAAAGCACAACCAGGGCAAGCAACAGAGGGAAAGGGAGAAGCAGGCTCCCCGCTGAGCAGGGAGCCCTATGTGGGGCTCGATCCCAGGACCCTGGGATCATGACCTGAGCTGAAGGCAGACACTTAACTGACTAAGCCACCCAGGTGCCCCTAAAAATTTTTTTAAAAAAGATTTTATTTATTTATTTGAGAGAGAGAGAGCACAAGCCGGTGGAGAGGGTGGCAAAGGGAGAGGGAGAGGTAGAGGCTGACTTCCCGCTGAGTAGGGAGCCTGACACAGGGCTCCAACCCAAGACCCCAAGATTATGACCTGAGCCAAAG
Source organism: Callorhinus ursinus (assembly GCF_003265705.2). NCBI lineage: Eukaryota > Metazoa > Chordata > Mammalia > Carnivora > Otariidae > Callorhinus > Callorhinus ursinus. The sequence goes on along the minus strand of NW_027397067.1, from coordinate 20,923,308 downwards.
TCAGAGGCTTCACCGATTGAGCCACCCAGGTGGTCCCCTCCACCCAGAATATCTTTAAAGAAATCATAGACAGCCCAAGCTCCAGTGTCCTGCTCTCATTAAATGCGTGTTCCCTGCTTCTCATCTTGCAATCTTAAGTGTTCTCTCTTTTTTGTTTCTATATTATTTAAATATTACACCAAAAGAGATGTAATGCATCTCCTTTCCCACATAATTCCCCTTACTCTATCTTTAGGATAGACCTATATGTGACTGATTTTACTGAAAGTTGGGGGTATTAAAGAGGAGCTATATATCAACAGAGGTCAGTAAGCAGTAAAAAACTTAGTATCGTATCTCTATTCCTATTATTTCCATTACCTATTACATATGTTAGGTAATATATCTCTATTACCTAGCAACTGATAACTTCTCCCTAGCTGTGTTTTGTCCTAGGTCTCACTTCTCCCATGTCTCTTTTTTTTTCTCCTTTTACTCAAAGAGCTCCCCAAACCCTTAAAATTCATGTTCATTTTCCACACTGCACAGTGTTAGGCCTCTAGGACTCATTCGTTAGACTTCCATTGCTACCCTCAAATGTCCAAGATGTTCTAAAAACTAAGATGTTCTGTTGAATAAAGAGTAATCTTTGGGCCTTCACCTTTACCTTTGAAGCATGGCTGAAGTTTAAAAGCATAGTCTGCAATCTCTTTAAGGCAATTATAGCCATAAGTGTGCCTTCCCTTCCTTGCCAGTCTTTGTAAACAGGAGGGAGCAATATACAATTTATGTCCCTATTTATGTGAATAGTGGCATCACTTACCTTCCTGTATAGGGAGAATTATCGACCATCACATTTTATGTTGAAAATAACCTATTTCCTCATAAATACATAGGTATGTGTGCATGAGTGTATGTATGTATGTGTGTGTGTGTATATATATTTGTGTACCTACAACATTACTACATATAGAGTAGAGACTCTAAAGGATGACCTGCTGTTATGATTGAGATTTTCTTAAGAAAAAAAAAAAAGCTCCTAGACTTACTGTAGCACTTGAACAAATAGATGACGGAGGCTGCAAAGTGTTAAGTCAAAGATCAATGGTTTTCAAAGTGCCTTCTAAGGAACCTTGTGGATTGGGGAAGTCCTTTTGGGCAGTGGGGGTCAGAGGTGAGAATAAAGAGGAGAAAAGCAAACAGCTCAACCCAACCAGGCCAACTCTTACTCTCTTTTACATATTTGCACACCAATAAAATTTTGTCCGTATAGTGAGTTCTGAGGCTGGAAAAAAGTTTGGAGTGATTGCCTTAAAACATGGGTCTGCGAACTGCAGCCCGCAGGTCAAATCTGGGCTGTAGAGTTTGTTTTTGTACAGCCTATGAGCGAGGGATGGCTTTTACATTCTTAAGGAGATGTTAAAAAAAAAAAAAAAAGGAGGAAGAAGAAGAATATGTGAGAGACCATATGTGCCCTGCAAACCCTAAAATATTTATTGTCTGTCTCTTTACAGGAAAAGTTTTTTGGCCCCTTTCGTGGTGGTGGCACTATTTGAAGAGGCTAAAAATGGAAAACTAGCTAAACAGGCAGTAGGGAAATGATTAAGTAAAGCATGTGTATTATTTAAGATTGGTTTAGCTGCAAATAAAGGAAACCTGCAAATATCAGTGACTGAAGGAAGATGCAAGTTTATTTCACATTTGAGAATGTGAAGGGTTATCAGTACTGGAATATTCTGAAACTCCCTGGGTCAGAAACTCAGGCCACATCCGTCTTGTGTGGCTCCACCCTGGGTTAGTTTAATTCCCAGGGTCACCTCTTGGTCTACAAGATGATTGTTGGAACTCTAGCCTTTATCCTTGCATTCCAGCCAGCAGGAAGGAAGAAGCAAAGAAAATAGAGCATTCCACATCTACTTTTATCTCATTGGTTAGAACTTAATTATATGTGCATCTAGCTGCAATGGAGACTGGGAAATGTAGTTTTGATTCGGGGCAGTCCTGTACCCAGCTGAAAATTTGGTATTCTATTATTATAGAAGAAGCAGAGACTAGATATTAGAGTTCTCTATCACAGCAGAGGACATCAACTCATTTATTTATTTGTTCACCCTCCTATCATGTGGCAGGTAACTTGCTAACCATTGAAAATATAAATTGGATAGAACTCATAGTCTGGAATCTTATTATATTTTTGATGGCTTCTAATGGCTCTTCCAGTCTTATGGTCTCTGAATTATTGCAATTAGTTTTTTTTTAAGATTTTATTTATTTATTTGACAGAGAGAGAGAGCACAAGAGCAGGAACACAAGCAGGGGGAGTGGAAGAGGGAGAAGCAGGCTTCCTGCTGAGCAGGGAGCCCAATATGGGACTTGATCCCAGGACCCTGGGATCATGACCTGAGCCAAAGGCAGACGCTTAACGACTGAGCCACCCAGGCGCCCAAATTATTGCAATTTAATGTTAGCTTATTTCTTTTTCTTTCTTTCTTTTTTTTGGTCTTGCATAGAGCCATGTTTTTGACCACTGTCGATCATGCATGTAGAATGCATCATTTGCTTTTTTGTTTGTTTTTTACACGTAAGAATTCTTTTTTTTTAATATTTTATTTATTTGTCAGAGAGAGAGAGCACAAACGGGGGGAGCTGCAGGTAGAGGGAGAAGCGGGCTCCCCGCTAAGCAGGGAGCCGGATGTGGGGCTCCATCCCGGGACGCTGGGATCATGACCCAGGCGGAAGGCAGACACTTAACCAACTGAGCTTCCCAGGCGTCCTTACACGTAAGAGTTTGAATGAATAGTGTCTGAGCAAAGTGCATGGAGTTCTTTGTCCTCCTGCTTTTAGCATCAGTATCGTTGTTTGTTTGTTTGTTGTGGTTTTATTATAGCATGGGGATGGGACCAGTGGGCAGAAAGAGCTGCGTCAACATTAGTATCCTTGAATTATTCTGTAGGAATCTGTAATTCTGGAAGTAGCATTGACATATCCACAGCAGTCCTGTATTGAGAAGCAAAACAAGAAGTCCGGAGTAGGATTAAATGGGGTCCTTTATTTTTAACCACCTACAGATTTGCATTAGAACAGTATTCATTCATTAAATGAATAAAACCCCAGCATGCTCAGTGACTACTGGATGCATTTACAAATGGGTTAATCTCTGGGTCAGCTGAGCAATTTTCTGGGAATCTTTTGCCAAAGTCCTCAGGCTTAAAGGTATGGTGAGCCAGTGGGAGCTTTTATCCTTTTCTAGGTTGATTCCAACCTCTGATAGCAGTGAAGAGTATTCGAGGGTAGTATTTGTGCAGTGGCATTATCGTGGCCAATGAGGTTTATCCGAGGCGCGATTATTGCTAATCGAAGGGAGACTGCTTAACGTGAACAAGAATTTTTGTCTAATATATGGTTTATTCATAGGTTTAATCAGACTAGGATGTTTTTTCTCATTAAAAATCCCTTAAGCCAGTGAAATATTTTGGGATATTATTTCTTGTTTCTGAGGCTTATTTTGATTAAATGCATATGGTACTTTCAGGCACTTTGTGTTCCCAAATCACTTTACAGCTCCCGCTGTTGTTTTATCAGTAATGCGGGCTTTTAGGGATTTTCCCACTGCTTTTTTTTTTTACATTGCCTTCTGAAGTGTTTCTACGGTCCATCACATCAGCTCCCACATTAGAGATGTGGGAGCTGGGAAGAAAAAAATGCGATCAACTCCTGGAAACCAGTGCTGAGTGGGCGTCACTTTTATAGCTGATACATTTAATCCCAGAAAGATCATGAGTTCTTCAAAGTGGCTAATGCTTTTTGGAAAGCAGGTATATCCATGCATTTAAAACCATTTTAAACATGATTAGTCTAGACCTGTAATTTTAAACATCAGTGGTGACGTGAAGAACATCAATTATTTATTTATAAATTTGGAGTATAGTTGACATACAATATTATATTAGTTTCAGGTGTACCACATAATGATTAGACATTTATATATATTAAAAAATGATCACCAGGACGACTCTGGTTACTATTTGTCACCATATAAAGTTATTACAGTATTATTGACTATATTCCCTATGCTGTGTTTTCTATCCCTGTGACCTATTTATTTTATAACTAGAAGTTTGTACCTCTTAATCGCCTTCACCTATTTCGTCCATTTCCCCACCCGCCTTCGCCCCCGCCAGCAACCACCAGTTTGTTTTCTGTATTTATGAGTCTGTTTTGTTTTGTTTGTTTGTTTAGATTCCACGGGTAAGTGAAATCATGTAGTATTTGTCTTTCTCTGTCTGAATTATTTCACTCAGCATCTTGGTCCATCAATGTTGTAGCCAATGGCAAGATTTCTTTTTTCTTATGGCTGAATACTATTCCATTAGGTATCTATTTCTAAATCTACATCTCTCACATCCCTTTTTTTTTTTTTTTAACATCTCTGACACCTTCTTTATCCATTCATCTATCGATGGACACTTAGATGGCTTTCATATCTTGGCTATTGTACTATTCTTTTTTTTTTTTTTTAAGATTTACATATTTATTTTGAGAGGGAGAGAGAGAACAGTGGGGAAGGGCAGAGGGAGAGGTAGAGAGAGAGTCCCAAACAGACTCCTCACTGAGCATGGAGCTGGATGTGGGGCTCGATTCCACGGCCCTGAGATCATGACCAGAGCAGAAGCCAAGAGTAGGATGCAACCGACTTTGCCACCCAGGCGCCCCCCCCCTTTTCTAAGTCATCTCTATGCCCAACTCTATGTTCAAATTCACAACCCTGAGGTCAAGAGTCACATGCTCCACCAACTGAGTTAGCCAGGTGCCCCTTGTCTAATATAAATAATGCTGCAATGCGCAAAGAGGTGCATATATCCTTTCGAATTAGTGTTTTTCTTTTCTTTGGGGAAATACCCAGAAATGGAATTACTGGATTATATGTATGTCTATTTTTAGTTTTTTGAAGAACCTCCATACTGTTTTTTCACGGTGGCTGCACCAGTTTACTTTTCCACCAACGGAGCATGAGGGTTCCCTTTTCTCAGCATCTTCACCAATACTTGTTATTTCTTGTCTTTTTTTTTTTTTTTTGCTTTTTAAAAAAATTTTTTTAGTATGTTCAGTTAGCCAACGTATAGTACATCATTAGTTTTTGATGTAGTGTTCAGTGATTCACTAGTTATGTATAACACCCGGTGCTCATCACAACACGTGCCCTCCTTAGTACCCATCACCCGGTTACCCCATCCCCCCACTCCCCTCCCTTCTGAGACCCTCAGTTTGTTTCCCGGAGTCCAGAGTCTCTCATGGTTTGTCTCCCTCTCTGATTTCTCACCCTTCAGATTTCCCTCCCTTCCTCTGTAGTCCTCTGTGCTATTGCTTATATTATTATTTTGTCTTTTTGATACTAGCCGTTCTGACTGGTGTAAGGTGATATTTCCCTGTGGTTTTGATGTGCATTTGCCTGATCATGAGCGATGTTGAGCATCTTTTCATGTGTCTGTTGGCCATCTGTATGGCTTCTTTTTTTTTTTTTTTTAAAGATTTTATTTATTTATTTGAGAGAGAGAGAATGAGAGATAGAGAGCACGAGAGGGAAGAGGGTCAGAGGGAGAAGCAGACTCCCCGCTGAGCAGGGAGCCCGATGTGGGACTCGATCCCGGGACTCCAGGATCATGACCTGAGCCGAAGGCAGTCGCTTAACCAACTGAGCCACCCAGGTGCCCCATCTGTATGGCTTCTTTGGAAAAATGTATATTCAGGTCCTCTGCCCATTTTTTAATCAGATTGTTTGTTTTTGGTTGAGTTGTGTGAGTTCTTTGTGTAGTTTGGTTATTAACCCCTCATTGGATATATCATTTGCAAATATCTTCTCCCCTTCAGTAGATTGCCTTTTTGGTTTGTTGATGGGTTCCTTCCCTGTACAAAAGCTTTTTAGTTTGATATAGTCCCAATTGTCTATTTTTGCTTTTGTTGCCCTTGCCTGAGAAGACAAATCCAAAAAAAATTTGCTGACTGATGTTAAGAGTTTACTGCCTTTGTTTTCTTTTAAGAGTTTTATGGTTTCAGGTGTTACATTTAGGTCTTTAATCCATTTTGAGTTTATTTTCAAGAAAGTGGTTTAGTTTTGTTTTTTTGCATATAGCTACTAAACACAGCTCTTTAGAAATGCTATTTATTTTCTTTTTTGAGGAACAAGAATAAAAGTAATATGAAATTACCTCAAATATTTCCATATGAAATATCATTTTACTATGATTAAGCACAAAATGGTTTTGTTAACTAAAACAGTACTATGTAATGTTCTAGCCCAAGCTTTAACCCTTTAGGACCCGAATATTTGTTCTTTTTCCCCCCCTCTCAATGTCAACCGAGCTTACAGGGCCCGCCTGAGCTTATAGATTCTCTCTTTTGGAAGGTTGTAATAACAAATATGTAGATCTACAGTGTCTGCTTTGTGGTGCCTTGGTGCAGGGCAAAACCTGCACAGCTTCCCTCCTGCTGTAGTCCTACCGAGAAATGTGCTTTCCTGGATGTTTGTGTAACTTCTACAGGTGTGAGCTGAAGAGCATCTGCTCTCCTGTGTGCATATGGGAGTCTATGTAGTGGGAATCTCTGTCTTGCAATGATTAGTGTCACAGACAGAAGGAACTTTCTTTTCCCTTCTCTTTCTCTCTTTTCTCCTCTTTCTTTTTCTTCTTTAAACATTTTATTTATTTATTTGACACAGAGAGAGAGAGAGAGAGAGAGAGAGAGAGAAAGTACAAACAGGGGGAGCGGCAGGCAGTGGAAGAGGGAGAAGTAGGCTCCTGCTGAGCAAGGAGCCTGGTGTGGGGCTTGATGTGGGGCTTGATCCCAGGACCGTGGGATCATGACCTGAGCTGAAGGCTGACACTTAACCGACTGGGCCACCCAGGCGCCCCTTTTCTCCTCTTTCTTGCTTTAACTGTTTTTTTTTTTTTGCTTTAACTGTTTTTCCTCCTTTCCCTCACAGTCAATACTGTTGCTTTTCTTAAAAATTCAAAACCGACTTATTATGGGAATTTTCTAATATAGAAAAGTTGAAAGAGTATAAATAAGGACTCATATATCCACCAACTAATTTTAATAATTGTTAACATTTGTCATATTTGCTTTATATTCCTCTATTTCAATTAAAAGTTTATTTGTGGTAAAATAGATGTAATGTAAAATTTACTATTTTAAGCTTTTAAAATTTTATTTTTTTAAAAAGATTTATTTATTTATGAGAGAGAAAGAGAATGAGTTGGGGGAGGGGCAGAGGGAGAGGGAGAATGTCCAGCACACTCCCCACTGAGCAAGGAGCCCCATGGGGGGCTCTTGATCCCAGGTCCCTGAGATCATGACCTGAGCCAAAATCAAGAGTTGGCTGCTTAACCGCTCCTAAGCTTTTTTTAAAGTATTCTTTACATTTTTTAAAAAGATTTTATTTATTTATTTGAGAGAGAGGAGAGAGACATATAGAGAGAGCATGAGCAGGGAGAGGAGCAGAAGGAGAGGGAGAAGACTCCTTGCTGAGCAGGGAGCTCGAGGAGGGCTCGATCCCAGGACTCTGGGATCATGACTTGAGCCAAAGGCAGATGCTTAATGACTGAGCCACCCAGGTGCCCCAGTATTCTTTAAATTTCTAAAATATTTTGGTAAAATAAAAGATCATCCTTTCTCCACTGAATTACTTTTGCATCTTTGTTGAAAATCAGTTTTCCATATAAATGTAAGTCTATTTTTGGACCCTCTATTCTGTCTCATTGATCTCTTTGTTATGCTAATACCACACTGTCTTGATTAGTCTTGAAATCAGGTAGTATACTACAGTATGTAGTATATGTTCTTTTTCAAAGTTATGTGGATATTCTATGTCCTTTGCATGTCTATATGAATTTAGAATAAGTTTGTCAGTTTCTACACAAGATCCTACTAGGATTTTGATTGCGATTACATTGAAGCTATAGATCAGTTTGGGGAGAATCAACATCTTTGGCCCTATGCTATAGCTCTCCATTTATTTTAGATCTTTTTTTTTTTTAAGTAAACTCTGGCCCCATTGTGAGTTTGAGCCCCACAACCCCAAGATCAAGTGTTGTATCCTCTACTGACTGAGCCAGCCAGGCACCCCTAGATCTTCTTTAATTTCTCTCTGCAATATTTTATCACTATCACTGTACAGATAAACCTTTTGCCAAATTTATCCTTAAATATCTATTTTGATGTTATTATAGATGCTATAATTTTTAAATTTTAATTTTCATTTATTCATTGCTAGTGTAAATATAGTTGATTTTGTAAATTGATCTTGTATTCTGCAGGCTTGATAAACTCATACTAGTCCTCATAGCTTTTTTGTAAATTTCTTTGGATTTTCTAGATAGATGATAATTTCACCTGAAAATAAGACAGTTTTACTTCGGGGCGCCTGGGTGGTTCAGTCAGTTAAGTGTCTACCTTCAGCTCAGGTCATGATCCCAGGGTCCTGGGATGGTGCCCCACATCGGGCTCCCTGGTCGGTGGGAAGCCTGCTTCTCCCTCTCCCTCTGCCTGCCGCTACCCCTGCTTGTGCTCTCTCTCCCACTCTGTCAAATGAATAAATAAAATCTTAAAAAAAAAAAAAGACAGTTGTAGTTCTGTCTTTCCAATCTGGATGCATTTTTATTTATTTTCTTGCCCTATTTCATAGGCTAGAATCTCTAGTACGATGTGGAATAGCCATGGTTAGAATAGACATCCTTAGATCGGAGCCGGCGGCTTCAGCCCCTGATCCAGCCGCATGCACATGGGCTCAGAAGGGCTTGCGGCCCACGGTCCACCATCCAGCCACCCGCAGACTCTCCCACCGCCGGCCGAACGCGGTCTTGGCCACCAGCACCCGCAGGGGCTAATTCCTGCGCCACCCGCGAGTCAACGACGGGAAGTCAGGGAAGAAGCCCCAAACAGAGAATGATAGGACTGTCTGGAAAGATGCGCAGTTACAGAAAGAAACGCCCGAAACAAACATACAAAATCAGCAGCTCCTTATGCACCAACAGCCATCAGTTACCCACACTGGGCAATGATTCCTGCTTAACATCGTCCTTAAGAAACAAGACAATGAAACGCCCGCGAACAGACTGACACCGCAGAACTGCGCGTCTCCACCGCGGCCCGAAAACGCTCGGTTCCTGGACTGCTGGCTTCTCCGGGGTGAAGACGCTGGTTTTTCCTACATTGTTCTTGAACCCGTAAACCGCGGGGAGCCCCTTAGTGGGTGGCACCTGGGGGCTCGTCCTGGGCGGGACCCTCGTCCTCCCCGCGGATCTGGACAGCGTTCCACAGGCCCCGGCACCACCTAATGCCTTCGGTCAAGGAAATTCCATGATGGGGTCCGTGTTCTAGAAAGTTTCTGTAGAGGAGAAAAGAACGCTAACTGAAGAGTGGGGGCGGACAACAGGGGAAGGCGGCAGGTGTGCAAAGGAGGGGGGGAGGACAGGCAGGTGGGTGTCCAGCGTCCGGGGACACCAGCCCAGGTGGCTGAGACCCCCCCCCCCCCAGGGGGAAGCTCAGAGTAAACCCTGGCAGGGCTGTGGGTGTCACCTTGTCCTCCCAGGACGATGGCCTGACCCTGGTGTGACCTAGCGTGACCTGTGGGGGTGGCCCCGCTCCAGGGCGTCCTCTGATGGGGCCACAGTGTGTGGGAGTTTTCAGAGGCAGAGGTAAGCATGTCAGTGATTATAGACAGACACTGTACCCTTTCACAGCTGGGTAAACTGAAGCCCGGAGCAGGGTCAGACAGGTACCTTACGGAGCCTGGGCAGGAGACAGACCTCCCTCCTCAGCTGACTGCTTGTCGCATGCCCCAGTCGGGGCCTCTATCAACAGTGCGGGAGTGCTTCTAAAAACCCTAATAAAGAAAAACTGCTTTCTGTCTAAAAAAAAAAAAAAAAAAAAAGAATAGACATCCTTGCAGTATTCCCGATCTCAGTTTTCACTGTGCAGTACAGTGTTAGCTGTAGGTTTCTCGTAGATACAATTGCCTGGCTCCGGGAGCCTGGTACTGGGGAAACTGCATATGTGTTAGGGGGTCTGCCCGGCAAGCACACTTGAGCCAGGGAGCAAAACTCCTTTCTACTGCAATATCACCCCTGCACCCTTCACTGACAACACTTAACATTGTGCCAGTTGGCAAAAGGAAAATATTTAAAGGGCCTGTCTTCATTTTTGCAAATTAGGCAATTCAAGGTGAGTTTGGCAATAAATTCTTAATTGACCTGTTGTCTTTCATGGATTACTGTTCTTCAGTGCCTGATGTCCAATATCTTGAAAACTGTCTTTTTTTTTTTCATATATTTTGTCCATTGTTTGGTTGTTTCAGACAGAAGGGCAAATCTGGTTTCTGCTGTTCTATCTTGGCCAGAAGCAAAAGTAGCCCCCTTTACTGCATTTTGAGTAGTGATTTGAGCATACCATCTGTTACCTTCTAGAACCCTGACTGAGGCACTTGTATTTCCTATAAACTGGCAGTTAGGTTGAATGGCTTATTTAGATTCAGGTTAAACATTTTTGGCAAGAAAATTCCTTTTATAGGTCATGCCATGTACCTCATACTGTGTCATAGCTGATTATTCTGCTCTTAGCAATGCTAACTTTGATTAGTTGGTATATTAATCTGCTCAGGCTTCTATAACAAAATACCACAGACCAGATGCTTAAACAACAGAAATTTACTTTCTCCCAGTTCTGGAGGCTAGAAGTCTGTGATCAAGGACCTCCAGCAGGGTCGGTTCTTGGTGAAGGCTCTCATCCTGGCTTATAGATAGGTGCCTTCTCATTGTGTCCTCATGTGGCTCTTCCTTGGGGTGTGTGTGTGTGTGTGTGTGTGTGTGTGTGTGTGTGTGTATAGAAAATGAACTCTCTGGGATCTCTTCTTATAAGGACACTATCCTATCAGATCAGGGCCCCCACCTTTATGACCTCTTTTAATCTTAATTAATTCCTTAAGGACCCCATCTCCTAATACAGTCTCACTGCGGGTTAGGACTTTAATATATGAATTATGAGGGGACGCAAACATTCAGTCCATAGCATTTAACGTAATCACCAGTACTTTCGCCTTTACCATTAGCAAGGACTATGTTGGTTGATACTTTTGTACTTTGTGACTATCCTGTTGCACAAACATCTTCACCTGGTGTTTTTGTTTTCGCTTTTTTGTTTTAGCGTGCATTGATGATTCTTGCCTGAATCGATTTCTTTATTAGGGTTTGGAGAATAGTGAATTTTCAGTTGTATCTCTCCTCTGTTTATTATCTGGCGTTCTTCCATAAAAGTGAGGTTTTCCTCATCAAATGGGGATGCAGTATTGTTTCTCCTTAAAAGGTAGTGATCAATATTTATTTTTTTCTCTTTAATTGCCAATTTCTTAGAGAGGGGAGTTTGTTTAATAGTTACCTCCAGTGATGATGAATGAGTTTTCTTCTTTTTCTCTCGCCCTCTGCTTTTAATATCACTCTGGACTCTTGGATTCTATTTATCTAATATTTATAATCATCTATAGTTATAATTCTTTTAAATGCTCATATCATCCCAAATTTGGCCAGTGGAGATTCCTCCCAGTTCCTGATCCTTTGGGGACAAGTCCCCAACTCTTACCCCATTAGTCTTTAATAGCTTCTGGTATTATATGCTCATTTTGTTTGTTCCTGATTCAGACTTGGGATCACTAATTTTTCTTTCTTTCTTTTTTTTAAAGATTTTATTTATTTATTTGACAGAGAGAGGCAGAGAGACAGAGCACAAGCAGGGAGAGCAGCAGGCAGAGGGAGAGGGAGAAGCAGGCTCCCAGCTGAGCAGGGAACCCAATGAGGGACTTGATCCCAGGACCCTGGGATCATGACCTGAGCTGAAGGCAGCCGCTTAACCAACTGAGCCACACAGGCACCCTTGGATCACTAATTTTTCAAGGAGTCTTGGTTCATTTTAGTGGGGGAAAGTTTTTGGAAATTATGATCTGGGTGATAGGTGGATTTATTGTTACTTAAGATTCACTGCCTTTAGGTTCTATTTATAAACAGGCGGGGTAGGAAATATGTCAAGAAAAAGAAGTCAATCATTTATATTGTCTTTCACTTCCAACTTAAATTTACAAATACTATATCTGATAAGGAACTGGTATCCACAGTGTATAAATAATTCTTAGAATTCGACAATAAAAAGACAAAAAACTCAATTAAGAAAATGGGTAAAGAATCTGAATAGACCTTTCTCCATGCAAGACATTTAAGTGGCCAATAAGCACATGAAAAGATAGATGATCAACATTATTAGTCATTAGGGAAATGCAAATGAGAACCACACTGTGATACCACTTAGCCCCCACTAGGATGGCTAAAGTAAAAAAGACAGACAATAACAAGTGTTTACAAAGATGTGGAAAAATTGGAACCCTCATATATTGTTGGTAGAATTGTAAAATGGTACAGCCACTTTGGAAAACAGTTTGGCAGTTTCTCAAAATATTATAATAGTTATTAGGACCAAGCAATTCCACTCCTAGTTACATTCGCAAGAGAAATGAAAACATATATTCACAAATAGATTTATACCTGAATATTTATAGTAGCATTATTCATAATAGCCAAAAAGTAAAAGCAATTCAAATGTCCATCAATTGATGAATGGATTAAAATTGTGGTATAATTCATGGAATGGAATATTGTTGGGCAATAAAAAGAAATGAAGTCCTGATAAATATCTAAAAATGTAGAAGTGACTTGGAATTTGATATTGGGTAGAGGTCAGAAGAATTTTGAGAAGCCCGATAAGAAAAGTCTAGCTCACCTTGAAGAGGTTGTTGGTACAAATACGGAGGTGAAACGTGCTTCCGGTGTGGGCTTAGGAAGAAGTGAAGAACCTGGCAGAGAAAGTTTCTGTCACCTTTGAGAATATATATATCATCATCAACACAATATTGGTACAAGTATGGATATTAAAAGCATTTCTGGTGAGGGCTTAAAAGGAAGTAAAGAACACATTATTGGAAATTGGAGAACGGCGATCTTTGTCATATTGTGGCAGAAAACTTGGCTAAAGTGTGTTCTGTAGTTTTGTGGAAAATATAACTTTTAAGTGATGAACTTCGGTATTTAACTGAGGGGATTTCCAAGCAAAGAATTGAAGGTGTGGTCTGTTTTTTTCTTGCTGCTTATAGTAAAATTTGAATGAAAAGCAATACACTGAGGAAGCAACTGTTAAGCAAAAAGAACTAACACTTGATGATTTGGGAAATTACCCAGATTGCAAAGGATGCTAAATTAAGGAAATTAACCACTAGGGAAGTATGCTCTGGAGAGAAGACAAGAGTGTAAGTGGCCAGACAGACTTTTGCTATAAAGATTAAGTGTATGACTCAGGGGCCCAAACCACCATCTCAGTAGAAGTCAGGAATAGAGGTGGAGTTATTCAGGAAAGATCTGTGAGGACTCTTTTGTCTAATGGTGTGGTGCTTCATGACAGACACAGGAGACTGACAAGGTTTTGAGAATTTTATATCAGCGGGACCATGCCAACTTGGACCGAAGGGACAGAGACTGGATTAAAGGAAAGAAGGCTGTTGGACTTCCAACATTCTACCGGCTGAAAATAGGCTGATAGAAGCTACTCAGCTGCAAACATGTGCTACCTTCAAGAAAAAGGAAGAATGACTCCAAGGACAGAACCTTGGGCCCGGAGAATGGAGCACAGTTGCAGAGGCAGAGGTGGGTGGAGCCATGGGTACAGGGGACCGTGATGGTGTGGGGCACGGAGGATAGCTCCCAGGTTTTGAAACCCAGTGGAATTTACCCTGCTGGATTTCAAACTTGCTGGGGACCAGTGACCCTTATATTTCTTCCTTCTCTCCTGTTATCCTGTGGCCGTCTCATCATTGGTTTTTGGAAGTATATACTTTGTTTTCTCATTTCACAGGCCCGCAGATAGAGAAGAATTTTCCCCTAGGATTGCTCATTCTCAGAGTCTCATCCATGAACTGGTTTAGATGATTTAGATGATAAGACTTGGGACTTTTGATGACATTTAGATGAGATTCTGGACGGAGTTGTTGCTGTAACGGGTTGAGACTTCGGGGGATGATAAGGTGGGGTGAGCATTTTGCTTATAGGATGGATGTGAATTTTGGGGAGGGGTCTGAAGACAGTCTGTAGTGTGGTGAACGAGCCCAGTAAATATATGTCCATGTGCTAGTCCCTGGAGCCTGTGGATGGTACTGGATTTGGCAAAGAGGTCTTTGCCTGTGTAATTAAGTTAGGATCTTGAAATGAGATCATCCTGGATTATCCAAGGGGCCCTAAGCCAAAGACGAGTGTTCTGATGAGAGACACAAAGAGGACAGGGCAAAGGGAGGCAATGTGACCGTGGTGACAGAGACTGGAGTGGTGTGGCCACCAGCCAAGGAATGCCTGCAGCCGCCAGAAGTTGGAAAAGAGAAGGAACCAATAGTTCTCTTGACCCTTTGGAGGGAGCATGTCTCTACTGATATATTTCTTGTGGACTTCTGGCCCTGAGAACTGTGAGATAATAAATTTCTGTTGTTTTAATTTGTGGTTGTTTATAATAGCAGCCACAGAAAATCATACAGATTTTGGTACGTTTTTTGAAGACAAAGTGGCCAGTTGTAAAGGACCATATGTTATACGATTCTGTCGATACGACACGTCCAGAATAGACAAATCTATGGAGACAGAAAGTAGATTAGTGGTTGCCAGGGTTTTGGGTGAGGGCAAATGGTAGTGACTGGTCATGGATATGGGGTTTCCTTTTGAGGTGGTGAAAATGAGACAGTGGTGATGGTTGTACAATTCTGTGAATATACTAAAAGCTACTGAATTTTATACTTGATTTATTTTTAAAGATTTTATTTATGAGAGAGAGAGAGAGAGAGCATGCGTGCATGAGGGGGTGAGGGTCAGAGGGAGAGGGAGAAGCAGACTCCACCCCCCACTCCCCAGCAGGGAGCCTAACACAGGGCCAGTCCTAGAACGCTGAGATCATGACCCCAGCCGAAGGCAGACGCTTAACTGACTGAGCCGCCAAGGTGCCCCTGAATTTTACACTTTATTTATTTATTTATTTTTAAAGATTTTATTTATTTATTTGAGAGAGAGAGAATGAGAGAGAGCACGAGAGGGAAGAGGGTCAGAGGGAGAAGCAGACTCCCTGCTGAGCAGGGAGCCCGATGTGGGACCCGATCCCGGGACTCCGGGATCATGACCTGAGCCGAAGGCAGTCGCTTAACCAACTGAGCCACCCAGGTGCCCTGAATTTTACACTTTAAAGAGGTTAATTTTATGGTAGATAAATTATATTTCAATAAAACTATTGTAAAAAAAAACATTATGAAGTTTTCTTAACTTATCGATTTTATATTTTTTTCCCTTTCACTGGAAATTTCTTTTCAAATAAAACTAGCATACTTATTTGCTTTATCCTCATAGATACATAAAAAGGATTCATAATTACAATATTTGTATTAGCACATCATTACATCAAAAAAACGAATTTTGAGGCTTTTTTGGTAGTTCTTTTAGTCCCTAGACTATATACCATTAAGAAATGTATAGTTCAAATGTGTGTTTAAAAGGTCACTTGAGGGGCGCCTGGGTGGCTCAGTCCTTAAGCGTCTGCCCTCAGCTCAGGTCATGATCCCAGGGTCCTGGGATCGAGCCCTGCATTGGGCTCCCTGCTCCATGGGAAGCCTGCTTCTCCCTCTCCCACTTCCCCTGCTTGTGTTCCCTCTCTCGCTGTGTCTCTCTCTGTCAAAGAAATAAATAAAATCCTTAAAAAAAAAGATCACTTGAAATAAATTTCTGCTGTATGTCAGTGTGGTACTCATTTGATATAGAATTAAATTTGTCCTCAATTTTAGGGTTGCTTTCCCTTTATGATTTAATTTAATCTATTTTTTGAATGTTTGAGACATTTATATGAGTCAAAAATCAAAACTATATAAAAAAGCTTGTTTGGGGGCACCTGGGTGGCTCAGTCGGTTAAGCATCTGCCTTCCGCTCAGGTCAGGATCCCAGGATCCTGGGGTTGAGTCCCTCATCGGGCTCCTTGCTCAGCGGGGAGCCTGCTTCTCCCTCTGCCTGCCACTCCTCCTGCTTGTGCGCTCTTGCTCTGACAAATAAAATCTTAAAAGAAAAAGTCTTGCTTAGGAAAGGCTTGCTTCTGTCCATCAGCAGATGAATGGATAAAGAAGCTGTGGTACATATATACGATGGAATATTACTCAGCCATCAGAAAGGATGAGTACTTACCATTTACACAGATGTGGATGCAAGTGGAGGGTATTATGCTGAGTGAAATAAGTTAATCAGAGAAAGACAGTTATCATATAGTTACACTCAATTGTGACACATAAGAAACAGCAGAGAGGTTCTTAGGGGAAGGGAGGGAAAACATAATGGGATGTCATCAGAGAGGGAGAAAAACCTTGAGAGACTCTTAACTCTAGGAAACAAACTGAGGGTTGCTGGAGGGGAGGTGGGTGGGGGAATGGAGTAATTGGGTGATGGGCATTAAGGAGTCACATGATGTGATGAGCACTGGGTGTTATACACAACTGATGAATTACTGAACATTACATCTGAAACTAATGATGTACTATAAGTTGGCTAATTGAATTTAAATTAAAAAAAAAAAGGGGGAAGTCTTGCTTCTATCCGTATCATTTCTCTTCCTGTTCTTCACTCTACCTCCCTGTGCTCGCTCTCTTAGTATTTATTTCTGGTTTATCTTTCTAAAGTTTCTGGAAAAATAAGCAAAATAAACAAACACACACACATATATGTATATGTATTTGTATGTATTTTTTCTTATTTGATTTCCTTTCTTATAAAAAAGATAGCATTTTATATATACTGTTGTGCGTTTTTTTTTCACTTACTGTATACTGGAAACCCCTCAAACCACTCCTTCTCAGTCCATAGAAATCTTACTTATTCTTTTCTAAGACTATGTATACTTCATTGTGTGGGTTTATTCAAGCAGTTCCTCATTGGTGAACATTTGGGTTGTTTCCAGTGTTTTGCTTTTACAAACAACTCTGCAGTGACTCACCTTGCAAATATACTGTTGAGTATTTATTTAACTTCGGGTAAGTTCCTAGAAGCGAGAATGCTGGGGCTAACCGTAAATGCATCTCTCATTTACTCCCACCAGCAGTGTTTGAGAGTATCAGGTTCCTCACAGCATCATCAGGTGAGTGTATTGCCAAGCCTTTGGATTTTGGCCAATTTTATATGTGAGAAATTATATCTCAGTACAGTTTTAATTTACATCTCTTCTTATGAGTTGAGGTTAAGCATCTTTCTCACATGTTAACAAGCAAATGGGCCTTTCTTTTTTCTGAGAAATGTTTGTTTTTTAAACTTTTTTTCTGTAGGGATTTTGGTCTTATTCTGAAATTTAAAATTTTTTATATATTAGGTTTTTTGTGATGTAAGTTGCAGATATTTTCTCCTAGGTTATCATTTGTCTGACTTTTTCTTGTAATCATTTTTGAAATGGCAAAAATAAAATGACAACAAAATCAAAGAAAAGAATTCTTGTTATTCTATGGTTTCAATATAACTTTTTATTTTGCAAGATTCCCTCCTAGATACATTCATATTCATGATATTCATGAATATCTTTGTTCAAATCTAGCCAGTTCTACTTACTGGTCACATCTTTTGTCTTCTGCTTTTGTCACTTAAAATTAGGGGATACACCGCTTGGATGGGTCACATTCTAACCAATTAATTTGTTTTTCCTTTTTTAAAAAAATATTTTATTTATTTATTTGACAGAGAGAGAGACAGTGAGAGCAGGAACACAAGCAGGGGGAGTGGGAGAGGGAGAAGCAGGCTTCCCGCCGAGCAGGGAGCCCGATGCGGGGCTCCATCCCAGGACCCTGGGATCATGACCTGAGCTGAAGGCAGACGCTTAACGACTGAGCCCCCCAGGAGCCCCCCAATTAATTTGTGGACATATGGTAATTTCTTAAAAAGGAATCAGCAGGGCTGGGCATCTGGAGTTCTGATTCACTTCCGGACCTCCCAAGGTCACTGGAAGTTGTTTGCAGGCGAGAATCAAATCCTGCCTGGCACCTGGAAGACTGAGTCAGTTCTGGGGCCAACAACAACTGTACGCTCGAGTTCCGTTTGGAGTCTTGAGACTAATTAAGTCCTTGGCTTTTATGCCTGTCCTCGGCCCCCACCCACAGGGCCAGCGCTTGGAAAATGGTCTGCCCTCTCCTGTGCTCTCATTTCAACATGGCTAGCGCTTCAGACAAGCACGTGGTGATCTCTCTCTCTCCCTCTCTCTCTCTTGCTCTCCCTCTTTCTCCCTCCTCCTCTCCCCTCCGAGTCATGGCCTCTTATACTCAACATCACACTTTTAGTTAGCAGTGTGGAGATAATTTACTCAATGTCTAAAAGTGTCTAATAGAATTTTTCTGTGGGGGGTGGAGGAGGGTAGTTCTCCCCGCAACCCGCCCCCGACCTCCCGCCCAGCCTCAATCTTGCTTTAAATATTTTTTCTTTGGCAAATGCCAAGTGACTAGATTCACAATTCTAAATAAATAAAAAGCAAAATTTTGTAAGTGTGTGTGTTTTTCTAAAAGCTTAAAGCTCTTTTTGATATAAACATCTTGGACATCTAAATAATCTGCAGAAAATACACTGAGCTTCTTTTTACTTCTTATTTTTAGAAAGCCAGTTACATAATGAGTCTAGACACATCTTAGGGTGAGTGCGTTTCTCATTGTCCTATTTTTCCTCCTTGTTAAATAGGAGAATAATATACATAGTAAATATAGTATATTGTTTATACGTGCCGGGGGGGGGGTGTTACTTAACGATGACAATATGGTTTATACCTCTTTTCCTCCGATCTCTGTTTCTTCTTTAATCCTTATACTCCAGAAGAACTTTCAAAGCTGTGATACTAGTAACGTGGGGCCTTGTATCAAACCATCATGTTTTACACCTTAAATATATACAATTTTTATTTGTTGCTTATAACTCAGTAAAGCTGGGAAAAACTTTAAAAATGAATAAAATATATATTGACCAACCAACCAGCCAACCAAGAGTGGGGCCTTCCATCCATACGGCATGCTACTGTTCACAAACCTTTTGTATGTATTCGCTCATTGGACTCTGGCCAGTTATGTCTCCGACAGTCGTTTAGTTAACAGATGTATTAAATTCTCTAGAACCCTAAAGAAATTGTCTAAGGTCTTTGTGAAGCTTTATTCAAAAAATGTTTTCCAGTATTGAGATAAAATTCACATATAACATTGTGTACATTTAAGGTGTACAATGTGATGATTTGATATATGCATATATTGCAAAATGAATACCATGATAAGATTAGTTAGCGCATGTCACCTCACATAGTCATGTGTGTCTGTGTGTGTGTGGTGAGAACGTTAAAGATCTACTCTTAGCAACTTTCAAGTACACAGTACTGTGTAGTTAACCGTGCATTAGATCCCTAGAACTTTTATAACTGAAGTTTATACCCTTTGACCACTTTCACCCATTTTCCTCATTCCCCTGCCCCTAGAAACCACCAATTTACGCTCAGTTTTTTTAGATTCCACATATAAGTGAGACCATATGATATTTGTCTTACTCTGTCTGACTTTTTTCACTTAACATAATACCATCAGGGTCCATTTCTGTTGTTGCAAATGACAGGATTTCCTTCATTTGTGTGGCTGAACAATATTCCATATACATTTTGGTATATGTACAACATATACATTTTGGTATGTGTATATATAGCAAATGTGATATATATATTATTCATTCATCTGTCAATGAACACTTGGGTTGTTTCTGTGTCTTGGTTATTGTAAATAATGCTGCAATGAACATGGGGGTGCAGATATCTATTTAAGATAGTGATTTCATTTCCTTTATTTTTATTTTTTTTTAAGATTTTTATTTATTTATTTGACAGAGAGAGACACAGCGAGAGAGGGAACACAAGCAGGCAGAGTGGGAGAGGGAGAAGCAGGCTTCCCGCCGAGCGGGGAGCTCGATGTGGGGCTTGACGCGGGGCTCGATCCCAGAACCCTGGGATCATGACCTGAGCTGAAGGCAGACGCTTAATGACTAAGCCACCCAGGCACCCTGATTTCATTTCCTTTAAAACAGACACAGAAGCAGGATGTATGGGTCATGATGTAGTTCTATTCTTAATTTTTTTTTTTTAAGATTTTACTTATTTATTTGATGGAGAGAGACACAGCGAGAGAGGGAACACGAGCAGGGGGAGTGGGAGAGGGAGAAGCAGGCCTCCCACGGAGCAGGGAGCCCGATGCGGGGCTCGATCCCACGACCCTGGGATCATGACCTGAGCTGAAGGCAGACGTCTAACGACTGAGCCACCCAGGCGCCCCTCTATTCTTAATTTTTTGAGGAACCTCCATACCGTTTTCCATGGTGGCTCTACCAATTTACATTCCCACTAATAGTGGTTTTTTTCTCCATATCCTTGCTAGCACTTTTCATCTCTTATCTTTTTTATTTTTTTATTTTAATTGAGATATAAGTGATATATAACATATTAATTTCAGATGTACAATATAATGATTGGATATACGTATATATTGTGAAGTGATCATCACAATAAGTCTGGTTAGCATCCATCACCACATCTCTTGTCTTTAAGGATAGCCATTTTAAATGGTATAAGGTGATGTCTTACTGTATTTTTAATCTGCATTTTCTGATGAGTAGTAATGTTGGGCACTTTTCATGTATTTGTTGGCCATTTGTATGTCTTCTTTGCAAAAATGTTTATTCAAGTTTTTTGCCCATTTTTAAATCAGATTTGATTGTGTGAGTTCCTTATATATTTTGGATATTATCCCCTTATCAGATATGTGGTTTGCAAACATTTTCTCCCATTTCATAGGTTGCCTTTTCATTTTGCTGATTGTTTCTTTTGTTGTGCAGAAGCTTTTTCATTTGTGGCAGTCCCACTTCTTTTTGCTTTTGTTGCTTATGCTTTTGGTGTCATATCCAAAATATCATTGCCAAGATCAACATCAAAGAGCTTTTTCTTATGTTTGTTTGTTTGTTTTTTCTGGGAGTTTTATGGCTTCAGGTCTTACATTTAAGTATGTAATCTTTTTTTTTTTAAGGTTTTATTTATTTATTTGAGAGAGAGAGCACTAGCGGGAAGGAGAAGTGGACTCCCCACTGCGCAGGGAGCTGACCTGGGGCTTGACCCGGGGACTCCAAGACCATGACCCGAGCCGAAGGCAGAGGCTTAACTGACTGAGCCACCTAGGCGCCCCAGTCTGTAATCCATTTTATTTTTTTTAAAGATTTTATTTATTTATTTGACAGATGGAGACATAGTGAGAGAGGAAACACAAGCAGGGGGAGTGGGGAAGGGAGAGAAGTAGGCTTCTTGCTGAACAGGGAGCCCGATGTGGGGCTTGATCCCAGGACCCTGGGACGATAACCTGAGCCTAAGGCAGACGCTTAACGACTAAGCTACCCAGGCGCCCCTGTAATCCATTTTAAAGTTAATTTTTGTGAATGGTGTAAGGTAGGGGTTTAGTTTCATTCTTTTGCATGTGAATATCCAATTTTCCCATCACCATTTGTTGAAGAGACTGTCTTTTTCCCATTGTGTATTCTTGGCTCCATTGTCAAATATTAGTTGACCAATATGAAAACTTTGTTTGTTTATGTATGTATGTATATAGGCTCCCTACCCGACGTGGGGCTCAAACTCACAACACTGAGATCAAGAGTCGCATGTTCTACTGACTGAGTCAGGCGCCCCAATCAGTAGGGAACCTTTAAATTTAAACCTTCACTTGAAGTCTTCTTGACTTATTTCTATGGTTGCAGGTACTAAAGATAATAGCATAACAATGTGTGTTGGGTCTTGCAGTTGTTACCATTTATCCATATGTCTACATGTCTAGGAACCATTTTACACAGGGACCTGAGTTTGTAAAAATCTTTTCACAAGGGGCACCTGGGTGGCTCAGTCATTAAGCGTCTGCCTTCAGCTCAGGTCATGATCCCAGGGTCCTGGGATCGAGCCCCGTGTCAGGCTCCCTGCTCCGCGGGAAGCCTGCTTCTCTCTCCCACTCCCCCTGCTTGTGTTCCCTCTCTCACTGTGTCTCTCTCTGTCAAATAAATAAATAAAATCTTTTCACAATTTTGCTTTTTGCTGTTTAAAGTGTTAACTGGGAGGGCGCCTGGGTGGCTCAGTTGGTTCAGCCACTGCCTTCGGCTCAGGTCATGATCCTGGAGTCCCGGGATCGAGTCCCGCATCAGGCTCCCTGCTCGGCAGGCAGTCTGCTTCTCCCTCTGACCCTCTCCCCTCTCATGTGCTCTCTCTCTCTCTCATTCTCTCTCTCAAATAAATAAAATCTCAAAAAAAAAAATAAAGTGTTAACTGGGAGAGTACTATGATAATCCAGTAATCGTAATCATTATTCTGAAAAATCAGTGAAAATTTTTAACCTGCTGACAGTGTTCTTCATTAAGAATCATGAAGACGGAATCATGTGGGACATCTCTTTCTTAATGAGCATTCATTCCTTTGTATCATTAAAAGCTTTGTTTTAAGAATGGTTAGTTTCACTCGCCTTTGTTAGAATATGGCTTTATTTCTATCTGTGCTGTATAAACCACTAAGTGTGATTTTTGTAATCTAAATATAATGTACTTCTTCCATAGATGTTCTTGCTTGAGGCGTTCTGTTCCCTGTTATGACCAGTATTATAACAGCATTCTATTTTTGCCCCTGCAGTTTGGAGTAAAAGTAGATGAAGAATGGAAAATAGGGCTCCTTTGTTTGGGGCTGCTTAGGAGTTATCATGAGTGTATAATTTCTGGAACTAGACAGAGCCAAAGGGCACCGTTAGCCCCCCCCCTTTTTTTTTAAAGATTGTATTTATTTATTTGACAGAGACACAGCGAGAGAGGGAACACAAGCAGGGGGAGTGGGAGAAGGAGAAGCAGGCTCTCTGTTGAGCAGGGAGCCCGATGCGGGGCTCGATCCCAGGACCCTGGGATCATGACCTGAGCCGAAGGCAGACGCCTAACGACTGAGCCACCCAGGTGTCCAACCGTTAGCCCTTTAAAAACAGCTGAGAGGGATCATTTTCCTTTGTTGCTCTATCATGACTATGGGATCGTGACATTTTCTCCTCACACAATTCAGAAACTGATCCTTCCAGCTGCCAGGGCAGTCCTCCTACCACAGAAAAAATTATTTTGAGACTGTGCATGACGCCCCTGCTTATTGTGCAGCGTAACCAGCTCTCGCTGTCCCATGCTAATGAATGTTAGCTGATAATCCCTGGGGATCCATTTTAGCCTCGAGCTTCAGCCTTTTCCTTCGTCAGTTCTGCTATGAGCACAGCTCACACAGAATGGGCGCAATGAATGGAGTTGAGTTCAATTTCTTTCATTTCCGCCGCCCTCACTCCTAACTGCCAAATTCAAAGGATATTTTCCCAGGTTTTCATGATTCCCTCCTCCCTCCACGTTTAAAAAATGGTGAGTTTTTTTTCCCCCCCCAAAAGTCTGCTCCTTTCTGCACTGGTCTTTTAGGACTTGTGAATTAACTAACTTCCGTTTTATCCTTCTGGCTGCTATAGCATCTGCTTCATCAATGTCACCTCGATCGGTACCTTCTAATGATTGAAAATCCCAGGGACCCCTTCATCTCCTTGGTCTCCTGCAGGAGTTTGGACAATGGGATTGCCATAGATTTTAGACTATCTGTAACAGTCACCTCTGCTTGCCGGCATTTGTGTGCCTCCGTGGTTTAGGCAGTGCTTGCTTTTGCCTTACCCAGGACCTCCATGCTGTCTCTTGGTTCTCTACACTGTAGACTGCGGAACCCCTTTCAGATTTTTCTGGTTCTAGTCTATGCACTTAGCCTTTCCCTTCTCAAATTAGGGTCTTTCCTATCCTTGACCCTCATTTCCTCAGGGCCTTACTCTGTCAAGGGCCAAGGCAATTCCTCATCATGCAGACAGGTAGCCTCCGTATGTCTGTTCCTCCAGAGTAGCCATACTCTTTAGATGTTCACTGGCCGGTCCTTCCTCTGTCCACCTGGTCCCTGGCCTCTTTCTCTCATCTTGCTTCTCCCAGAACCAATTTAGTTCTTTTTTGCTAACTTAGACTCAGCAAGCGACAGATTATATATACTGACAGATTATATATACTGATTTCACTCCGGCTCTCCTGGGTCTCCAGGACTTCCTTATCAACCAGCTTCCTTCGGCTACTAATTAGGAGGAACCATCCTGGTTCTAGCAGATGTTGTTTCCTATTCACTGCTATTCTTAGCTGTGAATAGCTGAGTCTGTCCTGACTTGGGAAGTTCTGTTTGTTTGTTTTTAAGTAGGCTCCATGCCCAACATGGGGCTTGAACTCATGACCCTGAGATCAAGAGTTGCATGCTCCACCGACTGAACCAGCCAGGCGCCCCTGATTTGGGAAGTTTTTGATGTTAATCTGAGAAATTAGTTTAGAGCCATCCCACATCTCCTCCTCCCCCTCAGCTTCTTCCCTGCTCAGGTGTAAGAGTCATGTGTCATGGCTTATACCAAGATGGCACAGCAGCCACCGATATTTTTACTGTTCTTGGGGCACCTGGGTGGCTCAGTCGTTAAGCATCTGCCTTTGGCTCGGGTCATGATCCCAGGGTCCTGGGATCGAGTCCCGCATTGGGAGCCTGCTTCTTCTTCTGCCTGCCGCTTCCCCTGCTCGTGTGCCCTCTCTTTCTCTCTCAGACAAATAAATAAAATCTTCAAAAAAAAGATTTTATTTTTAAAAAATTTTATTTATTTATTTGAGAGACAGAGAGAGAGCGCGAGCATGAGCGAGGGGGAGGGGCAGAGGGAAAGGGAGATGCAGACTCCCTGCCAAGCAGACTCCCCACCCCAAGATTTTATTTTTAAGTAATCTCTACACTCAGTGTGGGGCTCTAACTCACAACCCTGAGATCAAGAGTCACATGCTGTCCCAACTGAGCCAGCCAGGTGCCCCTGACTACATGAGATTTTTGTCTAATGCTGTCTTTAGAATCTAAGCTCTCTCTACTGTGCTTTATTTATTCATTCAATAAATATTACACATCTGCCATGTGCCAACTTGGGTGAGGCACTGTGGACACAAAGATAATTAAAGGCAATCTTTGTCCTCAAGGAGCTTTCATCCTAGGAAGAGGAAATGGACTGCAAATACATGAGAAAATTAAGGCATCATGCAAAGTATGTATAATATACGTCAGTGGAATAAGGAGGGTGTGGCCAACCCTTTGTGGTTGCTGGGAGAGTTGTAGTCAGAAAAGCTTCAGTGAGGAAATGAGGCTAAGCTGCATCTTGAAGGATGTTAATGGATTAGTTAAGCAGACAGTGGGGGGAAGAACAGTCTAGGCAGGACAAAATTCAGACAAGAGGGCGTCTGGGTGCCTCAGTCAGTTGAGCGTCTGCCTTCAGCTCAGGTCATGATCCCGGGGTCCTGGGATCGAGTCGTGCATTGGGCTCCCTGCTCAGCGGGGAGTCTGCTTCTGCCTCTGCCTGCTACTTCCCCTGTTTGTGCTCTCTCTCTGTGTGTGTCAAATAAATAAATAAATAATCTAAAAAAAAAAAAAAACCCAACAAACCTCACACAAGAGTTTAAAGAACTGCAAGTACTTTAATATGGCTGTGACATAAGAGGTATTAGTGTGTGGAATATTCAGAGTTGCTGTTGAAACAGAAGGAGGAGACTACATGGTGGACAACTTTATTCCCCACTGTCAGCCAACTGGAGTCCTTGGGGAGGCTGAAGGCGAGAGTGTGACAAGAAGAGGCTTTTATTTTATTTTATTTTTAGGTAATCTTTATACCCACCATGGGGCTCGAACTCACAGCCTGGAGATCAAGAGTTGCATGCTCCATAGACTGAGCCAGCCAGGTGCCCCAAGAAGGGGCTTTTATGAAAGAAGTATCTAGTAGTATGGAAAAAGATTGAAGGGTACAGCAGGAGAAGAGAAAGTTTAGGTAGTTACTGCAACAGCACAGGAGACATGATGAGAGCCTAGACGGAGGCAGCAGTAGGAGGAAAGGAAATTTAGGGACAAATACAAGATAGTGAGGATGCAGTGTAGTGTGGGGGTAATGATGTTTGGGTGAGGGTAGGGGCTAAGGAAGAGTAACAATCAACCATAACTCTCAGGTGACTAGTTCAGTGGTGCTCTAGAATGAATGTGAATCTCCCACCCCCCAATTTCATATGATGAAAGCGGATGTCCCATGTGATGATGTGAGGAGGGGGGGCTTTTGGGGAGTGATTAGATCATGAGGGGTGGAGCCTTCATGAGTGAGAATAGTGCCCTTATCAAAGAGACCCCAGAGAGCTCTCTTGCTCCTTCCACCATTGAGGACACAGTAAGAAGACAGCCTCCTATGAACCAGGAATGGAATTGAGCGTTCACCAGATACTGAATTTGTTGGTGCCTTGATCTTGGACTTTTTAGCTTCCAGTGAGAAATAAGTTTCTGTTGTTTATAAGCCTCCTGGTTTATGGGATTCAATTATAGCAGCTGAAATGGACTAAGATGGTGGTGATGTTTCCATTAATTGTAGACTGCTGTTCACTTTGTAGAAATGTCTTAAAAAGTTGCCTTCAGAGAGAATTCTAAAGTATAAAAATAGAATTTTTGAATATTTGGGCTTTTATGTGTTCAATCCAAGAAACATGTATAGACCTTTTATTTCAGGTGCTTGCTACTTAGGTAGATGCAAAGTGGAAGGTTTGCAGGTTCATTGTGGAGGTAAGATAGACATACATAAGATTCAAAGACAGATTGTAAAGTGAGACACTATGAGATTAATTATCAAAATTCAATGTATATTAAAATATTTAAAATTATTGTCACATACAGTAAAGGAACCATTTAAAACTGTTAAAAAAATACCAACTGTAAACAAAAACCCCAACAAAACACTGTGCCTGCCTATTGTAAACTCCTAGTAAATTCTAAGTCATAATAATAACACCAAGGAAATAATAGGCTTGTATTATTTTATAGAATAAAACAATTTTTATGCTGGAAAGGATATTAACGATCATTTCAGGTCCAGTGATTCCCAACCATGAAAATCCAGGGAAGGAGAGGTGGTTATGATTTCTCACTAAGCATTTAAATGGAAATGAAAGTCCTAGGATGTGTTAATGGCTTTTGTTATCTAAATAATAAGGCCTAAATAAGGCCTTAAAAAATAAAAATATAGGACAAACTTTACATGAAGCTATGGAAACCGAATGAACTATTTTGCTTAGAATAGAACACCTATATTTAGGAGCTTTTAGTCTGGCATGACCTTGACATTTAAGTCAACACAGGAGTTTGAAGACTGATTATAAGCCAATCCTCTCCCCTCTCTCCAAACCATTCAATGGGCTTAAGAGCTTCACCAGAGCAGAATAAAAATCAAATGTAAACAGTACGTCTCTACCTAAGGTTTTAAAACATTCATCTCTTGGTCTTCCTGGCCGGCAACCTCCTGTGTGTGCATTACCGGTAATCTACAATAATCGTATTTGTGATCATTCCTGTGATTAAATAAGGAATGTGCCAATGTTGTGTTCTGGTCTGGGCTTACGACCACTTACTAGCTGAGTGACTCATGACTTCAGCCTCAGCTTGGCTCTCTATTTCATTATCTGTGACATGAAGAGATTATGGTAGAATAGTGGTTTTCAACGTGGCCATACCATAGAGTCAACTGGGGAACTTTTAGAAAATACCATGGCAGGCCCTATTTTCAGAGATCCCCATTTAATTGGTCTGTTTGGGACCCAGGTACTAATTTTTTGAAAAGCTCCCCAGTGGATTATAATGTGTAGCCAGGGTTGAGACAACTCTATGGGATGCTGTAGACCTGCTAAGTGACAGGCTTTGTGGGTCTTAAGCAATGTCAGAGACCATCTTTAATAAAAAGAACACAAAATTACAAACACAAAGGTAGATACGAAAAAGGATATTTATTTAGAGTGAAAAAAAATCACAACAAATGATAAGTTTTAAAAAGCTGACAAATATCACAGATGTAAAAATTAATCCAGAAAAATAAGATAATATTTTTATTAACTATCAGACATACATCTTTGATACTTATTTTGCTTATGGATAATTTAGAAAAGCTTGTTTCGGTTTCAAAATTCATTATGAGTAATGTTATTTAAGTTTTAGGATTGTTGTCCAATTTGGGAAAATCTCTACTAAGATTCCATCATATGTGAGCTGTAAGGTTTGGCAGGATTTTCTGGGTTGTTGGTATGTGTGATGTTTAATTTTATGTTTCAACTTGACTGGGCTGTTGGGCACCCAGACATTTGGCCAAACGTTATTCTGGGTGTCTCTGTGAGGGTGTTTCTGGGTGAGATTAAGATTTGTATCCGTAGGGGTGCCTGGGTGGCTCAGTCGTTAAGTGTCTGCCTTCGGCTCAGGTCATGATCCCCGGGTCCTGGGATCGAGCCCCGCATCGGGCTCCCTGCTCCGCGGGAGGCCTGCTTTTCCCTCTCCCACTCCCCCTGCTTGTGTTCCCTCTCTCACTGTGTCTCTCTCTGTCAAATAAATAAATAAAATCTTAAAAAAAATAAAAAAGATTTGTATCAAATGCAGACTGCTTTCTTCAATGTGGGGTAGGCCTTACCCAATCAATTGAAGACCTGAGGGATATTTTTCCACTTGACTGTTTGAGCTGAGACATGTTTTTTGTTTTGTTTTGTTTTGTTTTGTTTGTTTTTTTGTTTTTGCCTTTGGATTGAACTGAAAAATGGTCTCTTCTTGGGCCTTGAGCCTGCTGGCTTTCAGACTGGAACTTATCCATATTGGCTATCCTGGTTCTGCAGCTTGCTGATTATGGAACTCTCTGTCTCCATAGTTGCATGAGCTAATTCCTTATAATAAATCTCTCTTTCTCTATATCTCCATAGCTATATCTCTCTTACCTAATCTCTTATTTTTTTTCTGGAGAACCCCAACAAATATAGAATATTTCATACCTTATTTCTTACTCAGTCCCTGTAAGCTGATGGGCATGATACCCACTATAATTTGGGTCCTGATTTTGAGTGAGTGGATATAGGGTGCTCTATGTGTATTCCTGGATACCATCCCTGTTCTGGGATAGCTAGTCTCAATGTAAGTGTGCATGGATGCAACTGTGAATCAGAAAACTACGTAAAATAAATGATTCCCCAGTCCTATTTCCCCTTAGTTGGATCCCACAAATGCCAATGCCAATAGATAAAAGAGGAAGTTCGATTGGAAAGAGACCAGGGTCTTCATGGATTACAGTGAAAACATCTTACCTTTACAAATTTTGTAAAAATCTATGAACATGTGGACACATGTATAGAGACCCTCCAGGTAGCATTAGGAGTCATGCAGGTGAGAGGCTTCTGAGGCTTGACTTCATTAGATTCACAGTTCACCTGACTCTGAGGCTTGTCATTTCTTTAGCGTTCTTGTGTGCTGGTACTTACTGGGAATCTACAATGGGTTGGGGCATAGTGGGTACAGAGTAACACTGCCATGATGTGCTGAGTGGAATCTGAAAAGTTTACAAGAGGAAATGGCATTGTGGTACTGGGAGGTGAGTGGAATGGCTGGAATGAGTTTATACAGTAGGCAGTCATGACTTGTGTCTCCTTGATTTGCCTCCATCTTGGTCCTGGTGGTGGTCATGTAGTGTCATTTGCGAATAAGACCACCTCTGCCAAATGGTTTCTAAATAATTTAAAGTAGTATGATTTAAATAATCCTCATTTCTTCTCATTTTCCCCCAAAACCAAGTCTTATGGGTACCTACAAAAATGAATATGTGCACACTACAAATAAAACTGAAATCACCTACTAATGCATCTGTGAAGAGGTTTCTTGTCTAAAAGGAGAACTAAGTCTGAATTCTGAGTAAGGTTTTGGATCTGGCCCAGAATTTTATATTGGCAGAGCAAAAGTGAACAAACTCTACATACTGTCTAAGAATATACAGTGGAATATATAAATTAAAATGATTTTAGGTCATTGGAATCTTAAAAAGAGGCCAGTTCATCCAAAGGGGAAAACAGCAATGTGATTTTTTGAAGCATGTTTGTTTTAGGAGAGACCTTCCGTCTAAGTACTGAGTCCTTGCAGAGCTGTTGCTTGGAAGACCAATTAACCAGAGGCTTCTTTTACAAGGCTGACAGTTGTAAGAATTCTGGCAGGAAGTCAAATGATAGGCTTTGCTCACCATCAGGTATTCTGGCAGTCTGCCTCGGAGGAAGCTGGAGAGTAGCTCTAATGAGGAATGTCTATCACTAAATAAGTTTGATTAAAAAGCAAAATTTCAGAATGTCTCTGTCCGCATGAGTGCCATCCCTTGCAAAGTAGGAACTCTGGGATACTAAGGATGGCTTTCAATATTGACACTATTGCACAAACTTTTCGTGGAATCTTTTGGAAAAAAGTTTAGTTCCCTTTTTTTTTTTAAGATTTTATTTATTTATTTGAGAGAGAGACAGAGGACAAGCAGGTGGAGGGCAGAGGGAAAGGGAGAAGCGGGCTCCCCACTGAACAGGGAGCCCGATGTGGGGCTCCATCC
Organism: Callorhinus ursinus; assembly: GCF_003265705.2. NCBI lineage: Eukaryota > Metazoa > Chordata > Mammalia > Carnivora > Otariidae > Callorhinus > Callorhinus ursinus. The sequence continues at coordinate 20,892,680 of NW_027397067.1, read as the reverse complement.
CAGGACCCCGGGATCATGACCTGAGCTGAAGGCAGATGCTTAACCAACTGAGCCACCCAGGCGACCCAAAAGTTTAGTTCTTATGGCACAATATTTTGAATGCCATCAATGGTGGAAACTAATCCTATTTGGCATTGGATTATATTCTTTGGAGCCGAAAAAGATTTTCAGAGCCAATGATAAAAATAAGGTGTCTACTCAAACTCACTAAGGTGTTGTGTGTGTGTGTGTGTGTGTGTGTCAAAGCTGTATGTGACTATACAATACAGTATATAGTTTTCTCCTATGATTGACAAACCAGTTCTGAAGGTAATTTTGTGGCAGATACAGTGGATTGGTTCACTCTTCTTGTATGCTTTCCCATAGGGAAAGGGCTGGGGGGCTATGAGATACATTTCCTGAACATTTTGCATTTGGGGGCCCACATGTGGTTGTTTTTGCCAAACAGGACCATTGAACAAGGGCTGTGGAAGGAAGAGAGGGCCACTGGGGGCAGTGGTCAGGCGGGGCAGTGAGTTCTTGCAAGGGATACAAGTGGAAGCATTTGACTCTTTTGGGCTGTTCTGGTGGAAGTTCAAGGTTCTGATCCACAAAATCCGAGATGCAAAGTAACTTGAGGTGGCAGCACTAGAATTCTGGCCAGAACATTCCTGCAGCCTACTTCCAGATATTGTTTCTGGCTGCGTAATGCCCAAGTCTGCTTCCTTGACTCTCCTGGAGATTCCATAAGATGGCTAATACTCCCTAATAAATTCCTTACTACTTAAACTAGCAACAGTGGATTTGGTTGTCTGACTAAGTACAATTTCCAAATGAGCAATAAATGCATCATTGGAATAAGTGTGGAGTCTCCCAGGTCAGCAACTTGAAAATTAAAAAAACTCATTTGAAAAAATAAATTTAGTATTGATTTAATTTTTCCCCGTTTTTTTATAGGTAGATTTCATATTTGGGGAACTATGTAGGTCTCAGGAATAACTTCAACCAAGATTTTGCCCTACTTGAGGAGAGTTCATTTTTATTCTACTTAAAATGCTTGGAAGTGGGGCTTCTATAGATTCTGTCTTTGAGTGCGTGAGGGCAGAGGGGGTTCTCTAATGACACTTCACTAGAAATGATGAATCGTGGATATTTGTACTCTTTGATAAGTTTGGTTTATCTAAGTTGCTTTATGCATATCTATTATATTTTCTCCAGGTAATTCACAAGGACCCCTGAAGCTTTCTACTATTTTTGTTTTCTTATTTAGTGTTTGTACTTAATGAATATAAATAACAAACCTTCAGTAAAGGCTGCATGGCTGACGGGCAGTGAGGGGTAGGGCCCTGTGGAGGGCTATGAGGTAGTCTCTGAACTAACAGCTCTAGGTATGCCATTCACAGTGAAAGAGACTCAACTTTCAGTTCCTTTGGGCTAATCACCCATATCTGAAGTGATCACATCTCTGAGCTAGAAGAATTTGGAAATCATCTTGTCCAGTTCTACGTACAAAGCCTTTCTACCACATCCTAGTTATGGGGAGTATCAGTTTTCCTAGGGCTGCTGTGAACAAAGTACCTCAAACTGAGTGGCTTAAAACGGTAGAAATATATTGCCTAGAAGTCTGAATTAAGGCGTTGGCACTGTTGGTTCCTTCTGAGGGCTGTGAGGGAAGTCTCTTCTGAGGCCTCTCTCCTTGCTTCTAGTGGTTCTTGGCTCGTGGCAGCCTGACTCTTGCTTTTCACATGGTGCTTTCTCTGTATGTATCCGTCTCCAAATTTCACCTTTCTTTTTTTTTTTTTTTATTAAAGATTTTTATTTATTTGAGAGCGAGAGAATGAGAGAGAGCACATGAGAGGGGGGAGGGTCAGAGGGAGAAGCAGACTCCCTGCCGAGCAGGGAGCCTGATGCGGGACTCGATCCAGGGACTCCAGGATCATGACCTGAGCCGAAGGCAGTCGCCTAACCAACTGAGCCACCCAGGCGCCCGAATTTCACCTTTCTATAAGGACACCAACTGTACTAGATTGCTGCCCACCTTAATGACCTCATTTTAACTTGATTGCCTCTGTAAAGACCCTGTATCCAAATAAAGTCATATTTGGAGATACTGGGTGCTAGGCCTTCAACATATCTTTTTCTTGGGGGGAGGGGCACAATGCAACCCATAACATAGCGAATATATTAGGATTCTTTCTTTGGGCAAGTAACAGAAACCCACTTCAAACCAGTCTAGTAAAGGGGGCAATTTATTGCCTCACACAAAAGGGAAGGACAGAATGCACTAACCTCAGAGAGAACGCAGTTTCTACTGTCGGGATTTTTTTCTCTCTCCATCATTCCGCACTGTGCGTGGCCTCATTCTCTACCACTGCAGGTTGGAATTTTCCATGTGGCATGGGGCATGGCTTCAGGCAGTGCCAGACTTTCCACATTCCATCTTGCTGATGCAAAAGGAAAGATGGTGTTCTCCTCAGCCTCAGTTTGTACAAGTCCAGGGAAGGATTCTGGTTGCCTCACTGGTCCCATGCCTGTGCTTGGAGCAGTCACTGCGTCCAGAAGATTGATTATTCATCATATGTGACTATTCCTCATCATCCTGCACGGTTCCATTTTATTCTCCTCTAGCAACTGTAGCATTCTTCTGTACTTTCCACAGAAACCTACCATCCATATTTTCTAAATCTTTTTTTTTTTAAGATTTTATTTATTTATTTGATAGAGAGAGAGACACAGCGAGAGAAGGAACACAAGCAGGGGGAGAGGGAGAGGCAGAAGCAAGCCTCCCACCGAGCGGGGAGCCCGATGCGGGGCTCAATCCCAGGACCCTGGGATCATGACCTGAGCCGAAGGCAGATGCTTAACCACTGAGCCACCCAGGCGCCCCCTAAACCTTTTTTTTAATATTAAAGCTTTAAGGCTTTTTGAAAAAAGATTTTTAAGAGAGAGAGAGAGTGAGGGTGGGGAGGGGAGGGAGAGATGGAGTCTCAAGCCGACTCTGCAGTGAGCATGGAGCCCGACGTGGGGGCTCCATCTCACAGCCCTGAGATCATGACCTGAGCTGAAATCAAGAGTCAGGTCCTCAATTGACTGAGCCACCCGGGTGCCCCAAAGCTTTAAGTTTTTGAAAACAGAACCCAAGACCTTTCATTTTTTAAAGATTTTCAGTCCTTTCAATCTTTAGCCCTTCTACCCCGCTGCCAGTGCCTTCTGGTCCACTTAGTCCTCCCCGTTTAGTCGCACACTGGACACCTTCTGTTTTTCCTTCCAGATCAACTTTCCACTTTCCTGCAGTCTGTTCTGTGCCCTGGAGGCTGACTTGTACCCATAGCTTCCGTGAGCTCCTTGGCCCTCTGCTTCCAATGGCTTCCAACCAGGAGGAGATCAGAAGCTGGCAGGGGAGGGAGGACCTGAGACTGGGTTTATTCCCCCAGTTTTTTCTCTGCAGGGTCCCTGTGGACTGACCTTGTCCGTCTACTGAAGCAATAGCTCCCATCTTGTGACTTTTTAAAAAAATTTTTATTTATTTATTTGAGAGAGAGAATGAGAGAGAGAGAGAGAGTACATGGCGGGGGGGAGGTCAGAGGGAGAAGCAGACTCCCTGCCGAGCAGGGAGCCCGATGCGGGACTCGATCCTGGGACTCCAGGATCATGACCTGAGCTGAAGGCAGTCGCTTAACCAACTGAGCCACCCACGTGCCCATCCCATCTTGTGACTTTCTTTGTACTGTTTCCTCTAACCTGTTTTTTTTAATATATATATATATCAAATATATATATCAAATATTTATACTGAATATATATATATACTTCATATGTGTGTGTGTGTATATATATATAATACATATATATATATACACACATATATATATATATTTCAATTTAGGAAAAGAATATAGGGGCACCTGGATGGCTCAGTTGGTTAAAGCGTCTGCCTTCTGCTCAGGTCATGGTCTCGGGGTCCTGGGATCGAGCCCGGTATCGGGCTCCCTGCTCAACTGGGAGCCTGCTTCTCCCTCTGCCTCTATCGCTCCCCCTGCTTGTGCTCTCTCTCACTCTCTCACTCACGCTCTCTCTCTCTCGAATAAAGTCTTTAAAAAAATAAAAAAAGAAATCACACACACACACACACACATATTTAAATTGAAGTATAATTAATAGTTTCCAGTGCAGTGTTATTTAGTTTCAGGTCGTGTGTGTGTGTGTGTGTGTGTGTGTGTGTGTGTGTGTGTGTATTGTATACAGAAAATGTAATGATTCAACAATTCTCTACATTACTCAGTGCTCATCATGATAAGTGTGCTCTTAATCCCCTTTACGTATTTCACTCACCCCCCCAGCCGCCTCCTCTCTGGTAACCTCCAGCTTGTTCTCTGTATTTAAGAGTCTTTTTTTTTTTTTTTTTTTTTAACATATACTGTATTATTTGTTTCAGGGGAAGAGTCTTTTTTTTTCCTTTGTTTTGTTTCTTAAATGCCACATATGAGTGAAATATGGCATTTTTCTTTCTCTGACTTCTTTCTTTTTTTAAATGATATTTATCTATTTATTTAGAGTGCAAGCAGGGGGAGGGGCAGAAGGAGAGAGAGAGAGAGAATCCCAAGCAGAGTGCGCTGAGCGCGGAGCCCAGTGTGGGGCTTGATCTCACGACCCTGAGATCATGACCTGAATGGAAATCAAGAGTCAGAGGCTTAACTGATGGAGCCACCTGGGCGCCCGTCTGACTGACTTATTTCACTTAGCATTATACCCTCTAGACCCATGATCCATGATCCATCCATGTTGTTACAAATGGCACAATCTCATTCTTTTTTATGACTGATTAATATTCCATTATCTATCTATCTATCTATCTATCTATCTATCTACCTGCCTATATCTATCTCATGTCTTTATCCACTCATCTATTGATGACATTTGGGATGCTTCTATATCTTGGCTATTGTAAATAATGCTGCAATAAACATAGGGGTACATATATCTTTTTGAATTAGTGTTTGTTTTTTGGGTAAATACCCAGTAGTAGAATTACTGGATCATATGGTAACTTAAAAAAAATTTTTTTAAAGATTTTATTTATTTATTTGAGAGAGAGAGAGTGGGGAGAGGGAGAAGCAGGCTCCCCACTGAGCAGAGAGCCCAATGTGGGACTCGATCCCAGGACCCTGGGATCATGACCTGAGCCGAAGGCAGACGCTTAACCGACTGAGCCACCCAGGCATCTTTAATTTTTAAGTTTTTGAGGAAATTTGTACTCCCAACTTTTGAAAGCTGCTCTGTTCCCCCCTTCTTCAGGCCTGGTGTGGGAATAGTGTGGCATCCTACTGTTAGTTACCTCCATAGTACTGCATATCCCTCATGGTTTCCCCATACTTTGCCAATTTTGGTAAATAGTCCCATCAAACCAGACCATAAAGTTGGCAACTTCTTTTCCCCGGGAACGCTGACTGTTAGATGTCTTCCTCTCTACCTCCAATTTTTTTTTAAAGATTTTATTTATTTATTTATTCATGAGAGACAGAGAGAGAGAGAGAGAGAGGCAGGGGGAGAAGCAGGCTCCTAAGGAGCAGGGAGCCCGATGCGGGACTCGATCCCAGGACGCTGGGATCATGACCTGAGCCGAAGGCAGACGCCCAATCATCTGAGCCACCCATGTGCCCTCTACCTCCAATTTCTAAATGTAGTTTCAGGTATTGAGAAAATGTATGAATGATAAAATCCATTCTAAAGTGTGAATGCTTAATAGCATAATCTGGCACATTTTGTTTGAAACAAGAGTTGTTTAGACAAACTTAAGAGAATTTCAAACTGTACGATTGAAGTTTTTTTTTTTTTTCCTGGAGCCCTCTAAATCAAAGGCACACCTCCTGAAAATAAAACTGGCCTCAGATAAAGGCACTTCTTAAACTTTTCAACAAAAGTGGCCTGGCTGAAGGGAAGTGGCCGCATACCCCAGGGAGTCTAGGATGCCAGTAGTCCTAAGTAACCTTAAGCAAGTATCACATTTATTAAAAAAGGTTCTGTTTTATTTAAATAATATATGAGTTTTTCTTTCTATACCATAATGTATCTCTGTTTATCATATTACTTCCAAAGTTTAATAAAGATGAGTTTCTAGGAAGATACATATGTTTTTCATTTTGTTTTATTACAGGCAGGCAGCCTAGTGCTGTTGGGGACACATAGCCCCAGTTTGAGAAGCCTGAAGTGGGGAGAACCTGGTTACATTGATAATGTTACCATTTGATTATTAGGGGTTTGTCACTTTTTTCCAGATCTATATTTTCTTATATACTTGCAGATCCTAGGGAAGTTCCTTTCTTTTTTATCTGTGTCATGATCCTAATTTTCTTTTTTTAAAATTTAAATTCAATTAATTAACACATAATGTATTATTTGTTTCAGGGATACAGGTCTGTGATTCATCAGTCTTATATAATACCCAGTGCTCATTACATCACATGCCCTCCCCAATGTCGATGACCCAGTTACCCCACCCCTCTCCCCCTCCCCTCTAGCAAACCTCAGTTTGTTTCCTAAGATTAAGAGTCTCTTATGGTTTCTCTCCCTCTCTGGTTTTGTCTTGTTTCATTTTTTCTGTCTTCCCCTATGATTCTCTGCCTTTTTTCTTAAATTCCACATATCAGTTGAGATCATATGATCATATGTCTTTCTCTGATTGACTTATTTCACTTAACATAATACCCTCTAGTTCCATCCACATCATTGTAAATGGCAAGATTTCATTTTTTATGGCTGTGTAATATTCCATTGTACATATACGTACCACATCTTTATCCATTTATCTGTCGATGGACATCTGGGCTCTTTCCATAGTTTGGCTATCGTGGACATTCCTAGGGAAGTTCTAAGATTTGTGATAAACTTTTCTATTTTAGACACAGGTATACTATATTTCATTTCTTTTTCAATTGGGCACATCTATTTGACTTTCTCCTTTTAAATTATTTATGGATTATATTACTTTGATGTAACTTGCTTTTATTCTTTAATATGTCCTAAATCACAGTATTTTTTTTCTACCATTCTTTGTAACATTTATCATGTATTAAAACACCCTGTAGGGGCACCTGGGTGGCTCAGTTGGTTGAGCGTCTATAGCGTCCCAGGGTCCTGGGATCCAGCCCTGTGTCCAGGTCTCTGCTCAGCGGGGAGTCTGTTTCTCCCTCTCCCTCTCTGTGTTCTCCCTCTTTCTCTCTCAAATAAATACATAAAATCTAAAAAAAAAAAAAACAAAAAAAAACCACCCCACACTGTATGAGACCATATCCTCTGACTGACAGGTGCCATGGGGTTTTCTCTCAAGTCATTTTCTTCTAATTTGTTCTGAGAAGTGAATCGTGAAAGTTTTAAACTACTTTTCCTTATTGTCAGAAATGTTTAAAATCCTGAAACTTCTTCAAGAATGAACTTTAAAATAAGTTATTAGCTATTATAATTTTAAAATATTTGACTTTATTATCTTTTTTAAAGATTTTATTTATTTATTTGACAGAGAGAGAGAGACACAGCAAGAGAGGGAATACAAGCAGGGGGAGTGGGAGAGGGAGAAGCAGGCTTCCTGCGGAGCAGGGAGCCCGATGCGGGGCTCGATCCCAGGACCCTGAGACCATGACCTGAGCCGAAGGCAGACAGACGCCTAACGACTGAGCCACCCAGGCACCCCAAAATATTTGACTTAAAAAAAAAATCAATACTTGTATTAATTTTCTAGGGCTGCCATACAAAGTAGTACAGACTGTGTGACTTAAACAACAGGAATTTTCTCATAGTCCTGGAGTCTGGAAGTCAGAGATCAAGGCTGTCAGGGCATTGGTTTCTTCTGAGGCCTCTCCTCAGCTTGTAGGTTGCCATCCGTCTTCCCCCTGAGTCCTCACAAGGTTTTCCCTCGGTACTTGTCTATGTCCAAATTTCCTCTTCTTATAAGGACACCAGTCATATTGGGTTAGAGCCCACCATAAAGACCTCATTTCAACTTAATTACCTCTTTACAGATCCTATTACCAAGTACAGTCACATTCTGAGGTAGTGGGAGTTAGGACTTCAACATACGCATTTTGAAGGGGACCCAATTCAGCCCATAATAGCGTTTAGATAGAAGTTTAAAAACCATTGGCTTGTGTAACAGTTTTGATTTGAAAAACATGTCTACATTAAAAAAAAAAAAAGAAACATTTAAATTACTGAGAGCAGAGGAGAAAAGCATGTTGTGCCCCATTAGGTTAGTGGAGGGTGCGGTTGAGACATACAAATGAGACTGGACCAGACGGCAAATCTAGACTGTTCTTCACTACTGAAGAGTGTTGCATTCTTTCTAAATCTCATCGAAACGTTGATAACAGCACCCATTTTTTTTTAAAGATTTTATTTATTTATTTGAGAGAGAGAATGAGATAGAGAGAGAGAGCATGAGAGGGGGGAGGGTCCGAGGGAGAAGGAGACTCACTGCTGAGCAGGGAGCCCCATGTGGGACTCGATCCTGGGGCTCCAGGATCATGACCTGAGCCGAAGGCAGTCGCTCAACCGACTGAGCCACCCAGGCGCCCAACAGCACCCATTTTATGATGGAGTGTGGAGCTTAGCACAACATCTGGCATAAGTGAGCACCCCAGTACATAGGAACTGTACTTCCTACTGTGTGTTAACTGTTGTTGGATACACATTCATGTCAGTTTATTTATTTTTAATTTTTATTTATTTATTTTTAAAGGTTTTCTTTTATTTATTAGAGAGAGAAAGAGAGCACAAGTGGGGAGAGTGGAGGGGCAGAAGGAGGGGGAGAAGCAGAAGGAGCCCGATGCGGGGCTCAATCCCAGGACCCTGGGATCATGACCTGAGCCGAAGGCAGACGCCCAACGACTGAGCCATCCAGGCGCCCCTCAGTTTTGTATTTCTTTTTTTTTTTTTTTTAAGATTTTGTTTATTTAACAGTGAGAGACACAGCGAGAGAGGGAACACAAGCAGGGGGAGGGGGAGAGGGAGGAGCAGGCTTCCCGCGGAGTAGGGAGCCCGATGCGGGGCTCGATCCCAGGACCCTGGGATTGTGACCTGAGCCGAAGGCAGACGCCCCACTGACTGAGCCACCCAGGCGCCCCTGTTCATGTCAGTGTAGAGACTAAAACGCTAAACTCAGGTAGGCTGAGTAACATCCCTGCTGTCACACAGCCAGTCAATGGCCAGCCCAAATTTTAAGTGGGTTTGTCGGGCCCCAGGATCTTACAGTATTGTGTAATAAAAGGACTAGGGTGGATCTGGGTTTAAACATTGTCTCCACTGCTGACCAGCTGTGTGGCTTAGGTCAAGTTACCTAGTTTCTCTCTCAACCCTTTCCCTCCTCTGAGACAGGGATAACAGTGTCTACTTCTTTTCTTTATTGAGGTATAGTTGACACAGAATGTTACATTAGTTGTGGGTGTAATGATGTCTACCTTGTAGAGCTGTGAGGAAGGGACAATATATTTCAAGCTGCTGTACAAAGTAAAATGATCATTGTATCATGTCATTCCTCATTGATTTTGCCACCATCTGCCAGTACAACTTTAAGAAAATCACCTTCCTTGCGTTTTAGTTCCTTCATCTTCAAGACCGGGGTAGGGAATGGCAGGACAAAAATTGGCCTAAATCAAGAGATCTCAAACTAAGAGGCTTTATTGTGGCCAGGCAGGTAACTGAGGGCCTGGAACCCAATGTGGCAGATGCCAAATATCAAGAATGTAGAAATCTGGATCTTTCATTTGAAATCTCTCAAGTTTAAGTTTTAGCAGCAAATTCTGAAAACTGAGAACATACACACACACACACACACACACACACACACACACACACAGGCTTTATCATCAGCCCAATGTGGCCATAGGTTTGTAGATTTTTGGCTACACAATCCCTAAACACCTTCCGATCTAAATTCATCAATTCCATGTCATAAAACAACAGGGGTCTAATACCTAGTCCTTACTAATCGGAACCTGAAGTCATGGTTTTGCCTGTACTATCCTAATTGTTTTGGGAGTGGTCTTTCTACCTATAGTCTCTCTCCCACTCTAATCCCACCCACTACTTCCTGAGAAATTAATCTTCATGAAGTTTTTTTTTTTAAAGATTTTATTTATTTACTTGTGTGTGTGTGTGTGAGAGAGAGAGAGAGAGAGAGAGCACAAACAGGGAGAGAGAGTACAAACAGGAGGTAGAGGGAGAAGCAGGCCCCCCATCAAGCAGGGAGCCCCATGCAGGACTTGATCCCAGGACCCTGGGATCATGACCCGAACTGAAGGCAGATGCCTAACTGACTGAGCCACCCAGGCATCCCTCTTTGTGAAGTTCTGCTTAATCCTGTCACTGCTTTGCTTAGAAACCTTCAACTGCTTTCTGTTGTTTATGGAATAGAGTCTAAACTTCTTAACTGGAGGTAAGCAGCTTTCCTTTCTTACTTCCTGTTTGTTCCCTTCACGTGTCTCTGGTTCCCCAACAATGTCACCTTCCTGAGATGTCTTGCCCCAAAGTGTTCCCTTTTTAATCTCCCTCTTTGGGTCTGCTCTGTCTCAGAGGCCAGTGGGCCCACCCACACGTGCATATTCTGCTTACTCTTCAGTGTTCAACTCAGATCCTTCATCATGCATACAGTGTTTACCGCCTGGGCTTTGCACTTAGCAGAAATCAGGGTCTTGGTCTTTTTTATTTTTTTTTAAGATTTTATTTACTCTGTTTTATTTTTAAATTAAAAAAAGATTTTATTTATTTATTTGACAGAGAGAGAGAGAGCACAAGCAGGGGGAGTGGCAGGCAGAGGGAGAGGTTCTCAGAGAAGCAGACTCCCTGCTGAGCAGAAGGCCCAAAGTGGGGCTCAATCCCAGGACCCAGGGATCACGACCCGAGCCAAAGGCAGACGCTTAACTGACTGAGCCATTCAGGAGAGTGTGTGTGTTGGGGGGGTGGGGGTGGGAGAGAGGAGCAGAGAGAAAGGGACAAACAAACTCTGCATTGAGCATGGAGCCTGACGGGGCTCAGTCTCAGACCTGAGATCATGACCTGAGCCAGAATCCAGAGTCAGCTGCTTAACCGACTGAGCCACCCAGGCACCCCAGGATCTTGGTCTTTAAATTGCAGGAGACCGATAAGATCCTGTCTTGGTGGCATATAAGGGAGCTAATTTTGTTAGATTTTTTTTTTTTTTTTTAGTAGGCTCCATGCTCAATGTGGAGCCCAATATGGGGCTTGAACTGATGACCCTGAGATCAAGATCTCAGCTGAGGTCAAGAGTTGGATACTTAACTGACTGAGCCACCCAGATGCCCCATTTTGTTAATTTTTTGACAGGTTGGATTACTTTGCTTATTCTTAGTTTTGCTTTTTTGTTAGGTGTGAAAGATATTGATAAAAAGACATTTTCTAAGACTAGTAAAAATTGTTTCTGGGGCTTCAGACTTTTCTTCCTAAAGGTATTTTTCTTTAGGGAAGACTGAAGAAGGATGAACGTAGTATGGAAAGAAAAATGCGTATTTTCATTTACCTGTAAATCTCTTATTTCTCCTTAGAGCATGTTTCAGTTCCTTCCCTGGGGTTTAAAATCCATCCTGGGTCCAACATGAGCTAACTCTCACAATAATTCTTTTCTGTTTGAAAAAAATCACATTTTTCTTCTGGCGTGAAATTTTACAAACAAAGCCAACTGGAAGGAGGAAGAAGGACCACCATGTTTAGATGTTGTATTTCCACTGTCTACATGTGCATTTGTCAGGTCATTCCCCAGTTTAGGCAAACTAAGACTCTAACAGCTCTAATTTTCTCAAAGGGAAAGATAGAAGACAATTCATTTATCATTTAATTCCCATTCCTTTTTTTTTTTTTAAAGATTTTATTTATTTATTTGACAGAGAGAGACAGTGAGAGCAGGAACACAAGCAGGGGGAGTGGGAGAGGGAGAAGCAGGCTTCCCGCTGAGCAGGGAGCCCGATGTGGGACTCGATCCCAGGACCCTGGGATCATGACCTGAGCCGAAGGCAGACGCTTAACGACCGAGCCACCCAGGCGCCCTAATTCCCATTCCTTGATGGCAGGTTTTGTAGCCCCCAAATGGAACACTAAATCCTTTAAAATCACTTCCCTGGTGGCCTGAGTGGTACATTTTACTCGTATTGGGTCATTTTGTATTCATTAGTTACAATAAGACAAATGGAACAATTGTCAGCGTATGACAGACAGCCAAAGAGAATGGAGCCTAAAAGTCAGCCAAAACCAAGCTCCTCCACACATGTGCCAAAGCCAATACTGGTAATAATTAAAAATAGTATGGCACTTCAACCTGGACTTGTGGAGTGTTTTTGGAGTCAGATAATTATCAAAAATGCCATTCACGACAAAAAGAAGGTAGAGAAGGGAGAGGGAATTTGAGTGAACTCTGTGAAAAGCTCTTTCAGAGTGTCTTTCCATTAAGGAAAGGATGTTTGAGCTCTGAGCTCCTGATCGTCCCACACAGCCCCCTACCTTTCTGTGTTTTTATTAAAAGAATTCTGCTATGGGCATTTGTGATTTGGGATCTCAGGAAGCCATGTTTGATTTCACCTCTCTTTTGCAAGACTGGCTGTGAGAGAAGGAGCCTGGGTTTACCTACTGGCCAATTATTTCTCAGCCTTATAATGGAATGCAGTGAAGGTGGGGGGAGTGGGGGTGGGCAGCAGCATTCTGAAGGATGGGCTTTATGGCAAACTTGTTCCTTGATGTTTCCTAGTCAAAGGGGAGGAATGCAGAGAAGGTTGGGAGGAGTCATGAGTTGGGAATGAAACCACAGCTAGTGACTCGACAGTTGGGCAGCCCTGTAAAAACGTGAATCCTAGTCATTATAGAGATTACGGATCTCCGGGCAGTTTGTTTTGTATTTTTACTCAAAAGCGATGGCATGCATTGTTTGTGTTTAGACTGCTTCATCCTTTAGTTTACTTAAATATTGCACTATAGAGACATGCTTATCTTAATCAACAGATGGTTTCCTAAAAATTATGTAAAACACAATTGCGAGAAAATACAGGTAGGTTGCCAGAAGCACAGGTCTTGGAACGTGGTTGATCTGGATTTGGATCTCCACACTTTCTATGCCAAATGATTTAGGGCAAGTTGATGATCATTTTGAACCTCAGCTCTCTCTTCTATCAACAGAATTGATAATATATACTGAAAAGTGAAGATGAAATAATATCTGGAAAATATGTAGTCAGTCCTAATATGATAAATGAAAGGCATCATTATTGTTTAGTTTTCATAAATATTTGAGTAATGGTGGGGGTACCAGCATGGAAGGGATTCCCATGGTTGAAAAATGAAAAATGAAACAAAACAAACAGAAACAAACAAATAGTGGACCCTACAGGGTATATGATGTTTTATCAGTCTGACCATAATTTCCCAGATAGGAACTAATCCTAGAGAAAATGGGTGGCCCGCAGGAAATAAAAGATCCTGGATCCCCTGCGCTCCAACAACCAGAGAGGAAAAACTGTGTAAGATGAATGAAAACACAGCAATGCAGATCTGTAGCAATGGCTGACATTTAGGAGCACCAACCTTGGTCCCAGCCCTTGTAAGCATTTTGCCGATGTTATCTCATTTACTATTTACAGCAACCCTGTGAGATAGATACTGTGATGAACCCCGGCTTGACAACTGAGGCAGAGAGGCTTGGTAAATTGTCCAAGGCCACACGGCCCTAAATGGCAGAGCCACAATTAAATTTAGGCAGTGTGACAACAGGGCCCTCTTTTCCTCTCTTTCATCATTAAGGCATGTGTCATAGTCTAATTGGAAACATTTTTTCCTTCTTAGTGGCACATAAAATAATGGCACCTCTAAGAATTAGGGCATCTTCTTGTGATGAAATATGGATAAGTGACATCCATGCACTCACCACAAAGATGAAATAGGGTTCATTTGCCACCGATGACACAGACCTTCTGAAGAGGGGTGGGGGAGGGGGGAAGGATGCTGTTGTCCAGAGGCTAGCTTGCTTTTTGCTACCAGCAGGACTACACCACAGATGGTTTATAACTGTCAGTGTTTCAGGTCTTTCATTTATTTTTCTTTGATTTTATTTTATTGTGGTAAGAACACTTTTACAGTGAGACCTAGCCGCAATAAGACTTTTTTTTTTACCCTCAACAAAATTTTAAGTGCACAATACATTATTATTATTATTTTTTAAAGATTTAATTTATTTATTTGATAGAGAGATACACAGTGAGAGAGGGAACACAAGCAGGGGGAGTGGGAGAAGGAGAAGCAGGCCTCCCGCTGAGGGAAGAGCCCGATGCGGGACTTGATCCCAGGACCCTGGGATCATGACCTAAGCCGAAGGCAGACGCTTAACCGACTGAGCCACCCAGGTGCCCCACAATACATTATTATTGACGATAGGTACAATGTTGAACAACAGCTCTCCAGGTCTTTTAGATAAATGTAAAGGAATGAGAACCTGCTGCCATCCTATCTACTTTGAAGGAGAGCCTTGACAGTGTGTCATTGCCGTGAGTGTGTTGGTTTATATTATCTTGTGTTATTCTTCTATGCTCTGGGATAAGATCACCTCTTTCAGGTTAACCTGAAATATGAATCTTTCCAATCACCTAGGGGAAAAAAAATGTGCTTAGGTTGGGAATGGAAATCGAGAAGGGAGGAGGGAAAGAGGAATTCCAGGTTTTTCTTGGCATTGCTCTTTGGATCTAGACTTTGACAGGTTTACAGATAGTTCAAGGTCATCCCTAATGTAGGTCCTAAAGAGACTTCTTTCTGCTTTAAGATTTGTTTATTTTTGAGAGGGAGGGAGAGAGAGAGAGAGAGCATGTGTGCACAAGTGGGAGGGGCAGAAGTAGAGTGAAAGAATCTCAAGCAGACTCCCCCCTGAGTGTAGCGACCAAGGCGGGGCTCTATCCCATGACCCAGAGATCACAACCTGAGCCCACAATCTGAGTGGGAACTAAGAGTTGGACACCTAACGGACTGTACCACCTAGGCTCCCCAAGAGACTTCTGCTTTAGAGAGGCAAGTTGAGAGCAAGGCAGAGGGACCTCAAACTGTGGATGAGTGAGCCATAATTTAAAAGCCAACTATCTATTGTATTAATCTTGGCCCAATGTAGGACAGGGAAATCACTCTGGGCTTTTGGCAGAAAGGGATTCACTACAGAAAGATACGTGCTTAGAAAATCTCTGGAAGGGTTGGATAAATGATCTGTAGATTGGGTGACCAGGAATGACTCTTAGAACATTATATATCTGTTCTACCAGGCAAACTCGTACAGCTGCCACAGTGTGGGGGAGGAACAGGTGGGTGTGGAAATCAAAGGCCTTCCTAGGTGTATTCTCTTCAGGAGACCCTCCAGTGGCTGGATTCGGAGATCCAATGCTGCAACTCCCTTTCAACATCCACAAGCTGGAGTTTGGACAACTGAATAGTGAAGCAGAAAAATAACATGTCTCTATGACCTGCTTGCTGGCATAAGACAGCCAAAAAGGATGTGGCCCGTGACTCATTCTGCCTTCCAAAACTCACAGGAATGCTTCAGTTCTTATCCAGAACCCGATCAGCAAGGGAGTCTGGGAAATGTGTGTTTTGTTTTGTTTTTTGTTTGTTTTTTTAGCTTTCTAGACTCTGTGATTCAAGAAAAACAGAATATAGGGACTGCACATTGAGTGTTAAGCATATCTAACACAGTTTCATTTCATTTTATCCCTTGTATTTATTTTCCTTTATTAGTCTTTAGTTCAGACCTTGACCCAACTTGTCTACAGATTGTAAGGGAAGCTAATATCTGGAAATTGCTTGGCTCCTTTAGAGGGTGACAGTATGTCCAGGTGTTCATGGGACTGTGGTCTGGGACCACGACCGGAGCCGAAGGCAGACACTCTACCAACTGAGCCACCCAAGTGCCCGTCAGACACTCCTTTAGCACTTGCAAACCATAGGGCTGGAGTGACTGCCTCCATTCACTGGACCCCAGGGCCAAATCTGTTTCCTCTTCTGTTTCACCCAGCTTGAAATTTACTTCTAAGGAAGGGTATAAATGTCAAGTTGTGTTAAGAGTTTACCTTTTAACCTTACAGTTAACAATACTGTATTGTGTATCTGAAAGTTGCTAAGAGAGTATATCTTAAAAGATCTCATCATGAGAAAAAAAAATTTATAACCACGTGTGGTGATGGATGTTAACTGGTCTTATCATTGCAATTATTTCACAATATATACATATGTCAAACCATTATGTTGTACATCTTAAAAATGTTATATCAATTCTATCTCACTAAAAATAAAATTAAGTTAAAAAATTAAAAAAATAGGAAGAAAACAGTTATATCATAAATTACTTTTTTGACCTAAGAAGAGAGATGTAATTTAAATATGTCACAAAGGCTAATATTCTGGATACCTCTTCAGGGTCTGTGAATAAAGCTGTATTTCAATATTAAAAAAAAAGGTTAACTAAAACATACAATTTGTCCCTTCTTAAGCAACTGGCAACTGTTTATTAGCCCAGAAAGTATTCTGGACCAAATTCCAGTTCTTGTGTCTGGGAGACTTCCAAAGTGCGCCTTAAATTTTAAGGAGGGGGAGCCTGGGTGGCTCAGTTGGTTAAGCAACTGCCTTCGGCTCAGGTCATGATCCTGGAGTCCCAGGATCGAGTCCCACATCGGGCTCCCTGCTCGGCGGGGAGTCTGCTTCTCCCTCTGACCCTCCCCCCTCTCATGTGCTCTCTCTCTCTCATTCTGTCTCAAATAAATAAAATCTTTAAAAAAAAAAATTTTAAGGAGGAAGGGAAGGGAGTGAATAAAAGGCTCCCTTCTCCTTTCCCTGTTCCATTCTCCAGTGCAGCCAGATTTTAAGCCCATGGAATGCCACAGGTAATTCCAAACGCTACCTTCTTATTATATGAAGGTTGGGAAAAGAGCAACTTATGTGTAAATTCGACTGATTAATGACTTAGAAGAAGCATCAGCAAGCTGGAAATTGGAACAGCGTCTATCCCCATACACCTAACAAGGGAGGCATCCTAGTTCAGGCAATTGTACCCATTCATATTATGTGAAAGAGCCATGGGTATACCAGAATACCGTGATCTGAATCCATTTCTTTCAGTGAATCTGAAGATGAGGGCTGATGGAGACACAACTGGCCTTTTCCAAAGTCATACTTAACTATGGAAGGGAAAGTGAAAGAAATGTCTCTTGCTAAATGTTTTCTTCTTGTTTCCTATATGGAGAGCTAATTGGACCTTTTAAATTCTGTCTATAAATCATGATCTTTCTATTGGGGCAATAAAAAAATCTATAGGTTTTTAGAGTTGTTTCTAGTTTAACTATGGTAATTGACCATGAATAAACTCAGCATGTACCAGGGACATGATTCTTTGACTTTTCAGCAGGGAAACCCTCTGCTGGCACCAAGTGCAACAGACTGAATTTGCTGAAGGACAACTGATGTCTGGGGCTGGGGCCGAAATGAGAGAATGGGCCAAAGACCTTAGAAGGATGTCACAGGAGGCAGATCGAATCTGTTTGGCTCCAGAATACGCTCAGAGGAGTATTTAGGTACAAGAAGTGATGCATATTTTTGCCCACCTTACCAACAGTAGGGGACTAAAATCCAGGCAGGGGTGGTAGCTGGAGTCATTTGGCCTGTTTGTGGAAAAGTAGCAGTGGGCTTGATGGAGATCTCAGGAGGAGTGGATAGTAGCAAGGGATGAGGAAATGAATATATTTGCTATATTTGCCCCGTTTGTTTGGTCATCTGGAAGCTGCCAGGAGATTATTGCTGTCTCAACACGAACGTCAAACACACACTAACCGTCCTTTGGTGTCAGCTGGCGATTTTGTTCTCTAAGGATTAACTGTGAGTGGTAGTTGTTGGACTAAAGTGAGATGATTAACAGATACAAGGTGCACTGAAAAGTGAAGCTGCTGTATGATTATGAGAGCGAGTATAGAGTCAGAGTCAAGAGCATGAGCTTAAGGAGCACACGGGTTCCACAGACTAGCTGTGCACCCTCCCCAACTTACTTAATGTCTCTACACTCTACTTGTCATGTCTGTAAAGTGCAGCCAGTGCTCTCATTGGATAAGGCCAAGGCTCAGTTAAGTGGCTTTGTCATGACAGCAGTGGCCTGCATAGATATGGCAGTTGTAGAAGGCAATCCCCTTCCTTCATTAGGTCACCATCTCCCTCTCTCAAAGTTCAGCAGTGTCCTCCTACCTGCTACAGCTAATGGGCTCTTTTCAGTTATCCTTTCTGACTTCTCCACAGCTGTTCACGCATCTGAGAACTCCTTAAAGTTTTCTGCTGCTGTGGTTTCTGTGACCTCTGGTTCTTCACATACCTCTCTGACCATTGCTTCTAATCGCCCTTCTTAGCTCCCCCCCCCTTTTCTTTGACTGTGGTGTCCCCCGGGGCCCTGTCCTTATTAGCCTTCCTCTGCTCAGTCTGCCTGGTCTTCCTTATTCTACCTGCTGCCACCTTTGGGCTGATCACTCTTAATTCACATCCCTGGTCCAAACTTCCTGTATGTCATCTATCAGAATAGGTTATGGGACACGTATACTTGGCTGTCAAAATCAACACCATCTGAGAGGAGAACCATTTTTCTCCCAAGAGCATGCTTCTCCTCCTGTGCTTTTGTTGGGCATCATCCACCCAGTCACTCAGCAATGAAACTTGAGAGACATCTTACGATGGACCGTTTTCTCATCTTCCAGATTATACTGGCCTCCAGGTCTGGCCACTTCTACCTTCTCATTGTGTGTGTGTGTGTATATATATATATGTTTTAAGATTTTATTTATGTATTTGACAGAGAGAGACACAGCGAGAGAGGGAACACAAGCAGGGGGAGTGGGAGAGGGAGAAGCAGGCTTCCCGCCGAGCAGGGAGCCCAACGTGGGGCTCGATCCCAGGACCCTGGGATCATGACCTGAGCCGAAGGCAGATGCTTAACCGACTGAGCCACCCAGGCGCCCCCTTCTCATTGTATATTTAAGCGATTGCCTCCTCTCCATGTTCTTGCCACTGCTCATCACATTCTGTCTAGAGATTGCTTCCAAACTCCCCTCTGTGCCTGCAGTGGGGCCTCCATTCTCCCACCACTGCCAGAACAGCTTTGTGGTGAGCAAGTCAGAATGTCACTGGCCCTTCAGTTCTGACAGCACACAACCTGTGAAGCCCTTGCTGACCTTTTCCACTCTGCCACCCTTGCCCTCCAGTCCTCTGCTCCATCCCTGCGATCTCCCTGCGGCTCCTCTACCTACTAACTTGGAGCACCATGCCCCATGCTCTTGCACTTGCCTTTCCTTCTGCCTGGAAATGAAGATGGAATAGGTTAATGGATATTAGGTTTTTCCGGGGGCATCCTGTATCGAACTTATCTTGTTGTTTTAGGCTACTTACGGGGTATTTCTTCCACAAGACAGACGTTTCCTCTGTCCAGGGACCCTGTCCCGTTCATCTTTGGTCCCCAGAACCTACGCTGGTACCTAGACATTGTGAGTGCCCACGGCACGGAAAAACGAACAGAAATAACCTTTTTTATTTATTTATTTATTTTTATTCCGAGTGGGCTCTCTGGCTCAGCAGCTGACTTTTTCCGAGACCTGCTCCCTCGGGGCCTCAGTGATCCTCCGTCTCCCCCACCGCGCAGGTGAAGGGCAGCAGGGCGGCTCGCTGCCTTCGGGCCGGGCTGGGCGGGCGCCCGCGCGCCTGCGCCCTCTGCTGCTCCGCTCCGGGCGCGTTCTCTGTGTGCGTGTGTCTAGAGAGGAGAGGCTTGGGTGACAAGCGCGGGGTGGGGGTAAGAGTTCAGCCTGACTCACAGTCTCATTCACTGATTTCTCCGCCGCTGGACAGAAGCTGCCACCCCAGGCGGCTCCCAACTACTCCCGCACCTCCACAGTTCTCACTTCCCGCCGCTCCACTCTCAAGCCAGACATTCTGACCGACAGACTCACGAGTGAGTAGCGGCGGCTTGAGCGCCCGGGCTGCACGGCGAGGTGTCCTCCCGCGGGTTGTGTGTGCGTGCGTGTGCTTGTGTGTGTGAGTGTGTGTGTGTGTGTGTGTGTGTGCGCGCGCGCGCGCAGGGGTGTCCCTGGGACTCCACGCCGGGCCGGAGAGCTCTCTGCCAGGAACCGTGTGTCTCTCCGAGCCGGCGCTGCGGTGTGGGTGCCCGCGCAGGCAGCGGTTCGGCGGCCCCCGGAGCGCGGAGGGAGTTTGCCGGGATTCCCCGGCTCGCCGCGCGGCCGCCCGTGGGGTTCCCCGGGAAGGCGCCTGGGCAGGGAGGCGGCGGGGAAGCCCGGGCTGTGAGCGGCTGGCAGGCCGGGAATCTGGGAGCAGGTCTGGCCCCGCAGAGCCGAGGGAGCCGCCGGAGCGACCGCCCTGGCCGCCCAGCCTCTCCGTCTTTCTCCCTTACCCTTCCTCCTTTCTTCCCTCAGCAGCATCACAAAAGCGCGAAATGAAACCCAGTGCAGCGAAGTCCGGCTCTCGTCTCCCACCTGGTGCACATCACCCCGGGCGGGAGGAGTGGGAGTGCGCGAGATTAGGGGCGGGGGCTTACCCCGGGGACACACCTGTTTTCGCCTCTCGCTGAATACGATCTGGATGCAGGATCGCGCGAGGGGTTCTGACACATACTCCCGGGTGTGTATGTGTGTGCGTGCGTATGTGTGCGCGCGCGCGCACGCACCCCGGGCCCACGCTCGCGGGGTGCGCTCGGTTGCACACCTCTCCCGCGGCCCGCTGGGGCCAAGACTGCTCGGTGGGCGCCTAGCGAGCTCTGTGACAGCGTGCCGGCATCTCTTTGTTTGGTTGTTGCTTCCCCACCCCTCCGCAAAGCAAACTGATTTTCGGTTTCGCGTGACACTGCGCGCTGGGACTTAGTGTGGGCCGCAGCCTCAAATGCCCCTGGTATTTGAAATTGAATAGTTCTTTCGGGCTGGGGGGTTATTTTTAGTGTTGTGAATAAAGAGGCTAGCACGTTGACCTTTTTGCGGCTGCTTTGGGCTTTGCATACGTGTCTCTAATTGATGAAGCAGACGGATTCGCATCCAGTCGCACACACGTGCTTGCGCACAAGTGTGTACACACATTTCTACACACGTAGCTTTACCCCCTTCTTTTCTTTTTTCTTTTTTAAATCGGTACTAGGAATGTACTGTGTTTGTAAAAAAAGAAAAACAACAACAAAAAAACCCCCAAACCCCAAAACAAAAACAAAAACAAAAAAACTTTCCTTTGTTCTTTTGGGCATTTTCTATTTTGAGTAATGGAGTAGGAGTACCAAAAGGTTGCAATTAGTTCACTCGAATAAAAGACACTGCCTCTGAGTCAGCGCTGCCAAGTTGATAATTATTAACATATAAAAGCACATGCTCTGTTTAAGGCAAAAGGGGCGGGGCGAGGGCAGGTCCACGGTAGACAATGAGGGAGGGTCTCTGCCGACCGCCTGCTGCTTATTGTTCGGGCACTAGAGGCTGCAGCCCGCAGCCGCCTCCTCCTCCGGGGTTTCGCTCCTCGCTCGTCCCTCGGTCCCATATGGGACCGTCCGAGTCACCCCCCGCTGGTCCCCGGGGCGCCGGGACGCCAGCCCCAGCCGCAGCCGCCCTTCGCTGACCGCCCTCTCTCTGCTTTGCAGGTTGGCATCTTTGCGCGCGAGGGTGTCGCAAGCCGAGGCGGCGAGGACAGGGCGCCTCTGGCCCAGCCAGCCGGGCGGTATGCGGCGCGGGCAACAGAGCTAAGCGCCCCCACGCTGGGCACGGGGCGTACTCGCTCCAGGCGGCGGGCCGAGCGGCGGCGGCGGAGGGGATGCGCCCAGGACGCGCAAGGCTCCTGCTGCGAGCTACCGCCCCGAGGTGGACCCCAAGCAGGGCTCATCGCAGGACCGCGCGGACCCCTGCCCCCCGGGGCACGCGGCTGCGGAGCCTCGGGGCCGCATCTGCGGTCAGGATGCCCTGGGTGCCTCTCTGCTGGTGAGGATGCCCTGCTGCGCGGCTCAGCGTCCCCAGCCCCGGTCCCTGGTGGGCACGACTGAGTGGGCCCGACTTCGGCCCCTCGTGCTGGTCGATGAAAAGCGCCGGAGTCCCTGAGTGCGATCAGCGATCGAATCTGAGTTCTAAGAGCCATGGACGAAGGCACCGGGCTGCAGCCCCAGGCGGGAGAGCAGCTGGAAGCACAAGCCACAGTAGGAGCTGTCCAAGAGAAGTGCGAACCAGAGACCTTTCGGTCCAAGAGTTTACCGGTCCTGAACAGCGCCTCCTGCCGGCCAGACCTGAGTCCTGCGCGTGCAGGAGCCAAGCCCGCCATCGGTTCTTTGGGCCGTCAGGAGTTGAAACCAGGCCCAAGCGGGTTGGCCCCCAGTCCCTCCGCTCCTTCCACTTCGGCGGAGATGGCAGGGCTCATGGAATGTAACCACAGGGTGGAAGTCAGCAAAGCCGTGTCGGTGTCCTCCACTTTGGCCACGCTCCAGGGGAGAAGGTGCCTCTATGTGGTCCTCACTGATTCCCGTTGCTTCCTGGTTTGCATGTGCTTTCTGACCTTCATCCAGGCGTTAATGGTCTCTGGGTACCTGAGCAGTGTCATCACCACCATCGAAAGGCGCTACAGTCTGAAGAGTTCCGAGTCGGGGCTGCTGGTCAGCTGCTTTGACATTGGGAGCCTGGTGGTGGTGGTGTTCGTCAGCTACTTTGGCGGCCGGGGTCGGAGGCCCCTGTGGCTAGCGGTGGGTGGACTTTTCATTGCCGTTGGGGCTGCCCTCTTTGCTTTACCTCACTTCATCTCGCCTCCCTACCAGATCCAAGAGTTGAATGCCTCGGCCTCCAACGATGGCCTGTGTCAGAATGGCAACTCCACGGCGCCTTCCGAACCTCCCACCTGCCTGAAGGATTCAGGAGGAAATAATCATTGGGTCTATGTGGCTTTATTCATTTGCGCACAGATTCTCATTGGAATGGGTTCCACACCTATTTATACCTTGGGACCAACCTACTTAGATGACAATGTCAAGAAAGAAAACGCATCCTTGTACCTAGGTAAGACTTTCCTGTCTTCTCAAATAAGCTTGAACTCACCAGTGAAAAGGAAACACTTCCACATTTCCCAGGAGATTACACACACACACACACACACACACACACAAACACACACACACACACACACTCTATAGGATCTCATATATATCTCACTATACATATATATAGCATATATGTTATATATATATTGCATGTATATTTTAAGCATTAAGCTTCAGTTTATTTTATGTTTTTATGTTTTAATCTTAGTGTGGTATGTTTTAGTTTGGAAGAGAATCCAAACAGCAGAGAGGTCTGTGGGCTAATCGTCAGACTCACACTTCACACTCTTTTCCCAAGTAATACAAACTTTTAACCATGGGGTCATGCTTCTTCCTCTTGCTGCCTGCCTTTGTAAAAACTTTATCAAGTTTATCTTCTAATGGCTGTTCTTCTAGAAAGTTCAGGAAGGAATAGAAGTACCTGGTGTGTAGAGTGAAGTCTTGGATTATTTACTGCTTTCATCTCCTGCTGCTTCTCATTCTTGTCCCCTACAGCAGGGCTAATGGAGTACCCAGACTACATACAAGATGCTTTGCTGTCTTCATACCTGTATTTCTTCATATCACCTGCATCACCATTAAACAAAACAAAATAAAACAAAAAACAAACCTTGAGTGATATCAAATGACTAGGTTATCTTTATGCAGAAGCAAGATCAGAAGTTGTAAAGTTAGGGCGCCTGGGTGGCTCAGTTGGTTAGGCGACTGCCTTCGGCTCAGGTCATGATCCTGGAGTCCCGGGATCGAGTCCCACATCGGGCTCCCTGCTCAGCAGGGAGTCTGCTTCTCCCTCTGACCCTCTTCCCTCTCGTGCTCTCTATCTCTCATTCTCTCTCTCTCAAATAAATAAATAAAATCTTAAAAAAAAAAAAGAAGTTGTAAAGTTAACCCAAAGCTATTTTTATTGCTGGTTGAAGACCCTTAAGTACATGAACTTGGTAGCAAGTGGCTCTTGGCTTTGGTGATTTGACTTGCATGAATCAGCTCCTGTGAACAGGGGGTGTTTGGGTTAAATAGAGGGTGCTAATATGAGGCCAGGCAGTCATTGTGGCAGGTAAGAAAATGTAGTTCCTAGAAATCTGTGTGGTTGTCAGCACCTCCCTGTACTAGCTGCCCCTTCAAAATTGAGCTTTTAAAGTATGGATTTGAACCGTTGAAAAGGGTGAATAGCAGTCATGCTAGATGAGATCTTTGGTTTTCTATCTTTCTATACTGGAGTCCAACTAAAAGAAGAGAAAGGATTGTACTTTATAAAAAATAGTAAATAAGCAAATACCAGTTATACTTATCATTTCATTAGCCATGCGCTGATAGCCACACCATCTTTGGTGTGGGAAAGGACACACTCACGTCTTTGGTGTGGCGAGGTTTCAAAGGACAGTGAAAATGATACCCTGCTAAGAGGGCTCTGCTCTTTCCTCAGCACATCTGCTGTCCCCAGAATCCATTGTAGAGGGTGTCTGAGCCATGTAGTCCCCAGTTACTGGCCCAAATGCATCAGGACAAGAGTTTTATAATTTATTTTTATTATTAAATGCAAGAGAAAGAAATTTTCATTCAGGGCAGAGAGCACTAGTTTGCTTGTTACTTTGCCTGCTTGTTTTCTAACATTTATTACAAGAAATTTTCAAACATACAGAAAATTTGAAACAGTCAATGAACACCAATATTTCCACCACCTAGACTCAGTAACTGTTCATTTTGTCATATTTGCTTTATCAACCTGTGTGTGTGTATGTATGTATGTAATATATTGTTTTGGGTGGGGGGGGCTAAGCCCTTCGAAAGTAATTCTAGACATCCCTAGGTTTCAGCATGTATCTTACAAAAATAAGATTTTTTACATACGTACAGGAACTTTAACATGCTAAGTTCATAATCGTTCCCTAATATCATCAAACATCCAGTCCATATTCAAATTTCTTCGATTGTCCCCTCAACGTCTTTGATAACTATATATTTTTCAAACCAGGAAGGAGGCAATCAAGATTCTCAGACATTGCATTTGGCCACTAACCTTTTTAGGGGTTTTATCATCTAGAAAAGTACCTCAACTTTTTTTTTTCTTTTTTCATCATACAGACTTTTTGAAGGGACAAGGCTAGTTGATTTGCAGAATGTTCTACATTCTGGATTTATCTGATTATTTCCTTGTGGTGTCACTCACCTTGTCCTCCATCCCCTATATTTCTTGTATCCTGCAAGTTCAGTCTAAAGGTTTGAATAGATTCAGACAAACATTTTTGGTCAGACTACTTCAAGGTAATGCTCTGTGTTTTACGTTACACACATCTGGCCATTTGTTAGTGATGTTAAGTTTAATCACTTGGTTGAGTGGGTGATTGCTAGGTCTTCCCATTGTAAACATGCATTTCTCCCTTTGAAAATAATAAGTGATCTTTAGAATGATAACTTGACTGTAAATATCCTCATTGTTATTCTTATTTTTGCTGATCTCTGCCTCCATTTACTTTGAAAACTTAGATCTCCCTTCCACCCCATTTCTTGGATACCATTCACACAAATTTGCTTCATCAAAAACACAGGTAGGGGGCGCCTGGGTGGCTCAGTTGGTTAAGCGACTGCCTTCGGCTCAGGTCATGATCCTGGAGTCCCAGGATCGAGTCCCGCATCGGGCTCCCTGCTCAGCGGGGAGTCTGCTTCTACGTCTGACCCTCTTCCCTCTCGTGCTCTCTATCTCTCATTCTCTCTCTCTCAAATAAATAATAAAATAAAATCTTTAAAAAAAAAAACACACACACAGGTAGGGCCATACACAAAGGGAGAGCATCCGCTAGTGAAAGCCCTGAGATTTAACTTTTCTAGTCGGGGTTGCCCACTGAGAAGAAACACAGCAGGTCCTGGGTACTGTGCTACTTTTGGGAAGACTGAAAATGAGACCGAGTCCCAGCGCCTGAAGAGCTTCCAGTGTAATAAAGAAACTACTGGCAATTTAAGGGAGGAGTGTGAAGTGGGAGAAGTTTATACAAATGGTATTTGCTTTTTCCTTCCTCCTCCTCCTCTTTTGAAAAAATCTTTGATGAAGGCCTTAGGACACATTCTTTGGGAAACTCAAGAGAATTCTCCTTTATATTAAATGGACCTCAGTAAAAGCTACAGTGGTTTGAGTACCAGAAATCTTGCCTGTACTACTTTATTTCATGTTCTCAATGACCTCAGGAGATGGGATTGTTTTCCCTATTTCAAGGATGAGGAAACTGAAGGTCAGTGAGTTTGAGTGACTTGCTTAAGGGCTTCAAACCCACACATCTCTGACTCCAGAGCCCTTGAGCTTCCCTCCCCACTGCATGCTTTTTTGGCAAGAGGCTCTGAGAGCCAACTGAAATCACGGGCTGTGCCGTGTTCAGCACAGTTCTGAGAATGGTACAGAAGGGTGCAGAACTGGCCGACAGTTATCAAACACAATCAAAACAAGATCCTTCTTAAACCTTTTCAAGGAGGTTTTATAGGTAGCCTCCGTATAAATTCAAATGAGAGAGACTACTAAGTTATTCTTAGAACGTGAGAGTTGTTAACCTATTATGGTGGGGCATTTTTTCTAATAAATAACTGGTTCAGGCTCTTTGTTATTTTCCACGAAAGTGTTCTATATTACCTTTTTTCACTCTCCACTCCTTTCTTCATCTGTCAGTCTTTCTAGTTTCGCGTTATCACCATAGAAGAAAAGATAAAAGCAGGTAGCAGGTTCATAATTGTAGGCACAAACAAATATCTGAATTAACATTAAAGTCATTGAAATGGAATGTAAATGTATGTCTTAATCTTTTGAATGTTTGATGTTAACATTCTGGCAGCTTTAACTGTAGAAGAGCTGTGGTCATAGATGAGATACGGCAGCTTTTATACCCACTAAATGCCCTAACTCCTTCTGCAAGGAGAGAGGTTTTGTGTTGACCTGGAGGGTAGAGAAAGCTTTGTAACTACTCAGAAGCAAGGTTAGTAACTAGACCATGATTTGTAATTGTATCTCAAGGGGAGAGAGAAAATGTGGTCCTTTGAGGGCAAGAAATTAATGAACCAACAATGAAATGAGAAAGAATGGCTAACCAGGTGGGAAAAGGGAAAACAAAGGATGCATTTCCAAAATAGAAAACCACAACTCCGATTGAGGGATATTCAGGAGAAGTAATAATTGGCATGGGCTGGCGATGGGCCAGGGAGTGTGGGTGCAACCATTCCACCTTCCTGGCGTGTGCGCCCTGACTTCACGCCACAGATAGGGGGCGGGATTGGCACAGGGCTTTAGAAAGAGCACAAGATGAGGAGGCAGAAGATCTATATTTTAGTCTGGCTCTACCAGTGACTGGGGGTGAGACTTTAGACAGATCCCTTACTGTCTCCCAGCCTCTGTTTCCACATGGAGATTAGGACATTTGTTTCCCTCACTGTAATATTTTGAGGACCAAATGGGATTACATGTGTGCAAGCATTCTGCCAACTGTAAGAGGCAGCACTCTGCTCTGTTCAAGTGGAATTCAAACTCATCCTACAAGAGTGGGCAGAGTGAGGAGGGAGATATTTTACTCTTTCTGCGTATGAAAACCCTTAACCAGATCTTTTTATAGTTGGAAAAAGGAAAGAGACAGTGTGTAGGAAATTAAGACATTGTATAGGAAATCACTCCTTAGAAACATTGTATGGGTAAATTTGATCAGCGTTTCAGCAATGTTATATTTTGATTAATTGAGTTTTCTGAGAATCCAAGCTTTTATTGCCAGCGGTTTCTGCATGTCAGCCTTTGATGGCAATCTTTCTTTGGTATGTGAACATTTATGCAGTGTATATTTGTGTCTGGTGTAACATAGCAAGAGCTCCTTTGAAGTTTGAGGGGGCTCTGTGGTGTCCCAGTTTCACCACTGTGGGTCTTCATTTGCCCACACAGACTGGCAGGACGTTTGGTGAGCGAGGACTGGTCCAAGGACATCCTCAGAAGTAATGTTATCTTAAAATAAATAGCTGGTGGCTTCTCCTTTTTTCTTTCTTTGACATTTCCTCAGTCTTTTGAAAGTACAGTGAGCTTGAAATCAGTTGAGTTCTATTTCATCAAGAATTCATAGTATATGAATATACTATATATATTTGTGCTCTTTCTGAGATATATTGCTCTTTTTGAGTATGAAAGCCCTTCAACCTATCTTGTCTGGCTCTACCAGTGACTGGGGGTGAGACTTTAGACAAATCCCTTACTGTCTCCCAGCCTCTGTTTCCACACAGACAATAGTACATGTCTCCTTCAACATCTTTTTTTATTGTATAGAAAAATCTCGACCAGTTTCTAGCAGTGTTCTATAGAACAGTCTACATCTGTATATGTAAGTATATTCATAATAATAAAAATAATGAAAGATACATGTATGTATCTTTCAGTTCAGTGTTCCCCAAACTGTGTAACCAAGTGTATGTGTGGCTTTGACAAGTTAGGGGTTCATTTATCTTGAGCAACAAGCCAGCTTCCTCTGTTCCTGCCCGGCTCTTCTTAGCAATGGTTCCTATGGCCGAGGCACTGCATGCCTGATCCTCACAGGGAGAAATTGGAGGAGGCAGCCTCTGCTTACTCTCCAGGACATCCCCTTGGCCAGATGGAGTCTCCTGGCCTCTTCTAGCTAACATGATTTTGGGGAGGCAGGTGTTAGGTTTTCCGGTCTGTATGGAAGAGGAAGGCAAGGAAGATGAAGGTGGAGTGAATGCTGAGTGACTTTTGGTTGTAGGAGCCCACCCACCGGTCGTGTTTTTCTTTCTGTCTGAGTAGCCAGAAAATTCAGGACTTTTTTTCCCCTGACCAGTATTAAAACCTACCCTTAGCGGCTTATAGCATTAATTTTCCTGACCTTTTGGTTGGGATTTTGAAAGGGCCCAATAAATAGTACTCTTTCCCGCACTTGAGCTATGAGTTTGTGGAGAAAGAAGTCAAAGGCATAAACTGGGGGCTAAAGTATCACTTCTTTAAACTGATAGAAGTGAGATTGAAGAATGTAGCTCATATCTTTGTGCAGATGGACTTTGTAAGTATCCCACTATTAAACAGACCTACTCGTCCAGCCACAGGCAATGCTGGACCTCAACAGTGCAGCAGCTCTGGGTCTCCCCACGTGGGGTGGGGCCAGGGCTGGGAGCAGCTTGGGTTAAGACTTTATGCCGAGAGGGAGCAGGGCAGAATTTTTACTCCCTGTGTGCATACTCCATCCCAAGAGGCAAAGGGGAGGAGTTGAGCTGAACATCCCAGTTTATTGTAAAAGTCATCCATCACATTAATCTTCCTCTGCTTTCCTGGGGAGGAACAGTATTGGGGCATGGTGGGAGCCAGGAAAAGTCACATCATGTGGAATATATATTCTAAGACTTTTAACTCATTTTTTATTCTCCTTTAATTTTACTTGTCTTGTTTACAATGTGTTCATCTTTGTAAGCCTCATAAAATCCTTCTGGGAAGTAGACTGTGTACAAATCATGAATAAATAAAAAAAAATAATTATCTCCCCTGAAAGCTAATAGGAGGGAGAATGATGATTGAGGGATTTGACGAAATGATCCAAGACACCTGGAGAAATAAGCAGAATGGATGCAGGGCAGAGAGTAAGAACCACGTGGCATCTATGGCCTGTGGCTGTGTCATGTTGGGATGTCAGTGAGTCTCAGCATATACCCGGGGCAGTTAATCTGTGTCAGAACAGGTATGTCTTCTCTACCCTCAGCAATTACTGAATTTGTACCAGCTGCGTGGTGGTAACTTGTGTCCTCTAAGACAAACTAGTCAGTCTAAGATGTTGAGAAACAAACTTCAAAGATTCTAACTGGCAAGCAAAAGGGTTTACTGCATCGCTATGAAAAAGACAGTTGAGCGCACCTTGATCAATTCAGCCCACCTGCAAAGAGAACAGCCTTTTTAGTCATATTTATGCTACAGTTTTGAAACATGATTTTATCGATCTCTCCCCTCCCAGTGCAATGAAGTCTGTTATGCATGCAGTCTGAAACAGCCCTTCTGAAACTTTAATACTGTGTGAATCACCAGGGTTTTTTTTTCCAAATGCAGATTTTGCTTCTGTAAGTCTGGAGTGGGGCCTGGAATTCTGCATTTCTAATACCCTCCCAGGTGAGGTCTGAGGTCTGAGGACCGTGTTTGGAACAGCAGGGGTCTAAAGACCACAGATCTGTGATTCTTTTCACAGGTGGGAAGTTGCTGTCTGGGCTTGGGCGTGGAACCCCTGGGGTCCAGACCAGCTGCTGGCTGAAGTTCTACTTCATCAAGAAGAACCCTACCATCTCTTCCTCATTTGTGAAAGCACGATGTCAGTTTTGGGTATTTCATAAGCTGTGGCTACTGTTTTGAATTCCACAGTCGTGTGACATTGTGATCACTGCTGAGTTTAGTAAGAGAAAGTGACCTTAGACAAATGGTGTTCATTTTGATATTAACCAAAGGAAGCACCACTTTCTTTACTCTCTTCTCCACCCTGAAGGCTCTGTGCTGATGGATTCCTCTGTGTTGGTGGAACTCTGCATGTCAGAGGTATGTCTATGAGCTGTGCAAGCTCAGGTGAGCTCACCTTATGAGACCCCCTAGGTGGGGGAAAAGCAAACATGTACTTGGCTCTGCTTTTTTCTTTCTAAACAATCTAGAAAACTTGGTAGCGAATTGGGAGTTTGATAATAGATAAATGTAAGATCTGAGTATATTGGAAATGGTTTTGAAGAATGAGGATCAGAAGTTTTTCCACTGCAAAGGGTGATCAGACAGAAAAGGGCACAAGCTGGACTGGCTGGCCAAGTTCTCTCTATAGTCAAGTCAGTATGTGTCCTGGAGATCCTCTCATTTAACCCCATTTGTAAAGATAATCATTTGACAGGTGAGGAAGCCTGGACTTCAGGATTAAAGGATTTGTTCTATGTGAAACAATATGGCAACTCCTCCAGAAATTAAAAATAGAACTACTGGATAACCCAACAGCCCCACATCCAGGTGTGTATATATATATCCAAAAGAATTGAAAGCTGGGTCTCAAAGAGATGTTTGCACACCCATGTTCATAGCAGCATCATTCACTATGGCCAGGAAGAGGGAGCAATCCAAGTGTCTATCAACACATGAATCGATAAACAAAAAGTGGTATATGCATACAATAGGATATTATTTGGCTTTAAAAGGAAGGGAAATCCTGACACGTTCATCTACAATATGGATGAATCTTGTGCTAAGTGAAAAGTGAGTGTTTAATATACACCAGGCACTGTGCTAAGTGAAATGTGAGTGTTTAAGATATACCAGGCACTGTGCTAAATGCTTTATCATCTTATTTTATTCTCAGAACAACTTTATGGAGCAGCTACTTTTCTTCTTTTCTATTGTGATAAAAAACACGTAAGACTAAATTTACCATCAACATTTAAAAAATTTTTTTTTTAAGATTTTATTTATTTATTTGAGAGAGAGAGAAGGCACAAGCAGGGGGAGGGGCAGAGGGAGAGGGAGAAGCAGACTGCCTTGCTGAGCAGGGAGCCTGACACGGGGCTCGATCCCAGGACCCTGGGATCAGGACCTGAGCCGAAGGCAGATGCTTAACTGACTGAGCTACCCAGGTGCCCCACCATCAACCTTTTTTTTTTTTTTTCACTTTTTAAATTATTTATTTATCTATCTATCTATTTATTTATTTTAAAGATTTTATTTATTTGACAGAGAGAGAGACAGCGATAGAGGGAACACAAGCAGGGGGAGTGAGAGAGGGAGAACCTTGGGATCATGACCTGAGCCGAAGGCAGACGCTTAATGACTGAGCCACCAGGCACTATTTACTTTTTTTAATACTTTAATAGTAATCTCTATGCCCAGTATGGGGCCTGAACTCATGAGCCTGAAATCGAGTTGCATGCTCTACTGATGGAGCCAGCCAAGTGCCCCTCCATACAGAATTTTAAAAATCTAGTCACATAATTCATTCCTTTTAAGTACTCTTCATTTTGTTTTTTTAACTCAGAAGGCAAAGGGATACTACACGATTAAAGGAAAAACCATGCTTTCTTATTGTACTTTCTAAATTTAATGCAGAGTCTATTTCTGGACTTCCTTTTATCTGTTCTATTCATTGAGTAAGCTAGTCAGGTGCCAGTATCAACATTTTACTCTTTTTGTAACATTTTAATATCTGGTAGGTCTAGTTATCCTGTATGATTCTACTTTTTCACAATATTATGGTTATTCTCATTTTTCCATATGAATGTTACAATCAACTTGTGTAGTTACAAAAACAATCCTGTTATTTTTATTGGAATTTTTATAAACTTACATTTTTCTTTAGGAGATTTATCTTTGGGGCCCCTGGGTGGCTCAGGTCATGATCCTGGGGTCCTAGGATTGAGCTCCGCATCAGGCTCCCTGCGTGGCAGGAAGCCCGCCTCTCCCTCTCCCACTCCCCCTGCTTGTGTTCCCTTTCTCGCCTCCCCTCTGTCAAACAAATAAATAAAATATTAAAAAAAAAAAGAGAGATTCATCTTTATGTTAAAATTTCTTAGACATGGTATGATTTACCATTTAAGGTCTCATTTGTGTCTGTCAGTATTTTAATGTTTTCCTCATCTGTAACTTCTGTACATCTATCTAATTATTCCCATATTTATTTTCCTTCCAGTTTATCTTCAAACCTATTACTTGTTACTTCAATGGACACCCATAGACATATTTCCAAGTAAACTTACCATCTATGAGTGATTTTTACTTCTTTCCCCATTTTTTTCCTAATTATGTTTGATAGTAACCTTGAAAAAAAGCTCTTTTTTAAAAAAAAATAGCGTCATTTCTAGGGTTTCCTCATTAAGCATCACACAGCCTTTTGGAGTAAGACATTTTTAACAGGTTAGGAATGTTGACCCTCAGCAGTTTTAGCAAATGCTGTTTTAGCATGTAGGGAGATTATTCTCTTTTCTCTTTTTAAAAGATTTTATCCATTCACCTGACAGGGAGAGAGACAGCGAGAGAGGGAACACAAGCTGGGGGGGTGGGGGGAAGTGGGAGAGGGAGAAGCAAGCCTCCTGCCGAGCAGGAGCCCAATGCACGGCTAGATCCCAGGACCCTGGGGTCATGACCTGAGCTGAAGGCAGAGGCTTAACAACTGAGCCACCCAGGCACCCCTAGGGAGATTATTCTTGATATATTGTTGAAATAATCTCGGAATGACTTTTCTGTGTTGTATTTTTATGTAACTGTTTATTACATGTATCTATAACATCTTTATGTCCCTAATTTAGCACTTGTACTACTATATATGTAAAACTAAAATGGGAACCCCTACTCTACTCCATCCTTTAATAAAGTAAATCTTTGGGGCACCTGGTTGGATCAGTCGGTTGAGCATCCGACTCTTGATTTTCACTGAAGTTAAGATCTCAGAGTTGTGAGATGGGACCCAGCATCGGGCTCTGTAGGGGCCTAGAGCCTGCTTGAGATTCTCTCCCTCTCCGCCCTGCATTCTCTTTCTCTTGTAGGCCTGTTGAGAGGATTAAGATATGTAGAATGAGTTTACCAATTCTGGCACATCAACATGCAGTAAATGTCAGTGTTGTAGAGTGCCACACATCCTGCAGTATATTTACAGGAATATCCTATCCTGATGTCACATAGGGCTGTCAGACATCGGAGGTCCTGATGGAGGCAGGTTTCTCACTCGGGTAAAGGCATCTGAGAATGCCATACAGACTGTTCACCAGCCACTAATTTTCTCTCTTTAGGAGGACCCAGGATGCCCCACTTTCAAGTCATCCTGGGGCTGCCTCTGTCCAAAGCCCACGCTGTCCCCTCTGCATGTGTCTGGAGCTCTGCCGGGGCGTTCCCGCCAGAGCAGAGGCCACAGGGAAAAAAAAAAGCCCACCATCAACCATTTTTTTTTAAATTTTTTTAAATTTTTTATTGTTATGTTAATCACCATATATTACCTAATTTGTTTTGGTGTAGTGTTCCATGATTCATTGTTTGTTCATAACACCCAGTGCTCCATGCAGAATGTGCCCTCCTCAATACCCATCACCAGCCTAACCCATCCCCCCACCCTCCTCCCCTCCAGAAACCTCAGTTTGTTTTTCAGAGTCCATCATCTCTCCTGGTTCATCTCCCCCTCTGACTTACTCCCCTTCATTCTTCCTCTCCTGCTATCTTCTTCTTTTTCTTTTTTCTTAAAATATGTTGCGTTATTTGTTTCAGAAGTACAGATCTGTGATTCAACAGTCTTACACAATTCACAGCGCTCACCGTAGCACATACCCTCCCCAATGTCTATCACCCAGCCACCCCATCCCTCCCACCCCCGACCACTCCAGCAACCCTCAGTTTGTTCCTGAGATTAAGAATTCCTCATACCAGTGAGGTCATATGATACATGTCTTTCTCTGATTGACTTATTTCACTCAGCATAACACCCTCCAGTTCCATCCACGTCGTTGCAAATGGCAAGATCTCATTCCTTTTGATGGCTGCATAATATTCCATTGTGTATATATACCACATCTTCTTTATCCATTCATCTGTCGATGGACATCTTGGCTCTTTCCACAGTTTGGCTATTGTGGACATTGCTGCTATAAACATTGGGGTGCACGTACCCCTTCGGGTCCCTACATTTGTATCTTTGGGGTAAATACCCAGTAGTGCAATTGCTGGATCGAATGGTAGCTCTAATTTCAACTGTTTGAGGAACCTCCATACTGTTTTCCAGAGGGGTTGCACCAGCTTGCTTTCCCACCAACAGTGTAGGAGGGTTCCCCTTTCTCCACATCCCCGCCAACATCTGTCGTTCCCTGACTTGTTAATTTTAGCCATTCTGATGGGTGTGAGGTGGTATCTCATTGAGGTTTTGATTTGGATTTCCCTGATGCCGAGCGATGTTGAGCACTTAACCATTTTTAAGTGTACAAGTTAGTAGTGTCAAGTATATTCACATTGTTGTGCAAATGATCTCTATATCCATTAAAAATTCTCCCCTATTCTTGGCAAATACCTTCCTACTTTCTGTTTCAACTGTTTTGGCTACTTTAGATACTTCATATGAATAGAATCACACAGTATTTGTTGTTTTGTGACTTGCTTGTTTTGCTTAGCATAATGTCCTTGAGGTCCATTCATGTTGTTGCAAATGGCAAGATCCTGTTCTTTTTTTATGGCTGAATAATATTCCATTGTATACATGTGCTTTTTTTTTTTTTTTAATCCATTCATCTGTTGATGGACATTGGGTTCCTTCCACTTCTTGGCTATTGTGGATAATGCTGCTGTGAATATATCTCTTTGAGATTCTGCTTTCAATTCTTTTGGATATATACCCAGAAATGAGATTGCTGGATCATATAACTCTATTTTTCATTTTTTGAGGTTCCTCCACTCTGTTTTCCATAATGACTGAATCATTTGATGCTCCCACCAAGAGTGCATGAGGGTTTCAACTTCTGTATATACTCACTTTCACTTGTTTTCTTCTGTTCTTTTGATTAGTGGCCATTTTGATGGGTGTGAGTTGATAATCGCATTGTAGTTTTGGTTTGCATTTCCTTAATGGTTAGTGATACTGAACTTTTTATATGTTATTGGCCATTTATATACCTTCTTTGGAGAAATATCTAAATATTTTGCCATTTTTTAATTGGATTATTTTTTATTGTTGATTTGCAGAATTTTCTTATATATTCTGGATATTACCCCTTATCAGATATATGATTTACAATTATTTTGTACTGTTCTATGGGTTAGTTTTTCACTCTGTTGATTGTTTCCTTTCATGTGCAGAAGTTTTAAGGTTTGGTATAGTTTCATTTGTCTGTTTTTTATTGCCTGTGCTTTTGGTGTCGTATCCAAGAAATCATTACCAAATCCAGTGTTGGAATCTTTTTCCCTATATTTTCTTCTTTCTTCTTTTTTTTTAAATTTTTTATTTAAATTCAATTTAGTTAACATATAGTGTATTATTAGTTTCAGGGCCTATGTTTTCTTTTAGGCATTTAATAATTTCAGGCCTTACGTGTAGGTCTTTGATTTGGGTTAATTTTTGCATATGGTGTAAAGTCTGGGTCTATCCAGTTTCCCAGTATCATTTGTTGAACATGGTCTCCTTTCCCTATTGTGCAGTCTTGGTTACCTTGTCAAAATTGGTAGCTACTTTTATATTTTATATATTTATATATTATATATATATATTTATATACATTTTATACATGAGGAAATTTGGATTAAACAGGACACTCAAGGTCATCTCAGAAGTGACAAAACCAGCACCCAAGGTCATCATCCAAAGCCTGAACTCTAAGCATCAACATTGTGGAGAGAGGAGGGGACAGAAAAGTTTATAAACTTCTATTGTGATTTTGGCTGAGTGTCTTAATTTTATTATCTCTAAAGGAGGTGAGGAGGTAAGGCTAGTGGTTTCTTAGATTCTTTTTTTTTTTTTTTAAGATTTTATTTATTTACCCAAAAGAGCACACAGAGGGAGAGGGAGGAGCAGATTCCCCTGAACAGGGAGCCTGATTTGGGACTCGATCCCATGACTCGGAGATCCCCCAGCTCTGAGATCCCATGACTGTGAGATCATGACCTGAGAAGAAGGCAGACATTTAACTGACTGAGCCACCTAGGAGCCCAGTTTCTTTGGATCTTATCACCTCTTAAGTTCTCCAGTTCTGTGTCTTCTCAGCCTGGCTTGATATGGTCTTGTTCTGGAACTTTGTACTCAGGTCCGGAGGGAAGTTGTAGTTTGTTCTGCTTTTCCTTGAGCCATAGAAGCTAGTTTCTTGAGCCCTTCCTCCACCCCCTGTGGCTTGACTGATACCACCATGTGACAGCCATCCTGTGGGAAATCAGGCAAGCCTTAAAAAAAAAAATTATTTATTTATTTTTTAGATTTTATTTATTTGAGAGAGAGAGTGCGTGTGCACACAAGTGTGGGGGGAAGGGCAGAGGGAGGAGAGAGGGGAAGCAGACTCCCCGCTGAGTGGGGAGCCCACCTGGGGGCTCGATCCCAGGACCTGAGATTATGACCTGAACCGAAACCAAGAATCAGACGCTCAACTGACTGAGCCATCCAGGCACCCCTAAAAAAATTTTTTTTAGAGCAAACTCTACCCCCGATGTGGGGTTCGAACTGAAGACCCCGAGATCAATAGTCACATGCTCCATGTGACTGAGTCAAAGTCAGGCATTCCTTTTGCTCCTTTTCAGGCAGCTGTGTGTTACCTGATGGTAAATGCAGAGTCTACTTCCCCTCCTGGGATTTATGATTGCTTGTGAAACTGTCACCCTGCAGAAATGCTAATCCCTGTTACCTAATATAAGCTAGAAAGGCAGGTGAAGGTTACTCTTTCTCAAAAGAGCGTATTTATGTAATTAATATTTTCAGCATGATGAAATTACATAATTTGCAACTGTTTGAAATTGAATTGTACAGTTCTTGACTGTCTAGCATGTGGGACTTCTTAGCTATAATACTTTAATAATAGTAATAATAATGGGATTTGGTTTTGTCAGGTGTTTTCTTATTTTTTTGGTCTTGAATTCTTATGAAGGAAATAGAAATTTTAAGCATTTTTTTCCTTTTTTTTTGTAAGAAGAGGGGAGAAATTTAAGTGAGCAAGACCGTATGTAGTGAATTTGAGACCTTAGGCTTTCTGACCATAAATCTCATATGGATATAAATCTGAATAAATCTTCTGATCAGTGTATAAAGATGGACCAACAATCCTCATTTGCAAAGTATCTTTGTATTATTGGGTGAAAGCTATTTGCCAGTATTTTGTCTTAAAATATGCTGTTGGAGTTCAGCTGGAAGGGGAAACTTTGCTGATTTGAACTGAATTTTGATGACTTTCCTTTTAGGTGAAGGGCAGCAGCAACTTTTAACAAGATGCAAATATTTTCCTGAGATAAATCTGAAAATTTTCCCATGGGAAAGACTTACTTAAAAATACAAATATAAATCTTAGGGGCACCTGGGTGGCTCAGCTGGTTAGGCATCCGACTCTTGGTTTTGGCTCAGGTTATGATCTCATGGGTTGTGGGATTGAGCCCCGCTAGGGGCTCTGTGTTCGTGGGGAGTCCGCTTGAGGATTTTCTCCCTCTGCCCTTCCCCCACTCGTGTGCATTCTCTCTCTCAGGTAAATATTATTTATTTATTTATAATATTTATGTGTGAGGGAGAGAGAGAGCACAAGCAGAGGGAGCGGCAGGCAGAGGGAGAGGGAGAAGCAGGCTCCCCGCTGAGTGGGAGCCCGATGTGGGGCTCAATCCCAGGACCCTGGGATCATGACCTGAGCTGAAGGCAGATGCTTAACTGACTGAGCCACCCAGGCACCCTTAAATAAATAAACCTTTAAAAAAATACAAATATAAATCTTAGAATAGTTATTTTGAAATTCGGTTTTGCTGGTCTCAAAAATTTCTCTAGGTACTTCAATCTTGTGAAACTCTCAAAGAAATTAGTTTTAATTTCTTTACTTAGGATTGATGGAGGGCAATGGTGGCTAATGCAAGAAAGGAATGGTGATGGGTAGTCTTCCTCCTAATCTCTGGGTTCAGTTTTTTGGGTGTGCATTGTTCTCTTTTATTCACCCTTTCTTTCCTTTTAGTTTCTAGAGCCATTGTTGTCAGGGAGAGACCCTTATGTGGATTCTCATGGGACACTTATTTATTCACTTATGTGACATTTCATATCACTTTGGGGATGACTAATTTAGGACTTGGACCTTCTGGGTCATCTTGTTTTGTAGGAGTGCTAAATCATATACAGAGAGCTAATTTGTAATTTGACACAAACTCCACTGTAATTACTGACATGACTTTGACCAAATCATGTAATCTTTCAGGACCTCAGCTCCCTTTTCTGTAAAATGATGTAATGTGATCACACCAGAAAACTTCTAATCTAATCTGTGATTTTCGAAAGCTTGACTAGGGATTGGAGCAGTGGCACAGGGGAGTGGCTAATATACTGTATACTGTATTTTTTTTAAATCTTTTTTTGTTTTGTGTTTTTAAATTTTATTTTATTATGTTATGTTAATCACCATACTGTATACTGTATTTCTAAAACTAACCCTAAGAAGTGGGTCCTGACCCCCTAAGAACTTACAATCTAGTTTGACTATTTATTTAGCACCATCTGTTTTGGATGGTTTAAGGTGATCTGTGAGCTTTGTGACCTCTGGCAAGTCCCTCAACATCTCAGGGTCTTCAGTTTTTAAGTTTGTAAATTGATGGGTTGGAATTAGAGAGTCTCAAATACTCTCTGATTAGAGATACAGAGAGATGTATGTCTGAGACAGAGAGTCTCTACACTCTCTGATTTCTCCTGGACCAACTGTGGCATAGATCCAGAAGCTAGCATATTCAGGGCAGTTGAATCTTACGGTTAAAAGAGTGGCTACTAGAGCAGGGTTCGAATCCCAGTACTGTCAGGGCCAGTGGGGAAACTGTGGCAGGTTCTATGACCTTTCTGTGCCCCATCCCACCTCTGTTAACACTGGGATCACTGTGGGCTAGTTATGAATTAATGTGTGGGATGCATTTAAAATGGGACCTGGCCTGGTACATAGTTAAACACTCAAAAAAAAAAAAAGTGGGCTGTTATTACTTTTTTAAAAAATTAATCCTGTTCAGGAAGAGAGTGGTGTTAGCTTTCATCGGCTGTAGATCTCTTGTGGCTTTTCTGAACAGATTCCCTGCCTCGCAGGCCATGTTCAGTGTGTCTGCATTGACTGCCCCTATTCGGGTCATTGTGTGTTAGGCTAGCCCTGAGCCAGGTGGGATGAGACATGTGGCTTCCATCACACCACTGCTGTTCTTGACTGGCCAGCACCTTTTCGGGAGGTGTCCACTCCATCTCCCTCCCCTCCACAATGATATGTGGACTCTGTGCTTCCTTGGGTCTGGAGTGTCTGTTATCTGCCCTACAAAGTGAAGAGCGACCATGGGGAGAAAGAAGACAAAGCTTCCAGGTTATAAATAGCTTCCTGATGAGATGCTCTTGCTATGGGCTTGTGATAATTATGATGGGAGCTGTTGGCTATAATCAAGTTTAATTACTGAGAAGCATGGGGAGGTAGCCCTAAACACATATGCTCATGGGCTATCGTTATGCTTTTTCTGTCCTATTCTAGACTTAAAAATCTCTGATCACCTCTCCAACCAGCAAGTTCTTGTGTATGAGGGTAATTCTAGAGCCTTTTGTGGTTCTTGGAGTGGGCCTGTGACCTTCCTGGGCCCATTTACTGATATCATGGCTCATGTGGTTTATTATGGATGGGAAGTTTGGGTGGATTATATAAGAAAGCCAATGCTCCAGAAATACAGAAATGGGCCTTCTTGCTTATCTTCTTTCATAGAGGGCACACAATCTATGTGTTTGTGTGTATGTGTAAGACAGAGAGAGAGAGAGAGAGGTCGAGAGAGAGAGAGGGAGAGAGAGGGTTGGGGGTGTAGGAGAAAAAAAACCAAAACAAGTGGAAGAAATGGGTATATTTTCAGGAGTTCCTTATACTGTGTCCCAGAAATATGACCTTACCTTGCTATTGCTGGAATAGGAATTTTTGCATTTCTTCTAATTCTTATTTTTCCAGGGTCAAATGGTAGTTTATAGATTATTACCAAAGCCTTTTGTTTTTCCTTCTCTCTTTGACTGTAGTGAGTTTATTGTCTACCGGTGCTCCATTCAGAGTTTGCATGGGCAAAGAAAGGAAGTAAAGGCTGAATTAATTGATTTTTGTTCTATATTTAATTACTCATAAACATTTTTGCTTAAGGCACATTTAATTTTTTTTAATTTTTAAAATTTATTTATTAGAGAGAGAGAGAATGAGAGATAGAGAGCACGAGAGGGAAAAGGGTCAGAGGGAGAAGCAGACTCCCTGCTGAGCAGGGAGCCTGATGTGGGACTCGATCCCGGGACTCCAGGATCATGACCTGAGCCGAAGGCAGTCGTTTAACCAACTGAGCCACCCAGGCGCCCCAAACATTTTTGCTTAAAAAGTGGAAATTCATGTCTAAAATAAAGTTTGGATTCATATCAATGAACCATGTGATTTGGGCCATGCTATAACAGATAATGGTTGGTTTATCAGTGTTATTATTTGGCTTTCTTTTGGCTTGACTGCACCAGCTCCTTCCCAAACCACTTTTAAGGTTTTGGTTACTTATAATAGCCTGTCGGGTGTCTTAGAAAATCTCTGCAGACTCCACTTCCTACCGTAAATTCTCAACCAACTTGCCTTTGCCCTAATACCTCCCATTCATACTCACTGCGGGGACCCTCTCTCTTCTCAGTCCCTGTGGATTCTAGTGGACTCTCTGGCTCTTAATTATGACTTTTCCAGGATGCTGAGCTTTGCTCTCTATGGACTCTTTCCTGCAGTTTGGCCCATTTCACTGTATATAGAGGGCCTACGTAAGCTCTCAGAACCTCCATTTGGGTCTCTGGGGCACTGGCCTGTTCTGGCCTGGAATTCTGACATTGAAACCACACATAGGTGCTTTGCTGTATACAGCTATAATTCTCAGTAGGGATTATTTTGTGTCTGTAGCTGGTGAACTCACTGGGTTAGGCAGAGCCCAATGTTAACGAGGCCTGTGATCATGAGTTACTGTGAGTCAGTCCCCATTTCTCTGTCCCATAATGCTCTGCTCTTCCCTTGTCCTGTCACCTTACAAATGAGGTTACTTATTGACCTCCAGGAAACAAGGAATAGGAGTAGTGCTCACCCACCTTTATTGCAAGAACAAAAACAAAAACAAAACCCATGTACTGTATTTCAATACATGGAAAATGTATAATAATAATAATTAAACTTAGCATAATAATGATGACATAGTAATTATAATCATCATCTTATAAGTAGCCCTGGGACGCAGGGTGTTTAAATGTTCTGACCAAGCTGGTTTTAAATGACTCAAATGATTTTAGGTCTTTACAAATTTTCTTTTGGCATATTTGATTCTGTTTCTAATAGGTTGCTTGTAAATTTTTAAAGAAAATGTATATGCCAAACAAAATATTTACACATTTCATTGGCAATTGTATTTAGGTTAAAAAAGAAATATTCCTTTTCCTCTTTAGTGTTGATATTCTTTCAGATACTTAAAAGATAAATTGTTACTCTAGCTCAGTTATTTGGCTAAAAAGTACATGTTGATTATTGTACATTTTCTTTAATGAGTTGATTTCGGACTACCATGCTCTTTTTTTTTTTTTTTTTTTTAATGCTGGCTCAGTTTTAAACCTGTGGTTTGTCTTGCTTTAAGAAAAAGTGCTATGTAAAAATAAAAACCTAGAATACATATTTTTTTCCCTGGTGGGAAGATGAATTTCTTACATTATAACAAGGTTTTCGCTTTCTTATGAATCCTTTAGCTATGATTAGCAAAAATGTATTTTGTAGCTTTTAGGAGCATATTCATCCATGAAAATCCCGCACATGTGGATTCTAATTCCAGATATTTATTTCTCCTTGGTCACAGAATCTGGCTAATAAATGGTTCTCTCCCTTTTGAGTTTTCTTCTCCCTTTTTATTTGGCATCATCTGGGATTTTAATTTGAGAGCTATTAACCCATTCATTGATGTCACAGTTCGAGCTTACTACCAAGCCTGTGGGTTCCTATTGGGATCTTCCCTTTCTCTTAAAACATTATTAGTTGATTATTACCCTTTGCTTTAATTTACTTCTACTGATTTAAAGTCTTATGACTGCTCTAATGTGAGTCAATTTGAATTAATGTTTCAGAGAAGATCCTAAGAGGCCTGCAGTCAAATGCTTACTAAGGTTACTGTATCTGCTCATTTACTTAGTAAAAACTGTTTTTTTCTAAAATGGCTAGATATTTTGTTACCTAATTTGTTATGATTCATTCTCTCTTTTGTATTATTCTTTCATTAGAGATTTTTGTTAGGTAGACTTTGTGTCAACATAATTTGAAAAATTCACTGGTTTCTTTTCTTTCTTTCTTTTTTTTAATTGCCAGTGTGATAATAGGCTTAGTAACTGATTCCCCTTGTGACTTTGTACAATCTAAACCTGCTGTGATTAAATACCAGTTCTTCAGGAATAGTACAAATATGTCACAGTCTGTGTTAACAAAGTATTACTAGTCCCTAATGGATCAGGTTCTAATTTCATTATTGTTAAATCAGACATTTAATGACCAGTTTAGTCATTTGAACATTATTATTATGTTTTTATGCATTTAATTTCCAGAATTTCTTCTTCCTAGATACTCCTTTTAGTTTCCTATAAATTATTTAGGTTAGAATAAACTCATTATATTTAATTCATTAACCTTTCCTCTGTATTCTAAGTTTCCATTAAATGTACTTTTCTCTCTTTCAGGCAAAATGTTCTTTTACTATCAGTTTTTTGGAAAGTTTTTTTTTTTATAGCTGAATAATTTTCCTTTCATAACATTCATTTTTCTTTTGACTAAAACTAGAATTTATTATGCCAGAGTTTTCCAATGAACTTATATTTTCCCATTACATCATGTATATTGTTTCTCTGTTAAATGAACGGAATGTGTTCAAGGTTTCTGAGTTGCACAATTGCCTGTCATACATAAAATAAAGACTTTGAGACACAGGCCCCATCCCTTTAGTAAGTTTGATATTAATAAATTGGAACCATGTTTTTATATTCACTGAAGGGAGGCAGCGTGGGAGGGTGGAAAGAGTGGAGGAGAAACCTGAAAACTGAGCCTGGGTTTTAGATGTGGTCTCAGCACTTACTCACCATGTGATCTTGAGCCACCCAGCTGTTCTGGTTCATCTCATTAACTTGGGAATATTACCTTCGACTGCACCTATATTCTACAGCTGGCAATAAGATGAAATGAGATGAGTAAAATGTCCTTTCATTCATTAAAGCTTTATAGACACATACTCTGTGCTAGATGCTGGGGTATGACGCAGAGCAGGACTGCTTTCATGGAGCTTAGTTTAGTGAGGGAGACAATAAAAAAGTAAACGATGAGTAATTACAAATCATCGTAAGTGTTATAAATACAAGAAATCACATGGCATTACATTTGGAGAGGAAGTACTTAAATAGGAAGATCTTTAAGAGGAAGCCACGTGTAATCTAGGGCTTAAAGGATAAATGAAAACTGTGACAAAAGGTAATGTAAAATGATTCTGTAATCAGAATCCATAATCCTGATATCAAAAATTCTAGAATGGAATTCTTAAA
Source organism: Callorhinus ursinus (assembly GCF_003265705.2). NCBI lineage: Eukaryota > Metazoa > Chordata > Mammalia > Carnivora > Otariidae > Callorhinus > Callorhinus ursinus. Next base: position 20,848,379 of record NW_027397067.1, on the reverse strand, counting down.
CATGTCTGAACATCATAATTACGTAAGGAGCCTCCTTAAAAATGCAGACTCTGGACCTACCTCCAAGGGTGCCTAATTTAGTAGGACTGTGGTCCTACTGTGGTCAGAGTCTGTATTTCTAAAAAACTTCCCAGATGATCCTGTTGATCTGTCAGATTTGGAAACTTGTCCTAGAGAAATCCTACTCAGAAACAACAGTTGCCTTTCAAAGCAGTAACTGTGGCTTAGTCTTCTCATATCTTGCTTTCTACCTATTGTGGAGCTGGTCCCCATTTCTAGCAGGTGTGTTTAATGGGGGAGCTTCTGGATACTATTTAAGTGGGGGGAGGGAGGTCTGTTTCTAGTTCATATATTGGAATTCTGGTGTGTAATATTGTATGTTAAATAGATTGTTGTGTGTTGTTTTGGAAATCTGAAAGTTTTTGTAACTTTATGCACATAGGAAACATACTTGGAATTCTGTGAAAGTAAGCATAGATTCCTTACAGAAGGATTCGTTATACTTTATCCCTCTGCCTAGTTTTAATATACTTTTAATATATTTATATATATATTTCATATAACTGAGTGGTTTTAAATAGGGACCTAGAATTGCTCTTATGTTGGGATCCTAAGGCCAGGCACAACTCAATTTGAGTCTTGAGGCAAAGGAAATGGGAGCCTCTTCCTCTTTTCTCTCTCCTTCCTGGGGTTTTTCAGGGAAGCCAGGAGCAGTATATTTGAGAACATAAAGTAGCCACTGGCCAGGACTTACCAGTGAGAGGCTTTTTCAAAAATTGTTTATTTTAGAAATCTTCCTGTGCTCCAAGCTGTATTTTTAGAAAAAGATTGATTGCTAGCAGATCAGTAAAGTTTAGTGGCTGGTAGGATGTGGCTAGTGACATATAATCTTTTGGAATACAACTTGTCCTTAAGTGTAAGATATTCTGAAGAGTGATTCTCTGTAGTCCCAGGGTATGAACTCAAAGTCATCTTTCATGGCCAGTGATTGCTGCCTTTATCATCATGAAGGTCTGAATGATGATGGTCATTCTCTGGTGAGGAGGAGTTAACATGTGGTTTCTGAACAAATTTATCTTTATGAAGCAGCATGTGACTGTGAGGGCTTACCCTCTCCTTTAGTGAAGGGGAACGCAGACACCTCCAGGTTTCTCTGGCAGGAGTACCTTCAGATGGAGTAGGACTCTGACATGCCTGCTCATCTTCCCCTGGGGATGTCTCTCTTTTGTTTTACATCATTTCCATACTCACCCTCCGGTGTAGGGATGGGGTGGGTAGCCTCCGGCTTGATGTTCTCATAACTATGGAACAGATGATCCCCTTCCTTTGGTTTTCTTTGGTATTTTGAAATAGGCTGCAGCTCAAAAAAGGCATCCACAAATCCTGAGAACAACAGGAAAATAAAGTCAAACTGTAAGAAGGCTAAAGCCTCTTTGAGTTTAAAGATAACAGATTTTAGATCCTTACAAAAATGCTTTAGTTCCAGGCCTGGTTTTATCCTACACCTTCTCTTGGGAATTCTGATATTTACTTCCAGAGGACAGTGAAAAACTCACACATACCTGGTCAGATGTAATATCTATCCTGGTCTCTGACCAGTTTTACAAGGAAGATGCTGTTCCCTTTTCCTATAGTCAAGATTCCTAGATGACAGGATTTCTTCATGGCTAGTCATTCAGATTCCTCCCTCTCTTATTCTTTTCCCTGACAGGGAGGTAAGGAGGTGATGGTGGGACTCACCTCATCAGTGAATCTCTTGAGAGCCATTGGGATGGCTATTTATTTATTTATTTATTTTAGAGAGAGGGGGGAGGGGTCTGGGGAGAGGGGAGAGAGAATCCCAAGCAGATTCCACACCGGGCAGGCTCTATCCCAGGACCCTGAGTACACGACCTGAGCCAAAACCAAGAGTCGGATGCTTAACCGACTGTGCCATCCAGGTGCCCCATGGGATGGCCTTTTAGCTAGAGCTTTGGGTGTGGCTGAAACTGAGGTGTGAGCCAAAGATTCAAGAGGGCAGGTTCAGAAGGGGAACTGGTGAGGGAGGGTGCAGAAATGTGTAAGTGCCAATCTTTTCTTTCATTGAAACTAATTATAAGAGGAGATGAAGCTCACACACATCAGAAGACAGCAATGCCATCCAGTGTGGCTCCAGGACTCGTGGCCAGTCCTGTCATTGGATGCTGTTAAGCTCCCAAGAGGGGAGGCGTTTTTTTTTTTTTTTAAAGATTTTATTTACTTGACAGAGAGAGACACAGCGAGAGAGGGAACACAAGCAGGGGGAGTGGGAGAGGGAGAAGCAGGCTTCTCGCCAAGCGGAGAGCCTGATGTGGGGCTTGATCCCAGGATCCTGGGATCACGACCTGAGCCGAAGGCAGATGCTTGACTGAGCCACCCTGGGGAGGCGCTTTTTGCCCTGGGATGGTAGGCACGGTTTGCACAGGGGTCAGCTTGACTGAGGGACAAGCTTGGGCTGGGCCAAAAGGGTGAGGGGGTATAATACAAACAGGGAAGACAGGGAAGTGTGAAAAGCACAATGTGGAGGCTGCAAGTCTATCAGTTTGGCAGGAATAGAGCGTCTTCTGAGGTGAGCGTGACAGTGTATTTGGGCCAGACTGTGGACGGCCCAGAGGTGTTGTGACTTGTAAATGATATATATACTCCAGGCTTTTTGCATTCAGTAATGCTTGCTTGACTTGGCATCTTCTAGAAAAACTTTTATTAAAATTGCGCCATTGTCCATTTTCACTTAACAGAAAGTGAAAATAGATAAAAATGAGAGCACATAAATTATCCTTTGGAATGTTTCTCAATATTAAAATTAATTGGGTTTTCTGTATTATCATTGAGAATATAATCAAGGGATTAATTCATGATGAGAAAGTGTGTGTGTTGTTTTGGAAGAACTTAACCTTTATTGGAGAGAGCTTTAATTGTTCTACGGTAACTGATTTTTCTAAGTTATAACAGACAGTAAAATGGCCCTCAAGTGTGCTGGGGTAGCTCTTAAACTGATTAATTCTCAGTGGGACATTTCGTGTTAATTAGAGTTTTCGTTCTATTGGAGGGAAAAGCAGTATGTTGCCATATACGATAATTCTAAGACCCTAAGGATACTTGAGAATTTAGTCCATTTCTCCGCAAAATGGTCAAAGCATCTTAAAAGAATTGCTCACAGGTAATAGAATTCCAGAATTTCATGGGTTGATTTTTTTTATGTTGTGTTAATCATCATACATTACATCATTAGTTTTTGATGTAGTGTTCCATGATTCACTGTTTGCATATAACACCCAGTGCTCCGTTTAATACGTGCCCTCTTTAATACCCATCACCAGGCTAACCCATCCCCCCACCCCCCTCCCCTCTAGAACCCTCAGTTTGTTTCTCAGAGTCCATGGTCTCTCATGGTTTGTCTCCCCCTCCGATTCCCCTCCCCCCCCCGTCATTCTTCCCCTCCTGCTATCTTTTTTTTTTTTTTAACATATAATGTATTATTTGCTTCAGAGGTTACAGATCTTTGATTCAACAGTCTTGCACACTTCACAGCGTTCACCATAGCACATACCCTCCCCAGTGTCTATCACCCAGCCACCCCATCCCTCCCACCCCCCCCATCACTCCAGCAACCCTCAGTTTGTTTCCGGAGATTAAGAATTTCATGGGTTGATTTTATCTTAAAGATAATCTAGACCTTTGGTTCTCAAACTTTAGCTAGCTGCAGAATTGCCTGGAGGGCTTGTTCAAACCTGAATTGCTGGGTTTGATCCCTTAGTGGATAAGGTTCAGTAAAACCAGGGCAGGGCCTGAGAATTTGCATTTCTATCAAGTGTCCAGGTGATTGCTGATGCCACAATTTCCTGTATTTGTTAGAACCGGGTTTCATAGGCTTTGCTAATTGGTTCATTAGTTTATCCATTCAAGAAATATGTACTGCCTGCCTTCCCTCCTCACACAGTGTTTCAAGTGCTGGGGGTTACAGTGGTGTACAGACCAAGTCCTGGTGTCTGGAATCCTCTATTCTAGTGCCAGAGGTAGATGGTACATCATGTCACTTTGGGCAGGGATAAGGGCTGTGAAGGAAAAGAGCACCACGTAGGACACTGTAGGAGAGTGGTGTCAGGGAAGATCTCTTTGGGGGGCTGAGGCCTCCAGGCAGAGGCTACAGCAGGTTCAACGGTCCGAGGCAGTAAGGGGTTGGGGTGTTTGAAGCTGGTCTTCTGGGAGTAGAAGGAGCAAAATGGGGGGAGAGCCATCTGAGAGCAGGGGAGGACGCTGATGAGCATCACATGCAGAAATGTTCTGTTACCAAGTAAGTTTGGGAAACACTGGTCTCAACAACATAAAATGATTTTCTTTTCTATCTTTCTTTCAAGATTTTATTTATTTATTTGAGAGTGAGTGAGAGAGCGAGCATGGGAAGGGGGAGGGGCGGAGGGAGAAGGAGAGGGAGCCCGATGCGGGGCTTGATCTCAGGACCCCAGGATCATGATGGGAGCCAACGGCAGATGCTTAACTGACTGAGCCACCCAGGTGCCCCTTTTTTGGACAATAATTAATTTATTACTATTTTTTATTTTTTATTTTTTTTTTAAAGATTTTACTTATTTATTTGACAGAGACACAGCAAGAGAGGGAACGCAAGCAGGGGGAGCGGGAGAGGGAGAAGCAGGCTTCCCGCTGAGCAGGGAGCCCGATGTGGGGCTCCATCCGAGGACCCCGGAATCATGACCTGAGCCGGAGGCAGTCGCTTAACGACTGAGCCACCCAGATGCCCCAGGACAATAATTAATCTAAAGAGCATATCTCCCCCTTTTCCCTCTTATTATTATTGACATAGAAAAAAGACTGAAAGGATTGACACAATGTTAAAGTACTCATCTCTGGGTAGCAGGATTCTGAGTGCTTTTTCATTTTCTTGGTTCTCTTTTTGGTCCTGAATTTGTTTGCACTGAACTTGATTGCTTTATAATTAGAAAAAAAAAGCTATTTAAAAATAACATATTTACATGATTATTTTCCAAGAAAATATATGGCATATCCACGCTAAATCCTATGATTGCTGTTTCTGCCTCACCATTTTGTGATCCTGTTTCTATTGAGTTTTCTTCTGCTCTGAAACCAGCTTTCCTCCTTGACTTTAATTTTGTTAGTGATTCTTTCCTTCTCTTGGCCACACGTTGTTGAGACCAGTGAACTTCTTAGTCTCTTATAATTTACCAAGTCTTAGAAATTCTTTCTCCTAAATTTCTCACACTACTGTCCATTGCCCCAACCTAGTTCAGTTCTTTACCACTTCACACCTGGATTATCAGGTTTTCTTGTCTATTAGTTTATTTGAATCCTTACATAGTGATGCTCGACTAATGTCCTAAAATTTCACTTTTCTTCTTATCATTCCTTTGCTCAAACACTTCATTATTGAGGATAAAATCCAATTTCTTAGCTTGACATTGAAGGATCTCCACGTTTGCTCTTTCTCTGCTTTCCCAAATATTCTACTCTTTACCTTATTTATAGTTGTTTCCTTTCATATTTCCTTGCCCTCCTGCCCTGTTTGTGTCCAAATTCTACTCATCCTGGAAGATCTTGCTTAAATACATCCTTGTCCAAAATGTTCACATTTTTGCTTTTGTAAGTTGCAGTAGCGTTGTTCTGTTCATTTGTCAGCTAATCACACACTGGCTTGTGAGTTTCTCGTATTGAAATGGTATTAATCTCTGTGTCTTTTAACATTTCATGTGCTTATCTCCTCTCTCCAACTAAATTGAAATGTTTCTGAGGGTGCCTACATTTCTAACACCCAGTGTTCTGCAGAAGATGGGTGATATATGGGATATTGATTGATGAATTCATATATCTTTAATATTTGATAAAAATAGATGCTGGAATAAAAAGCTTTTTTTTTTTGAAAGAAAAGACAGAATTTCAACTTAGTTTTTTCATTAACTTTGTTTTTGATTTTTACTATTTATAATGTTGTTTATCCTGAGAGTCTGAGCTCCTTTTAATGGTCAGATCAATATTTGCTTGAATATATCTCAAAGCAGGCCTTTTGTAATTCAGTTATTAGAGAAAGCCATTACATTGTTGAGTGTAGGATTTTTTAAAATGCAATAAAGTCCAGCTGGTAAAATCTCAGTGACAGGGAGCAAATGCCTCTGTTATTTATGACCTGGATGCTATTCCACTGAACTCTGAGCTCCTGGAGGGGAGTTACTACTTTTCAGTCAATCTGCATGATTCAAAGTACCTGACAGTGTCTGGCCCACAGTGAATGCTGTGTGTGTCAAATGATGAAACCACAGAGCAGCGCTGCAGATTTGAAAGGAGGGAAAAATTACATCTCAGGTATTTTTTTTAAAGATTTTATTTACTTGAGAGAGAGCGAGAGAGCGCGTGAGAGAGCGAGCAGCAGGGGGAGGGGCAGAGGAAGAGGAGAAGCAGTCTCCCCACTGAGCAGGGAGCCCAATGCGGGACTTCATCCCAGGACCCTGGGATTATGATGTGAGCCAAAGGCAGATGCTTAACCGACTGAGCCAACCCAGGCGCCCCCATCTCAGGTATTTTTAACATTTAATATTTATCATGAATTTTAATTTTTCTTCTAATGAACAAAGCACAATTTTTAATGACCAGAACTTAATAATATAATGATTTTTTAAAAGCTCTCACTTGGAATGCCTGGGTGTTATGAACTAAATTGTGTCTGTTGCCCCTCCCCCCATTGATGTTGAAGCTCTAACCCCTAATGTGATTATATCTGGAGATAGGCCCTTAATGGAGATAATTAAGGCTAAGTGAGGCCAAAAGAGTAAAGCCCTAATCCAATAGGACTGGCGAGCTTATAAGAGGAAGCAACACCAGAGGTTTGTCTCTCTTTCCCCCCATGTGGGCATAGAGGAAAGGCCACATGAAGATACAGTGAGAAGCCAGGGAGAGAGGTCTCACCAGAATCCAATCCTGCTGGCACCTTCATCTTGGACTTCTAGTCCCCAGAACTATGGGAAAATGCATGTGTGTTGTTTAAGTTGGTCAGTCTGTGGCATTCTGTTATGGTAGCCTTACCTAACACATCCCCTGACTCCGTGCGTTTCATGTATTGGATTGATAGCACCTACTCATTTTACTGTGACTGCTGCCGTCCTGGCTTTGCAAGAGATTCTCAAATTCCATTTCTGCCTTTCTACAGAGTGATAATGCTGGCTGGCTATGTGCATGTCCTCACCTCTAGTTTCTGCGTCTTTGAAACTTACCCCCAAACACCCCCAAACTTCCCAGGTGGTTGGTGGTGATGGAGACACAGCAAGCAAGGGATGAAAGAGCAAGTGGTGTGATCGGAGAATCTCTGGGGAGTGGGAATTGAGGAGCAGCCTCAGCTTTGGACCATTCTATGGCCTGCAGAACAGGAAAATCCAGCCCTTTGCTCTTTTTGCTTTCCTATTTTTTTTTTAAAATGATGTTAGTAACATTTGAAGGGAACACACTGTCATATAATGGCAGTTTTGTCAAAAGCTCTCTGTTCCCTTCAAATCCCCTAAAGTCATGACTGCCTCTGGCCTTAGTTCTCTCTGGTTCCCACTTTCCTAGTCATTGATGAGTCTTTCTGAGCTGCAGTTATGTTTGTGACACCCTCAGAATATCAAAGGGCATCCTTCACCCATCCCACTTGTCTGCTGATCTTCACTCTCCCTGTCCTTGACCATTTCCTTGATGACCCTCAAGAGACATAAAACTTAAAAGAGAGAGAGAGAGAGACATGAAACTTACTTGCCTTTTAACATCTAAGTTGATTCTCCTTCTAGACTTTTTTTGGTCACATGACCAGTGCTATTTTTTGCATATTCTATATGGTGCCTAAGGCCCATTGGACAAAAGGCCGTGTTATTTCCCATAACAGTTTCTACTGCTGAAAAACAAAACATATTTCTTGGGGATGGACACACACACACAACTGAAATAGATTATTATATGTATGCAAATAAATATATATATTTGACAATACTTCAGAGAATTTAGATGAGTCATCCCTTGGCATGCTATCCCTAAACTCCATATGTATGTATTCCAGAATCATACTAAACTAGTTGTACTCAACTCCTTGTCTTAAGGTCTGCCTCTGGGGGAGCCCAAACTAAGACACTTGCTACAATGAAGACTTTCATATTTGTGAGAAGAAAGTTTTTGATTCTACTAAGACTGTGATTTTAGTTGGAATGCATTTCTTGTTCTGTAATTAAGAAGCATAGTAGGGAAGCATTTTATTTAAAGAATAAAATGATCATACATCGTATTGTTATAGTATCTGATTCATTGAGCTAAATGAATATTAAAAATTATAATTACATATGTAATCAGTTTATACCAGGCTTATTAGATGAACTGTTCACCGGAGGTAAAAGGGATTATTATCACCATCACTCTGGTCTTAGATATTACAAGGTTTCTGACTCTTGGAGTCTCATGTTTATGATGATCCCACAAGATATAATATAGGCCGGCAATTCTGAGGCTGAGCTGACAGGGTCTGGATGAGAACTAATCCAAATTACTAGGGTGAATGTGGAGTGAACAGAGAGGAAGACTGGATCACTTAAGCTGCTTAGGGTGACCATGGCTGAGGACAGGTAATGAGATTTGCACAGGTTTCTACATGCTAGTTTTGGACTCAGCAAATTACTGTCCAATTGAATAGGAACACTTTGAGCGCTTTCATAGCCTTCTATTGTTATTATTTTTAAATCAAGTTTTTCCTTGTAGTGGTAGTCAGAATAAACACAAATTTCAGAATTATGAGATGAGCATACAGAAATTCATTGAAGGAAGCGAAGTTGCCTTAAAGGGATGATTGTTAACTGTACAATTTTGGTCAAAGGAGCAGAACTAATGAATAACCTAAGGGTTGGTCCTGTGGCTGTCTGAAGACACTGAAATAATTTGAAATTATGTGATTAAAAAAAATCTACCTCTGGACTTGCTATGTAGGTAGGCATCTATAGATATTAAAATCCTATAATCAAAGAGAGGTAGAAGTAATGTTCAAAGAGAAAAGGCTGATCAAATAAAGGGCTAATAACAATATTAGGCTTAATACAGGATTTAGGAGGGTGTATTTTAATCAGTTTGAGTAAAACACACTCTAGATAATAGTTCTGATAATAGATAATAGAAGTTGTTGGGGAGAGTAAGTGAGAGGATGCATAGCTGGTGCCTGATGTCTGTTCTCATGTGCCAGTACTTATAACAACAATTGCAAACATTTTCTACTGCTACTGCTACTCTACTATTACTTCATTCTATTAAAAACTTTGAAATCCAGGGGCTCCTGGGTGGCTCAGTCAGTTAAGCGTCTGCCTTCAGCTCAGGTCATGATCCCAGGGTCCTGGGATCAAGCCCCGCATTGGGCTCCCTGCTTAGCGCAGAGCCTGCTTCTCCCTCTCTCTCTCTGCCGCTCCCTCTGCTTGTGCACTCTCTCTCTGTCAAATAAATAAATAAATAAAATCTTAAAACAAAACAAAACAAAACTTTGGAATCCAAAAGTTAGTTTTGCAACCCATTTCATGGCAAAAGGCATGATGGCATGGCAGGCCTGATCGGATAAGGGACTAGTTTTTAAATTGCATTTAGTGTGAATATTCATTCATTTGGTTGCCAAAACGTTAGTGTGCTTGATTTTGGAGCACCATTCTGGACTCAACAGGACGGAGTTACGTGATAGACAGCATCACTTACCTTTTTACTTTTGGAAAAATGTGAAAAATTCTTAATTCCACATTACATTCAGCCTCAAGCGTTTGGCTGAGGGATTGTGGGCCTGAGCTCATGTTATTATCCAACACGAACTCTCTTGATTAATTATGGTGGTACATAAGCAGATGCAGATGCTGATGACTAGGGCTGTCTGTGAAGTTAATAGGCTTTTTGAGGTCAGTGACTGGATATGACTCAATCGCAATAACCATGAGACATAAAGAAAAAGTTAGAGATTTGAAGCAAATCTGTGTTAGTGCTCTTTCAGAGAAACAGAACCAATGGGGGATAGATAGGTAGGCAGATAGGTAAGTAGTTAGGTAGGTAGGTAGATAGATTTATTATAGGAATTAGCCCATGTGGTTATGGGGGCCAAGAAGTCCCTCAGTCTGCTGTCTGTAAGCTAGAAGCCAGGCAAGCTGGTGGTATAATTCAGTTCAAGTCTGAGAGCCTGGCACGTTGGGGGTTGCTGGTAAAAGTTCTAAAGTCCAAAGGCCTGAGATCCAGGAGCTCTGATGTATAAGGGCAGGGAAAGATGGACATTCCAGCCTAAGAAGAGAGAGAGAGAGAATTTGTCCTCCCTATACCTTTTCATTCTCTTTTTTCCCTCATAGGATTGGATGATGCCTATCCCCTCCACTGAGGGTGGACCTATTTACTCAGTCTACTGACTCAAATGTTAATATTGTGAAAACGCCCTCACAGACACACCCAGAAGTAATGTTTTACCAGCTATCTGGGCATCCCTTAGCCTAGTTAAACTGACACATAAAAATAACCATAGCAACTTCCACTGGGGGAAATGATATGTCAGTTTAGGGCATGTGTAGGTCTGAATTTTGATTTATCAGCATTGTATCAGAGGTTAGAAAGAATAATGTTACTTTTCATAAGAAGAGGTTGATGTGTCTAGTGCTAGACGCCATATATTGAAATGACATAAGGCTCTTTTTGATTTCATTCTTTGGCTGTTGGTGTGGGAGTCGGCCACATTAGTGGGGAAGAGATGAGGACATATCTGTGGTGGAGAACTGCTCAGCCCTATGTCATGAAGGAGTTCCCATGCCTCCTCCCATGGAGGAAGCTTTGCAAATTCAATCTAATAACTTTTTTCTTTTTTTAAAGATTTTATTTATTTACTTGACAGAGAGAGACACAGCGAGAGAGGGAACACAAGCAGGGGGAGTGGGAGAGGGAGAAGCAGGCTTCCCGCGGAGCAGGGAGCCCGACGCGGGGCTCAATCCCAGGACCTTGGGACCATGACCTGAGCTGAAGGCAGACGCTTAATGACTGAGCCACCCAGGCACCCCTCAATCTAATAACTTTTTTTAAAGCTCTCCGCTTGATGTGGGGCTTGAACTCACTACCCTGAGATCAAGAGTTGCATGCTCTACTGACTGAGCCAGCCAGACTTCCCCCAGTTCACTAACATTTTAAAGATTTCTATATTTTAGAGAGAGAGTGAGAGCACATGTGAACAGGGGAAGGGGCAGAGGGAGAGAGAGATTGAGAATCTCAAGCAGACTCTCCACTAAGCTAGGAGCCCGATTCAGGGCTCCATCTCATAAGCATGAGATCATGACCTGAGCCAAAATCAAGAGTTGGATACTTAACTGACTGAACCACCCAGGTGCCCCTCCACTAACATTTTTAAAGGAATATTTACTCTTACTTCCAAAATCATAGATAGTCAAGGAAATGGATTCTTAACTTTCCCCAAATATTTGACATAAACATCATTTTCCTTCAATTATCTAGATACTTCTAGGTAAGTTGATTGTTTGAGGGGTTCCAGATGACCAGATATGTGGCTTACCTCTCCATTTCTTTGTTTTGCATACATGTGTGTTTGCTAAATCATGAAAAGTTTACTGTCTTGAGGGGAATCAATAACTGATTGTCTCTAAATTTTCTTACTAATTAATAGCATTACCAAAACTCCATTAACTAAGCTGCAAAGATGCATGACACTTATGAAAACTTGGTACATAATATTAATTAAATGTACTTTAAACACTGAAGCTAACGAGGAACAACTTAGAAATCTTATTTTTAAAAATGCTTTTAGGAAGTATCTGGTTTTTCCTTCACCATATTTGCCTATTGTTGAAATTTCCTGAGAGTAACTGAAAATTGACAGATTGGATGGGTTCATGGGGTTTAAAAGATAGTCATAAATCAGTATCATTGAGAATGGGCTAAAATATAAAAAAGAGTTGCCACATATCAAATGATGTTATTTATTCAAACCATCCCTGATAAAAAATGCAGAAGCCTTAAAAAGAGTATGAGGGCGCCTGGGTGGCTCAGTTGGTTGGGCGACTGCCTTCAGCTCAGGTCATGCTCCTGGAATCCCAGGATCGAGTCCTGCATCGGGCTCCCTGCTAGGCAGGGAGTCTGCTTCTCCCTCTCACCCCCCCCCCATGTGCTCTCTCTCATTCTCTCTCTCGCAAATAAAAAAAAAAAAAATCTTAAAAAAAAAGAGTATGAGAGAATTAGAACTCAAAGCAATTTTTGATGATCACAGTTGACATTTTTATGTACTAGTTTCTTTGGTATTTTTAGAAGTATATTAACTTCTCATTTTGAACTATTAAATATTACATAATAGCTATATTATCTCTAGTCAGGTCTCAGAATTAAGGCTCTATAAGTGATGAGATTACTCTAGAAATGTCCTTGAGAACTTGACAAAGTGTGTGAGTAAATTTGAAAATTTAACATAGTAAATTCATGAAAGCATCTCTAAGGTAACTTTGTTCTGAAAATCATAATAGCTCCAATGACAATTCAGGATTTTCTTTTTAAAGATTAGGACTTACCATTGAGATTTCTTATGTATTATTTGGCTGATGTATTAAATTAATATTTTTCTTCTGGGAGAACATTAATGACAATTTGATTTTTTAAAAAATGGTTTGATTTTGCTATTTGTTGAGTATAGAGTAAGATTTAATTTGTGGCCTCATTTAGGGGCCCCTGGGTGGCTCAGTCGTTAAGTGTCTGCCTTCAGCTCAGGTCATGATCCAAGGGTCCTGGGATTGAGCCCTTCATCGGGCTCCCTGCTCAGCAGAAAGCCTGCTTCTCCCTCTCCCACTCCCCCTGCTTGTGTTCCCTCTCTCACTGTCTCTCTCTGTGTCAAATAAATAAAAAATCTTTAAAAAAAAATTTGTGGCCTCATTTAAATCACATGGAAGGCCACGTGCTATAGTGTGAGGGTTTGGACTCTGGAGTCAGACAGACTCGGGCTTGAATCTTCTCTTTACTAGTTTTGTGACTTGGTTATATTCCTTAACACTTCGAAGCTCAAGATTCCTTCTGTGAGGTGGGAACTAATTAAATTCATCTTTCAGGTATTTTCTTGGGAAAATTAGCTATTGTGTTTAAAAAGCACAGAGGAGGCCGGGCGCCTGGGTGGCTCAGTTGGTTAAGCGACTGCCTTCGGCTCAGGTCATGATCCTGGAGTCCCTGGATCGAGTCCCACATCGGCTCCCTGCTGAGCAGGGAGTCTGCATCTCCCTCTGACCCTCCCCCCTCTCATGCTCTCTCTATCTCATTCTCTCTCTCAAATAAATAAATAAAATCTTTAAAAAAACAAAAAGCACAGAGGAGGCACTTAAAGGTATTAGTTTTCTTCCATTTCTCTCTCCTTTTCTCATAATTCTTATTGGAACCACAATTTAGCACTTGTCATAGAATGTCTTATGTTGGCAATTATCTTTTCTTGTTTTGTTCCTTAAGAAAGAGTTCCCCAGGGCGCCTGGGTGGCTCAGTCGGTTGAGCGACTGCCTTCGGCTCAGGTCATGATCCTGGAGTCCCGGGATCGAGTCCTGCATCGGGCTCCCTGCTCAGCAGGGAGTCTGCCTCTCCCTCTGACCCTCTTCCCTCTCGTGCTCTCCATCTCTCATTCTCTCTCTCTCTCAAATAAATAAATAAAAAAAATCTTAAAAAAAAAAAAAAAAGAAAGAGTTCCCCATAAACTTTTTTTGGGAAGGGGCATGGCCCTTTTATCACTCATAATTTTAGCACCAGTTATTTTATACAACATAATTTTACCGAGTAATGATTGATCAATGATTAGGGAGTAAGGTGTTTTGAGTAATTGAATATTCTGATGATCTGATCACCAGACTTGTGAATTCTATATGGGAAGACTTTGGAAACAATAAAATACACTTAACACTAAAGTAATACTGAGTAGAACATTGTCATCCTTTGGTGGCTCTGAAGATACTTTAAAATCCTGTATTGTCTCAGAATCATAATTTTAACTATGAAGTTAGATATAATAATAGAAGTAATAATGATAATTGTTATAGCTGACATTGACTGAGCACTTAGTAAGTGTTAAGGGTTTTATGTGCATTATCTCATTTATCCCCTCAATAACTCTCAGAAGTAGATAAATTATGATCCCCTATTTATAGATGAGGAAGCATGTCTATCAGGATTAAGTATCTTGTCTAGGTTCATGGAGCCAGTCCCTGACTGAGACCTACACAGACATCTGATGCTAAAGCCAGTGCTCTTATGAACCACTCAAATATTGAGTTGAATCATAATTGCCCCCAGGACATTGAGCAATACTGTTTATTTTAAAACAAAATGCCTGCTATTAGGTCAGTTCCATCTTCCTTCCTTCCTTCCTTCCTCTCTCTTTCTTTCTTTTTTTCTTAGAGAGAGAGAGTGAGTGAGAGTGAGTTGGGGGGTGGGAGGGAGAGGGGTAGAGGGAGAAGGAGACAGAGAGAGATTCTTAAGTAGTCTCCATACTCAGCTTAGAGCCAAAGGCGAGGCTTGATCTCATGACCCTGAGATCATGACCTGAGCTGAAGTCAGGAATCGGACCTTTAACCGACTGAGCCACCCAGGCGCCCCTGCCATATTTCTTTCTTATAAAAGTAGACTATAGACTAGCTTTCCAAATGAGAATTTATTCTACTACTCTAAATGTTGTGTGATAGAAGAAACATAAAATGTTTAAGTGTATTAACTTGGTAAATCTGCTTGTATTTATAAATTATCTTTGTTATTGTTAGATAACAAAGAGCAGGGATTATCTATTTTTAATTCAGATGAATTGATTGTATTATTTCATCAGTGAGGTGACTACAAAGGAAAATGCCCTAAATTAGGACAGTAGTACTACCTGCCTCATAAAGTTGCTGTGCATATGAAGTGCGAGATACATCTAAAGGCATTTAGCACAGTATCTCCCATGTAATAAATGCCCAGTGTTATCTTTTAGTAATAGTTCTGCTGTCAGTGGCTGTAGACTTTGACTGCTAACACTTCTTCAAATACATGAATAAGCTTTGCAATGAGCCCTAGTGGAAGCAGTCTTACTGTACTATAACTAATTCCTGTATATTGATGGGAGAAAAGGAAGATAATATTAAAGGTGTCATAAAACATTTATATCACTTGAATGCCTGTAAAATCCAATAGATGCCAATGACTGGAGGAACATTTGCACCTGACATTATTCCACCTGTGCCTGAGCGTTACTTTAGACTTGATTCTTTCCTGTGGGAATCATGCTTCTTCCAGTGCCTAGAAAGCAAACTGGAGGTGTGTCATACCTCTGTTTACCTGGAAGGTGCTTCCCGGCAGAGACGTACTCTTCCCAGGAGGTAAATTTAATCTGCTCTTAACAGCTGGTAACTTCTTCTGAGTCTTCAGTGTAATTATTGAAGTAAATGTCATATAACATATTTGGAATGTGTTTTTCATATAATGTACATTTCTCTGCCATCCTTATGGCAGCCAATTAGTGATGAGACTCGAGTTGGAAATCTAAATAGTGAACTTCTCTTTCATTTAGAATGCTTTTAAGACTGCTGCTACCAACAGTTCCAAAAATATTTTGAGATTTTCAGCTCTTAAAGGATTAATTTCTTCGGTAGTAGAGAACTATATATTTCTTACAATTAAACTTCTTTTTCTTTTTTTTCTTTCTTTTTTTTTTTGTATTTTAGAGACATGTGTCCATAAATGGAAAAAGGGTAGGCTATGGTTTTAGATAGAGCCAAATTCTAATTTTGGCTCTACCACTTAGTAATTGCTGATCTTAACTTCTCAGGGACTCAGCTTTCTCATCTGTAAATTGGGAATGAAAATATTCTTTTCCCAGAAAGCTGTTAGTGTTGAATGGCAAACAAGAGTTACAAAAGCATAAAGTACCTAGTGTAGTTTACAGAAGATTGTCAATAAATAATAGTTATGATATCATTTTACTTCACAGTGGATTATAGTTCAACTAAAATATTACTTGGGGGGGCGCCTGGGTGGCTCAGTCGTTAAGCGTCTGCCTTTGGCTCAGGTCATGGTCCCAGGGTCCTGGGATCGAGCCCTGCGTCAGGCTCCCTGCTCAGAGGGAAGCCTGCTTCTCCCTCTCCCACGCCCCCTGCTTGTGTTCCTTCTGTCACTGTGTCTCTCTCTGTCAAATAAATAAATAAATAAATAAATAAATAAATAAATAAATAAATAAAATCTTTAAAAAAAATTAAATAAACACCCATGTACACATTAAAAAATAAATAAATAAATAAAATATTACTTGGGTATATACTCTTATAAATGGAATCTTTGAAAAACTGACAATTCTAGAAAAATTGACTTTATAAATGAATTTTTATACAAATATTACTTCTACATTTAAAATTTTTAATCTACATAAGTTGTTAGAAATAAAACATTTATAAAAGAGTGGTTTTTCCAGATATTCATTTAAACAAAAACCCACCCATACCTCTGTGAATTATAGCCATAGCTTAGATAATTATGACTACCTATAAGAGGTGAAAATTAAAAGCAGTAACGTGTGCAGACATTTAGCTGATACTTGAAACAGTAAATATGGTACCTAACTGTACTACTCATTATTTATTACAAGGGTTGGCAAACTTGTTCTTATATAAGGGACTTGCTCTGGTAAATATTTTAGTGTGAGGACCATGTTGTCTTTGTAGCAACTACTCAACTCTGCTGCTGTAATGAACGTAGTCACACAAATATGTCCATGAATGCATGTCACTGTGCTCCAATACAATTTTACGGAGTTTGGCAAGTCATTTGTCAACCCCTAATTTAAATTTAGGCTGGGAAGAGTCATCATGAAGTATTGGGCAGATCAATCTTTTTTTTTTTTAATTTTTTTTTTTTTTTTGTGAGAACGAGAGAGAGAGAGAGAGATTGAGAGAATGAGTGTGGGGAGGGGCAGAGGGAGAAGCAGACTTCCTGGGGAGCAGGGAGCCCAACCAGGACTTGATCCCAGGACCCTGAAATCACGACCAGAGCCGAAGGCAGACGCCCGACCGCCTGAGCCACCCAGGCGCCCTGGGCAGATCAATCTTAAGAAAAATTGGAGTATTGCTTTACAAATACTGTGTACTCACTCACTGGAGGTTTGCTGAAAGCCCAGTATGTGTTTGCTGCCTCCGTAGGAGGTGCTGTAGATATAAGAATAAAACAAGCCCATTACCCTGTAAAGACTTCTTTCAAGTTTTAAAAAACATATTCATCATAAGTTGACAAAAAGATGATATATTTGATGGCTAAATATCAGTAGCTGAAAGAGATAAAAGTACTAATCCAGAAGATATGTTAAATTTTTTTTTTCTGACTAAACTTTTGGAAAGTTATAAGGAAAACACCAAAAAACTCATTGTAATTTCACTACCCCAGGTTAACAACTTTCAGTACAGTAGAATGTGTTCCATTCTAGTCTTTTTTTATGGCTCTTTGATGCATAATTTACATACATAAAATTCACCCACTTGAAGTGTATAATTCAATGATTTTTAGTAATTTTACAGAATATGCAACCATCACCAGAACCCACTTTTATTTTTTACGATTTTATTTATTTGTCAGAGAGAAAGAGAGAGAGCACACAAGTGGGGGGAACAGCAGACAGAGGGAGAAGCAGGCTCCCTGCTGAGCGAGGATCCTGATGCAGGACTCGATCCCACCTGAGCCAAAGGCAGACGCTTAACTGACTGAGCCACCCGGGCGTCCACAGAACCCACTTTTAGAACAGTTGTCCTTTTTTTTTTATTGTGGTAAAATGGACATAAAACAAATTGCACATAATTAAAGTAAATTATTTGATAAGGTTTCTCTCTCTCTCTCTCTCTCTCTCACACACACACACACACACACACACACACACACACAGACCCATGAACTCATCATCACAATCGAGACTATGAACGTATCCAACATTGCCAAATCTTTCTTGAGCCTCTTTGTAATCCCTCCCTTCTGATTGGCCTTCTCCCACCCCCAGGTCACCACAGACTGCTTTTTTTTACTTTGGATTAGTTTGCATTTTTTAGAATCTTATAAATTGAACCACGCAGTATATACTCTTTTTTGTCTGCCTTCTCTCACTTAGTATAATTGTTTTGAGATTTATCCATGTTTTAACATGTATCAATATTTCATTCCGTTATAATCCTAAATAGTATTCCATTGTATGAATATACCACAATTTGTTAATCCATTCACTTCTCTCTCTCTTTTTTTTTTTTTTTTTTCCCTTTTTGTGGACTTTTTTGTTTTTTTCCTTTTTTTTTTTTTTTTTTTTGCTATTCCAAATAAAGCTGCTAGGAATATTTGTACATAACCCTTTGTATGGACACATATACTTTCATTTCTCTTGTGAAAGTACTCGGAATGAAATGGTTGAATTATATGATAGGCATATGTTTAACTCCTTCAGACATTATCACACTGTTTTCCAAAGTGACTGTAACATTCCATTCCACATCAGCAGTGTAGGGGAGTTCTAGCTGCTTCACAACCTTACCAATACCTGGTGTAATTTTTTTTTTTTTTAATTTTAACCATTTGAATAGGGGTTTTAGTGGTATCTCCTTGCGGTTTTAATTTGCACTTCCCCAATGATTCATGATGCTAACCATCTTTCATGTGCTTATTTGCTATTCATATATCTTCCTTGGTAAAGTATCTGTTGAAAAATATTTTCCTCAGTTGTTTTCTCCTAGAAGTTTTATAGCTTTAGGTTTTACATTTAGGTCTATGCTTCATTTTGAGTTAATTTATATATGGATATCTAATGGATTTCAGCACCATTTGTTGAAAAGACTACTTTTTGCGCTGAATTATCTTTATACCTTTGTCACAAGTCACTTGTCCTTATAACTGTGTGGGTTTGTTTCTGGATTTTCCTTTTTATTTAATTAAATTAATTAACTAACTAATTAATTTTTGGAATTCCTTTTTTATTTCACTGATATACTTGTCTATCTTTAAGCCAGTACTACATTGTCTTGATTACAGTATCTTTTTAAGTCTTGAAATCAGGTAGTTCTAGTGTTCTAACTTTGCTCCTTTTCTTATTTATTTAAAGATTTTATTTATTTATTTGACAGAGAGAGACACAGTGAGAGAGGGAACACAAGCAGGGGGAGAGGGAGAGGGAGAAGCAGGCCTCCTGCTGAGCAGGAAGCCCGATGCGGGGCTCGATCCCAGGACCCTGGGACCATGACCTGAGCCAAAGGCAGACGCTTAACAACTGAGCCACCCAGGCCCCCTACCTTTGCTCTTTTTCAAAATTATTTGGCTAATCTATGTCCTTTGCATTTCCATATGTTCTTTCACTTTTAGAATTAGTTTGTCAATTCTCCAAAAAAGTCTGCTGGGATTTTGATTGGAATTGGGTAGAATTTATCAATCCATTTTGGGAAAACTGATATCTTAACAATATTGGGTCCTTTAACCCACAAATAAGGCATATCTCTCTATTAATTTAGATTGTCTTTAATTTCTTTTAGCAGTATTTGTAATTTTAAGTGTATATGCGTTTCCTATCTTTTGTCAGGTTTATTTCTAAGTACTTTATATTTTATGAATCTATTGTAAATGGTGTTTATTTCTTACTTACTTGCATATAGAAGTATGATTTTTAAAATATTGATCTTGTATCATGCAACTGTTAAATCCACTTATTGGTTCTAGTAGCTTTTCTGTAAACAGTCTTTTTTAAAAAGTGTGTTTTTTGACACAATCACACTGTAAACAGAATTTCACTTAAATTTTAAAATTTTTAAAATAAATATTTCCTCAAGGTATAAAAATTCTTTGTAAACATTGAAATTAATAGTTGCATTATGAATCAAAATGTAGTTAGTTACTATTTTTATTTTTTTAAAGAGTGAGGTGAGGGGCGCCTGGGTGGCTCAGTTGGTTAAGCGACTGCCTTCAGCTCAGGTCATGATCCTGGAGTCCCGAGATCGAGTCCCGCATCGGGCTCCCTGCTCAGCGGGGAGTCTGCTTCTCCCTCTAACCCTCCCTCCTCTCATGTGCTCTCTCTCTCTCTCTCATTCTCTCTCTCAAATATATAAATAAAATC
Organism: Callorhinus ursinus; assembly: GCF_003265705.2. NCBI lineage: Eukaryota > Metazoa > Chordata > Mammalia > Carnivora > Otariidae > Callorhinus > Callorhinus ursinus. Next base: position 20,828,254 of record NW_027397067.1, on the reverse strand, counting down.
TTAAAAAAAAAAAGAGTGAGGTGGGGAGGGGCAGACGGAGAGGGAGAGAGAGGATCTTAAGCAGGCTCTATGCCCAGTGTGGAGCCTGACTCGGGGCTCGATCTCACGACTCTGAGATCATGACCTGAGCTGAAAGCAAGAGTCAGAGGCTTAACCAGCTGAGCCACCCAGGTGCCCCAATTAGTTACTATCTTAATGTCATTTCTGTTTTTCTATATACAAAATGCAGTGATAAATGTCATCATGACGTATTGGTGAATTGCTATCTAGTTGTAACTCGGTGCCAGTGATGGATGAGAATAACGAATTCACTGATTTATATCTGCACTGAGTACTCTCACAATTCAGTCTTTGCTAGTTTATTTTAGTGGAATGGCATTTCATTGTTTGCACCTTCTATTTCTTTGATAACTAGTCAAATTAGTTTCTCATGGGCTCATTAATATTTTGATTATTCTGTTACACATTTTCTGTTTGTGTTCTGAGAATCCATTCTTACCTTTTAATAAAACCTTTTTATTGCCCCAAAATATAACTTTAAGAAATTGACATTTTTTTTTTAATGCTTTTGTGGCAGTTGTCCTTGTGGTCCTTTCTAAGGACTGGATTGAGGTGACAGTGGCCCTTCACAGGTGGCTAATTTGATGTTTTAAAGGGCAGCACATTAACCTCCCCCCCGCCCCTCCCCATGTCCCAGGTATTAATTCCGTGTAAATGGCTCCTTCTTTGCATATACACATTCTGTGTTTCCTTTTAGAAATGAACTACTTTGAAAATATTTCTAAAGGGAGATAGTGAATTTAAACCAACTATTGCTTGCTATGGTCATGTGGAAAAACCACTCGGAACCTACCTAAATAAACCCTTTTCCCTTCTCGTTTGTGACCTAAGATGCTCTCTGGATGTTTTAGTGAAGTGATAGACTGTTCCCCGACTGCTGTTGCAGCTGTTTTTTTTTTTTTTTTTTTTTTTACTGTCAGGCCTGTGTCAAACTAACTGAATCATTTAAAGGAGAAAAAAAAAATTGCTGTTCTAAATAACCAAGATCAGAGGTCTCTCATCTGCCTGTGCTTGGGAGTGGAAGGAACGAGTGAGGGAATATTTTCTTTAAATGTGGTGCACCGGTGCTGTGAAGTACTTTGGCTAATTTTCAAGGCATTGTGCAAGTTGAATGTAAGTTGGTGTCGTTGCTGTGATACCACAGTGAAGTGTGGATTGCTTTTCATCCCCTCTTCTTATCTACAGCAGCTGAACCACCAAACTATATTCAAAATGGTGACCTCCTATCAGTGTGTCCTCGACTGGGTTTAATGGGCATGCATGCGATACGTTTCTCCGTGGGACCATCCTGGGTGAATCCCAGGTCCTGGGACTGAGCCTAAATTATACTTGTAACCCAGAACCCTGTCATCATCAGTTCTTGGCAGCATTTACTGGCCATGCAGGGCAGCTGAGAAAGTGGGTCCTGTGCCAGAGGGAATGTGGGGGAAGTGGTGGACAGCGAGTGGTGAAAAGTGGGAAGTGGGGAGCAACATGGAGCAGGGGCTGATTAATTAGACACCAAGTTCAAATGAGGGCACAGCAAATCCAGGCCGACTGCAATGAGGCTCTGGGAACTGGGGAAACCCAGCTGGGGCGGGTGTTAACCTTGGAGAGCCTGGCAGAAGTAAGGGTTGGGCCTGGAGGTGTTCTGGGAGTAAGAATCAAGGCTCTGTGGCTGTAAACCACAGGAGCCAGTTCTGTCAAACCAAGGATGTTATGGGGAAGGTGGGTAAGGATCCCACAGCCCCAGGGGTCTAGGGAACAGGAACCAGTGGATGATTCTTCAAGGTCATGTTGCAAGGACGAATCCACTTCATTCTATTGCTTTTGTTACTTCACTCAAATTGGAAGTCCATGTGTTCATCCCTTCTCTGTTCAACAAGATTTGTTAGTCCTTATGGTCAGCACTGTTCAGGCATTGATAAGGCATCGGTGAGAAAATGGCCCTGGTTCTCATGGAACTGACATTCCAGTGGGAGGGACAGAGAATAAGCCAACAAACAAATGTAATTGTTGGTATTTGGCAGTATTTACCATAATGAAAACCCCAGCAGGGCAAGGTGACAGAGAGCGATGGGGTGGGGGAGATGGGGGGGTGCCATGTTTAGATATGTGGTGAGCTACGGCTTCTCTTAGGAATGATATTTGAATATAAATCCAAAGAGGTAAGGGAGTGAGCCACATGGTATGTGGGAGAAGAACAGCTGATTGGCCTGGGTTGGTCGCCTGTCTACCATGAATCATGGAGGACAGGGCCCCATGGATGACAGGCCACTGAGGCTGTGCAATGAAGGGTGGGTGGTTCCTAAAGGAAAATGGAATTGCTTTTGCCAAGAGAAGGGGGCATAGAAACTGAACATAGAAACCAAACAGATAGAAAGAAAAGATGTCCACCCAGTTGAATTCTGCCCATAAATGAAGAGAATGAATGAGAAGGAGAGTTTTTAATTCTCCCAAGAGCTAGGAACAGCAGGAATGAGGTGGAAGGAGAAGCCATTGGCAGTAACATGGTGGCTGGGACTTCTGACTACATTCCAGTGACTGATACAGAAGGAGAGAGGGAGGAAAGGAGAGTGGAGGGAGACAGTCAAGTGCTCAGGTGAGCCCAAGGACCAGAGCTCTGACTTCCCACTCTCTTCGATGTCAGGGCCTGCCCTTATTCGCCCAGTGGAAGTGACTTATTCCTCTACTGCCATGTAAAAAACAACAGCAAAAAGCATTTCCAAATGCCACTGAATGGTAGGGGAAGCGGGTGCAATGCTGCCATCCATCCTCACTGTCCTCAGAGAAGAGCAGCTGGGCCGCCTGCACAAGGCTGGGTACCTAGAGCCCTGCATGGGACTAGGACAGAGTCAGTGGTGGTCACTCTTCTCTGAGGCAGTTGCACCTCCAGGTCAAGATCACTTGCAATTCCCTGAACAGGCCATGCACTTCCGCACTTGCATACTTTTGCCCACATGGGCCCTTCAGCCTCTAGTGTCCTTTATTCCCCATTTTTGCAGGCTCATGTCAAAAGTCATCTTTTCCAGGAAGGTTTCTCTGTCCTCCCTCCTCAGCTAGTTACTATGAATCATTCCTCTCCCCTGGTCCATGGTATACGGCTGGTGCTTGTTGCACTTATTCATGGAGTCTTGAGTCCTAGTTGGTTTTACCTTTCCTTTTCTGGAGGACTGTGCATCCATCTTATGGATTTTGCAATGCCCCCTCCTTGTCCTAGGACCTGACATCACAGAGCACCCGGGACGAGTGAGTGACCTCTGGTCTGGCAATGTGGAGCCCTACTCATCATTTGGTGTTGAGGCTAGGAAGGAGGAGACTCTAGTGATCTGTGATACCAAGATCTTTGCTGATTTTGATTTGGCCCCTGGTTTCCCAAGTCCAGCAAGCCTCGTGGCTTGTTGGTCACTATTAGGATTTCTGGAATCATTTCTTGTGATTCAGGAGCAGGTTAAGTTACTCAACATGGACTCGGTGGAGTTCCGAGAGCTGCTCCCCTGGTTGCTGCTGACCACACAAACAGCCCTTTTTGAGATAGTACCAATGCAATCAAGTTGGGCTTTTGTGATAAGGAAGGAGGAGTGTCTTTTAACTCTGCCAGAAATGGAGGTGTCAGCTTCAAGAAGGGATGGAACGTGCAGGCGAGCTCTGCAGGGTGCTGTTATGCCTCCTCTCTCGAGTAGCCATTGGGAAGGTCAACCCACAAGGACCCCCCCCAGGCCAGGCTGCAGCTGAACGAGGAAGAGCTCTCTGGCATGTTTATTTCACTCTGTGGGCCTGGCTTGTTTTAGAGTCAGTGCTTTTATATCAGAGACGTGGGGTTTAGAACTCACATTTTGTCATGATTGGCTCATGTGAGACAGTAGTCATGGCGTCCGGCTAATCAGATATGCCATGTGCAAAGTGAGCTGTGAGCCCAGGGGAGAATTAACCCTCAGTTTCTCAAACTACCATCCTTAACTGGCTGGAAAAGCCATGCAGGGCAGCTGAGCAGGACTACAGAGAGGGTGGAAGAGATGGGCCCAGATGAGCTGGGAGGTGAGGCACAGCTTCTAGTGAGCTATTACCAAAACTGATCACAAAACAAGCAAAATATGAGAGAAGACTAAGATAAACAAAGACTGTTAAGAGAAGGATACAAAAGGAAAGAGAAAGCCCCGAACATGAAAAATAACGTAAAATTCAGGAATATAACAAAGATTCAAAGTTTAAAATAAAAAGAGTTTATAAAAATAAAATATTAGCCTAGGGGTGCCTAGGTGGCTCAGTTGAGTAAGTGTCTGCCTTTGGCTCAGGTCATGATCCTGGGGTCCTGGGATGGCGCCCTGACTGGGGCTCCCTGCTCAGTGGAGAGTCTGCTTCTCCCTCTTCCCCTGCCCCTCCCCCTGCTTGTGCATGCACATGTGCGTGCATGCTCTCTCCTCTCTCTCTCTCAAATAGATAAATAAATAAAATCTTCAAAAAAATTAACCTAATATAATTAGGGCTAAAAATGTAAGCAAACTTACTTAAGGTATGAGAATGGAAGGTAGCAAATAATTTGAAAGAAAAACTTGATAGTTAATTTTAGATCGAAATTCTTATGAAAAGTGTTTTTGAAAGGATAAAATGCATTACAAAGTAAAGTAAGAGAGCAGCAGCTAAAACAGTTTATGATGTAAAAGTAAAAAGAGGTATTAGATTAGAATAAAAGTTAAATCTACAGGAGGAGAAAAGTTAAAAATGTGAAGGTAAATGGGATTAAAAATAGAAGTTAATGTACTTTAATGTAAAGAAGCATAAATGATCACAAAGTCGGGTGAAAAATAATTTAAGAAGAAAATTGAAATGGAAGGTCTAAAGGTAAAACAACTTGGGGGAAGGTAAGTGCAGGATTCACATGCTAGAAGCAGGTGAAGAATAGTTACTAAGTTGTTGGTGGGTCAGCCTTCCTCAAAGGTTGTTTCTTTGTCAAACCAGTCGTGATGTCCGCCCCCTCTCCCACTGAAGGGGCCTTTTGGACCCCTTCATTTATTTATTTTTTATTTTTTAAAGATTTCATTTATTTATTTGAGACAGCATGCATATGGGGGGAGGGACAGAGGGAAAGAAGCAGACCCCCCACTGAGCAGGGAGCCCAATGAGGGCTCCATCCCAGGACCCTGGGATTATGACCTGAGCCAAAGGCAGACACTTACCTGACTGAGCCACCCAGGTGCCCCTCAGCCCCCTTCATTCAATAGTGGCTTCTTAGCTCTACAAAAGCTCACCCAGCTGAGGTTGGTTTGGGGTGGGCAGTTGTAATCCTCAGGTTGGGGTCTAGTTCCGTGCATCATATGTAATAACAAAGGGTTGATATAATCTTCAGAAGAATAGCCCCAATCAGATATTGGTGATAGGATAGCTGGTACCAGTAAGGTATTATTAAAGGAAGTAGGTCATAGCCCCATGGTGACACACCATTTAGCCATAACAAATGTTCCAGAAGTATTTATTGACATAAGAAATGTTTGAGGTATTATGGGAAAACATATTACAGAACAATAACTACTGTATAATTCCAGCTACTTAAAAAACTTATACAGTATATGAATAGTAAAAAGTATTTATTACTATTGTTACCATCATTATCTGGATGGTAGGGATTGTTGGTGATTTTTTTTTAAAGTTTTTGTGCTCTTGAGAGTTATCTCTACAAGGAATTCATATTATATTTTGTAATCATTAGGAAAAAACCTAAAGGTTAAAAAAAAGAATAATAGCCACAGGCACATTCTCAGCTTCGGGAAGATAGTCCATACTGACCTTTGTGTGAGGAAAGAAAGGCCTGGGTATTCTCTTTTCCCACTCCCATCTGCCCAGGCCATTATCAAAACTAACTCCTGGATCAAAAATAGTGACTCCAGAAAAGATAATTCATTAAGGTAATATAAAGATAAGTATGCCTTCTGTTAAATAATGCATGTATTTTGTATTTTGGCCTATACAAAATTAATATTTAATAATACTTGTTAGAGAATGAATAGGTGATCATTCAACATATAAAAACGCAAGTTAATATTTCTTCATGTTTGTTATATGCTAAGCACTTTATACACATAATGGAAGCAGGGATTCGAACCCAGGAGTTTGTAGTCTGGGATTTAACCACTGCATAGTACTGTATACGATATGGCTCCTGCTATCCAGGATAAAGAGCTACTTCAAAAGATAAGATATAAACATTTGAAGAAGAAGTACAAGTGAAGAGCAAGGCATACTCAATTTCAAATGAATGGAATGGTCTAGGGTTCTCTGAAAGGGGTATGAAGCTGCATTGTGTACAATCCAGGGGAGATGTAGTACGGTCCTTTGGGGTGCAAGAGGAAAATTCTCCAGGTGAGTCTGATGTTCTAAAAGACAGCAGCAGTGGCTAAATAAAGGGCATGATTCGAATCCCAAATATAAATACAGACACAATCTCTAAAGTTCTTTGTTTTTGGATGCTGTTGACTGGGTTTAACTGTGACATGTATATGTGGTATGACTGGAATTAGACCACTCTTGAAACTTGGAACTTCTAGTTCTATTTCTATTGCTAGTTCATTGGATAGTCTGGACTTCCCCGTATAAGCTCCTCATCATGACAGAAAACCAACGCCAGTGTACTCTGTTCTGATGGCACACGGACAAAAAACATGAAACTGTCCACTCGATAGTGATTCGCTAATATCTCAAGAGCCGATATACACTGAAGACGACTTTTATCACTGATATCTGTTGTTAGTAACAGCAGCACGTTCACGGACTGACTGGGAGTGCTGAAGGTAATGGATAATGGGAGCGAAGTGGGTCGAGTGCCTTCTACACTACTTCGTCAGTGAACACCACCGGCAAGATCCCTGCCCTCCTGGAGCTCATGTTCTCGTTGAGGAGGACAGGTGATACACAAGGTGAACAAAGGAAATATAGAGTATGTTGGGTGCCAACATATGCTGAGGAGAAAAAAAGGAAGCAGAGAAAGAGGGGGAAGAATTGGGGAAAAAGTTTTAAAATTTTTAGATAGGATGGCCAAGTAAGGCCTCAGTGAGAAGGGACTGTTTGATTAACTACCTGGAGGAAGTAAGGGAGTGCACCATGAGGCAACCCCGGGGGAGAAGCATTACACAACCACACCCAGACCCAGACAGAGCAAGTGCTAACACCATCAGGTGGGAATGTGCCTGGCAGGGTGAAGAAGAGGGAGAAGGTCAGTTTGACTGGAGCTGGGTGAACAAGAAGAAGGTTAGGAGACAGAGCCGAGAGATCCTAGGGGGTGGGGCCGGTGCGGGGGCAGGTCCTTGTAACCACATAAAAGGATTTGGGCTTTTATTCTGAGGGAGGTGGGAAGCCACTGGAAGGTGTGAGCCGAGAAGTGACATGACGTGGCTCACGTTTCTAGAGATTGTTAGGGATGCCGTGTTGAAAATGCATTGTAGGGAAGGAAGGGCAGAAGCAGGGATATCGGTTGGAAGGCCTGGAGGAATTTTCCAGTTGATTGACCTTGGTGGCTTGGGCCAAGGTAGAGGCATGGAGGAGGAGGGGCATATTAGTCATGATCTGATGGTAGAACCAGCAGGGTTTACTGACATATTAGGTGTGAGCTGTGAGAATGAGGCTGGTGGGAAATACACATTATTTATACAGAAAAGGACACTGTGGGTAAATGTTTAAATCCTTTTACTGATAGGGATGCATGATGAAAAGGTGTGGAGGCCCCTGGAATAGATAATATGTCGTCTACAGGGATTCTGAGGAGACAGAGACCACTCAGGGGAGGACGGGCTGTGCTGGACTTTGTTGGGCCTTGAAGAAGGGGCAGGATTTACACAGATAGGAAGGCCTGGGGGCACTGTGGGTCTTCAAGGGAAGGGAGGTGGCTCAGCCCAGGCCTGTTTTGAGAGTCAGTCTGTGTGGACCCCTGAGTGCAGGCGGTAGGTTTTAAGATTAAAATGGAAAAAAAACAAAATGGTGGCAGGAGGCCAACGTGTCCCAGCCTTGAACTCCAGATAGAGTAGTTTAGACTTTCTTTAGGCAGTGTGTGTGTGTGTGTGTGTGTGTGTGTGTGTGTGTGTGTGTGTGTGACTGGGAGTTTTGGACTGGGAGAGTGAGTGATATGAATTTGCATCAATAGTTTGCCCCTCTATTAAGCTCTGAATGAGTGCCATTGGTTAATCAATTAATCAATGTTAGCTCAGTGGCCAGAATGATTTATTTACTAAATGGGACCATGTCCACGAGTTATTCTCTATCTCTATCTCTACTGTTATATACTTACTGATTTGTAGATACACAATGTGTAGTATAGTTATGACACGGTACATAGTATAAATATAGTACAATTGTATAAATGTATGTACGTACCTATTTATGAGAATGATTCAGTTGGCCTCAGTGTTTGCTATATATTAGAAATATTTTTCTTCTGATTGCATAGCTGCATTTTAAAAAGCTCTCTCTGTATTTTATAAAGTAGTTAAGGTTTTTGGGTGAATGTGACTTAATTGGTTTTCCATTCACTATGTAATTGCGAGGTCTTGCCAGCACCCATGCTGCACGCTGTGCTGCTGGGCCTTCCGAGATGCTGCCCTCAAGTACCCCAGGCATAAACAGTATGGCGGAAATACCCTTTTCCCTGTCTGTGTTTATAAGACAGTCTCTTTCATGCCAGAACTATTTTGGGAAGATGATTCATGTCACATTTTGGCCTCATTACAGTTTTAAGTTGTAAATGGTGCTGGTTTGCCTGGAGGTGTAAACATAAATTTTATCTCCATATGCATATGGGAAAACCTGGAACTGAAAAAGCACTTTCTCTTCTTGAGTTCTGTTTCAGGCTACAAACAGAGAGGTTAACGAGAGAGTTATCAAAATTCTGATTTTATTTTATTAAGAGCATGCTTCCAAAAGAACGCCAGAAAGCGTGCTTCCAAAAGAATAAGAACAATTACTTGTGGCTATGCTTCCTCCCATTCTCCATTTCCAAACAGATGGAGAAGTCGAAGCAGCTAATGTCTTATTGTTACAAGCAGATGATTCTGTAAAATAAATCATGTGCTTTCTCTTTTGAAATAGTGTGAAAAGTGAGAGCAAGTGTTAAATTACTGTCTGTAGTTATAAGTAATAGGAAGTACAAGTTTATGCAAAGTTTATTTAGGTGCAGAAGATAAAGTAAGGTGAAGTTATTCTGATTATTCAATTTGCTTTTTGGTAAATATAGTACTATTTAAAGGGTATGGCAAACCAGTTATTTATTCAGTGGTTTAAGTGCATGATGGCAGCAGAAATGAGAAATATGTTATACCTGAGTTTATCATGCCTTGAACACAGGAGCATCTTAACAGTGTTTATAGATTTTTCTCCAAATAACAGGAAAAAAAAAAGTGGATTTGGAGTGTTAGCCCACTCCAGATTTTTCTATGACTTTCAAGGAATTTCATATCCTACCTCAAAATTTAAGATTTGACAAATTATTTTTTTATTTGAAATCACAGCAGTGAAAATAGTATAAAGGAATGACAATGAATTTATTGTTATTTTTTGCTATAAGCCCATTTTGATGGACAATTTTTTTTTTTTTGATAGAATGACACACTTTCTGATCTATTGATACAACCCCCTCCCCTCCCGCTTTGGTCATGTGCTTAAAAAAATTATTTTCTAATTCAGCTGTGGGTTGGTGCTATCTGTTTGGATCTTTTCACTGATGCCATTTAAGGAGATTTATTAATCTTTAAGTAAGATTCCTCAACTAGCAATAAACCAAATGCATTGTGAGCTCTTCTTTGACTCTAAAGTGTGGTGATTTGAAAAATATTCATGATTTGAGGTGCTTAAGCATCTTTGCCAACTCAATTAAATCCAGCTTCATGGTAGAATGTGGCCTTGAGCTTCCTCATTCTGTTGGAATCTTCCAGTTGTGACAAGTGACATCCACTTTTTTCTTTTTCTTCTTATCTTGAGATGACCTTTTATTTATTTATTTTTTAATCTTTGAAACGAACTTTTATCTTCTCTGGGTTATCCAGTGACTGCTCATTAACTAGCACTTTCAGAAATTTAAATTAGTGGGTCTGGGGTGGGGCCTGAGCACTTCTATTAAAAAACAGAACAGAAGTTGGGGTGCCTGGGTGGCTCAGTCGTTAAGCGTCTGCCTTCGGCTCAGGTCATGCTCCCAGGGTCCTGGGATCGAGCCCCGCATCGGGCTCCCTGCTCCGTGGGAAGCCTGCTTCTCCCTCTCCCACTCCCCCTGCTTGTGTTCCCTCTCTGGCTGTGTCTCTCTCTGTCAAATAAATAAATAAAATCTTTAAAACAACAACAACAACAACAACTGAAAAGCTGTCCAGACATGATTCTAATGTTCTAAAAGGACAATAGGCAGCAGCTGAATAAAGGGCATGATTTGAAACCCAAATATAAGTATAGACACATCTCTAAAGTTCTTTGGTTTTGGATGCTGTTCCCTGGGTTTAACTGTGACATACATACATGGTATGACTGAAATTAGACCACACTTGAAACTTAAGGACCATGTTTCTGTATTTCACGTTTCCCCTTGTGTCTTCTCAGCCATCATGTATGTCATGGGAGCACTTGGTCCTGCAGTGGGATATTTATTAGGTGGACTTCTTATTGGTTTTTATGTCGATCCCAGAAATCCTGTTAACCTTGACCAGAATGACCCTCGTTTCATTGGAAACTGGTAAGAATTGTTTACTACATTTTTCATTTCATTTGTTATTAATGATAGTTCAAGTCATAGTACCCTTGTAGTTAAAATAAAAATTTCCCCATGGGAATATGAAAAACAGCTAAAAGTTGCCTAGAAGGGAGTAGAAGGCAGAATAGTAATCCCCCAGAGATATCCATGTCCTAATCTCCAGAACCTATGGATGTGTTGGCTTACATGGCAAAGGAGACTGCAGATGTGATTAAGTTAAGGATCTTGAGATAGGAAGGTTTTCCTGAGGTCGGACAGGAATGGGCCCTGTGTAATCACAAGGGTCCCTATTAGGGAAAGAGGGAGGCTGGATGGTTGGAGTAAGAAAGAGATATGGTGATTGAAGCAGAGGTTGAAGTGACGTACTTTGGGGATGGAGGGAAGGTATCATGAACCAAGGAACACACTTGGGACTCTAGAATCTAGGAAACCCAAGAAAATAGGTTCTTCTCTAGAGCCTCCGGGAGGAGTGCAGCCTTGCCAACCCACTTGAGACTTCTGACCTCCAGAGCTATAAGATAACACATTTGTGTTGTTTTAAGCCACTAAGTGTGGGGTAGTTTGTTATAGCAGCAATGGGGGACTAATGCTGAGGGCTTGGGAGCATTGGCTTAATCCACCTTCTTTAGGGTTGAGGCACTTTTAGCTATAAATAGCAGAGTGGGAGAGGAGAGAGTGGCTGTGTTGGGGCTTTCCTGTGTTCTCGAGTCCTAGCTTTCATTATCTTTTCTGGGCCTTTTAGAAAATATTTTCTTCCCACTTCCTTATTAGATTAGCATTTCTGCTTTGTCAACCCTCCCTGACTGCCCAAAACTCCAGCCCCTGCCCCCCTTTTTTCCATTGTCACACTTTTAGTGAATCTTTTCCCTTGGTAATTGTTTTTCCAACAGGTGCTGGAGATCTAGCTATTCTCTCACTTGCTAGCTCTTAATTGTCTTGCTAAATAAGTGATTTTTCGGACTTAGAATGAGAACTCCAACTTTGGATGTTAGGTTATTTATCCGTATAGCCAGGGCTGTGTTTCAGTTCTTCATGATCCTCAACTTGAACATGAGTTATTTCTAATGATAGCAAGCGCTAACTGAAAAGTATTGGCTTCCTGAATTCATTTAACATGGATTAGTAATAGGTATACATTGATAAGACATGTTCATTTTATAACAAAGAGAATAGTTCAGTATTAGAAATTAGTTTCCACTAATTACTTTAAAAAGAGTTTCTAAGAGTTTCTTAGATAACTTGTGTTATCTCTGCATTTCATTATAAGAGAATCTCATAACTCTGAAGTACATGGGAATAATGCTTAACGCTGTCTATTTTCAAAGCAGTTAAGAAATATTAATAAGTTACATAACACTTCTTATTTTCATAAGTAATGCTCTTTGAAGATGGATGTGCTAAGATTTAGATGAACCTGGGCTCATAGAATTTTCAGATCGTACAAAAGGAAGTTCCCTTGTCAGCATTAGGGGAATAACACAGGAATTTTAAGTTCTTGACCACTAGTGAAATTTTTGGCCTCAACCACTGTTTTCTTTGCAGTTCTGAAGTAAATCGGAGTAAGGATTTTTTTATTCTCAGAAAAGGAGATTAGACAAGACCACAGAAAAGACAATATGTATATGAACATTCAGTGTACATTCTGTGTTCTATATAGGTGTCCATGAAAAGAGCACGGCAATAAGGGAACATCTAGAGGGAGGGAGAAAGGGGAGGAGGGCCAGCTTGGGGGCAGGGAGAAGGAAGGAGACAGGAGCTTTAGGCTTACAAGTACTTTATGCTGACTTTTAAAAGTTTTCTAGACATCGATCTAATTGGTAGCAAAGTAGAGTAATTAAGAGTACAGACCCCAAAGCCATACTGTCCAGGGTTTATTTTTTTTATTTATTTTTTTAATTTAATTTTTTTTTTTTTTTCTGTCCAGGGTTTAAATCTCTGTCTGCCACCCAATAGCTGTGTGACCCTGGGGGAAGTTACTTAACTTCTCTGTGCTCAGTTGTTCGTTTTAAAAGAATCTATAAAATGGAAGTAATTACGGTATCTACTTCATAGGTTGTTAGGAGGAATAAATGAGTCTATATATGTGGGGCTTTAAATAGTTCTTGCTATCTAGGATATGTTAGCTATTATTAAGTCCTTTGAATTTAATCTATGTTCAGGAACTTTTATCTGTTTTAATGGTCCAATATTAAAAATTGAATTTTATTTATTGAGTAGCTCTGTTTGTAACAGACTTCTACCTTGACCAAAGACAGTTATTTGATACAATGCTATTTAATCCAATGCCTAGCAGTAATGATGGATTTTTCAATAAACATGTGCTGAAAGATTGAAGAAAGGAATGAAGGAATGAATAATGCTAATGTTTATTGGGTGCTTACTGTGTGTCAAGCATTCTACTAAGAGCTTCACAAACATTTTTGTTTGAACTTCATATGTTTAAGCCTACATATATAACAACTGTATGTACTCACTAATATTATGCCCATTTTATAGATGAGGAAATTAATGCCCTGTGATTTGAATAACTTGCCCAAAGCCTCAGAGGCAGTGAGAGCTGGGATAAAAAACTGAGTACAGGGCAAAGCTCTTAGTCAATATACTTAACTGGCCCTACTTTATGAATAATCTCTGAGGGGTGGTTTATAAAAGGGACTTAGGGACCCTGGTTTTTCAATTTTAGTTCTTACTGATGGATCTTTTCCTAACATATAACTCACACTTTTTTTTTTTTAAAGAATTTATTTATTCGTTTGAGAGAGAGCAAGCGACCTCACAAGAGTGGGGGTGGGGGCAGGGCAGAGGGAGAAGCAGACTCCCTGCTGACTGGGGAGCCCAACGCAGGACTTGATCCCAGGACCCGGGGACCATGACCTGAGCTGAAGGCAGATGCTTAACCAACTGAGCCACCCAGGCACCCCTAATATGCACTTTTCTGTCTTCATCAGCTTCTCGCGGGGTCTTTTTTGGCCTCATCATTATATCATGCATTTTGTCAATGCTACTGAAGACCATTGGAGAATTGGGCCAGTTTGCTCAGCTTTGAAAAACCCCCAAACTTTTATACTATTTTTATATTATTTTTGTTTATTTGCTATAATTCTTCCCCTCCTTCTGTTATTTGCTCTTACTCTGGACTACTATAAGTGTATCTTTAATGTTTGCATATAATTTTAAGTCGATGGCTCTGAGTGGAGGTGTGGGGAGGGCCTGAGTACAGATCTACAGAAAAACAAAAACAAGACTAGCTACCATGAAGTGATTGTTGATTTTTTCAGGTCCATTATATACATTGTCTTATTAATTTTGATGACTCCAAAAAGCAGTTAGCATTATTCCCCTTTCAGATGAGAAAGTTGGTTTGGGAAAGTGAAATAATTTCCCCAGGATCTTAGAGCCAGTAGGTCATAAAGACAAGACAAAAAAAAACCACATTTGTCTGAAGCCACAGCTCAAGAACTGTCCCTTATATTGCACTGTTTGTCCTGTTCTGCTTTTGGAACTGAAGGAGTCCAAGGGGCTTGAATGCAGAATTGTAGAAAGAGATTCAAAGGTGGCAGATAAGCAGGGGCAGTTTATTGGTAAAGGCCTCATAAGCAGCCAGGTACTACAGGGGCCAGATACAATCATAGCTATGTTCTCTGGAGATATTTAAAGAATTTTTTTTTTTTTAAATCTATCTCATTCAGTTTATTTATTCAGGAAATTTTTTGAGTATGTCAGTCACTGGGTTCTTGGTTATACTGAATAATTGAAATTGCTAGAAGTCTGCCCTGAGCAATCTTCTCAAAATAAAGCCTTTTTTCCCCAATTGTTTAAAAATCTTTATTTGATATAACTCTAAGTATCTTTGAAGATAGCACACTGGATTATTAATAACTGGTTCATGGAATTATTCTGTCAGTGAAACTGTGACTTTTAACAGCTGATAACAGTACTTTAGTAGAAGCACTATCTTTTTAAAAATGAATTTTCACTTTGCAATTGATCTGTATTCCTAATGGGTTGAATTCAACATTGATGCTTAGAATGCTGCTTGCGTTCAGGTTACAACTGATGGGAATGTGCTGAGACAGAGGACAGAGTCTGAGCATCAAGAATTTGCAAGCTTGAAGGACAGAGATTAGAGCTGAGGAGTCCTAGTAAGAAAGTGGCAACCCTGTTCTGTAGGATCAGGGGCCTCTACTTGCTAAGAAAGTATTGAAAGGGGACTGAGAGATTGCCCTTGAGGAATTATGCAGACAAGAAGCCCAAGGCCTTAACACATGGCTCTAATGCCAGACTAGAATTTGAGTACTACGTTCTATATTTGCTTCTTAGTCTCTGCAGCTTGGCAACCTCAGATGAGTTCAAAGACATAGCTCACGGTCTACTTCTCCTAGGAAGCTTTCTGACACACATTTCCTTTATCTGAGCTTTTATAGCATTCATAGTCTGTACCACATGATCTGACACTTAATTGTATACATGCTTGCATTTCTTGGAGATTGTTTCTTATATTTTTAGCTCCCTTACCAGTAGATTGTAAGTTCTTGAAGGCAACAATCAAATATAAATGTCTTTGGTGGCCCTCACGGTTAAGTGTTGTAAGGGCTAGCTAAGAGGGTCAATATATTCTTTTTTTTTAAAGATTTTATTTATTTATTTGACGGAGAGAGACACAGTGAGAGAGGGAACACAAGCAGGGGGAGCGGGAGAGGGAGAAGCAAGCTCCCCGCCAAGCAAGGAGCCTGATGTGGGGCTCCATCCCAGGACCCTGGGATCATGACCTGAGCCGAAGGCAGACGCTTAACAACTGAGCCACCCAGGCACCCCAAGGGTCAATATATTCTTAAGTGCTTGCAGAAAAAATATTTGAATGCCATTAGCAATTTAAAATACATTCCACATGAGATATGAATGGTTTTCTTTTAAGAAAGATGTGTCTATTTTGGTCCATAAAACATGCTATAGAGTCTATATTATTTTTCTATTATATTTATGAGTTATTTATTTATTGATTTGTTATGAAATGCACATTATAGCAGAGCTAACAAATATTTCAATAAAATTCTAGTGCGGTTGCTAATTATAATATTCATTATAATACTAGTATAATTATCAGGCAGATTTCTCATTTATAACATAGGGAGGAGTCCTATGTTTTCTTAGTTTGTCCAACTTCCTACTGCTTTACAATTGTTTTGCTTTACAGAAGTTTTCCCTGGAGAATTTTATTACCATGAACTTCTACTTTGCTAATTTGTTCTCATTCATAATGCAAGAGCCATAAATGCTATTCACATTTCCCAATTTTTTAGGTGGAGTGGATTCCTCCTTTGTGCTGTTGCAATGTTTCTTGTGATATTCCCAATGTTTACTTTTCCAAAAAAGCTTCCTCCTCGACACAAAAAGAAAAATAAAAAATTTTCTGCTGATATTGTTAGTGATGATGATGTTATGAAGGAGAAGTCAAACAATAGTGAACAAGTGGACAAAAAAGTTTCTTCTTTGGGATTTGGAAAGAATGTCAAAGGTAAAGTATATCTTTTGAGTAAATACGTGCACGACATTTTATTTTATTTTGTTTTGTTTTTATTTTTTTTTTGCACACAGTTATTTTAGATCAGTGCTACTCAAAGTGTGGACCCAGGTCAGTTCTGCCCCAGCAACTGTTACTGGCCTGTGACAAGATAAGTACTGAAATTTTGAGTAAGCCTTGAGAAACTTTTAAAGAAATTTGACGGTAATTTTATGCCTATTGAATCTAATAATAATAATAATAATAAACTGGGCTTCCATTTTGTGCACTTAAAAAAACTCATTTTCTTATAATTCATTTTTAATATATTTTGCAGAAGTATCAGTACATGATAGACTGGAAATATTAATTTAAAAATGGTTCTTCATCACAGATTGTTTGAGAAGCACTGATTGAGATCCTTAAGATACAGATTTTAAATATGTCATTTACTGTAATGAGAGATGTCTTGAGTTTTAAAATACTGCATTCTATGATGAATGGTTTGTTTCAAGGGCATGGTGGGTTTGGTAGTGTGGCCAGATCCTTACCTAAATATAAAACCTACCACTAGACAGCAATCTCATTCAACAGTGGCTCTGTCAGATGCTTGTAAGTGTTCATAGAGAAGACTAGCCAAGAAATGGGCCTCTAAACGTCCAGAAAGTTTCAGTGATGTGTACTTGTCTATTTTTTCATTTTTATTTGTCGTAAAAACAAGAACTTTATTAAAACTAGGTTAGGCATTCTCAAACCTAAACAATTTAATTTTAACCAGGCAATATTTGTTCAGTGTTCATTATATCTGTTGAGTGACACAATAAGTCTGTCTAAATCCAAGAAACCTATAATGCCACACTCCCATTAATTTCAGCCTATTTCCTAAATTCCCTGAATTGATTTTTTTTTTGAAATTATGAAGCATAATATTTATCAAGTGCTTGCACCACTCAAGGTTGTTTTAGGTAAAATTTACCCAGGCACATTATCATCTCACTTTGACTATATAAACACTGAGGCCAAAGAGGAACCTTTCAGGCCTAGAAGGAAGTTACTAATATATTATGGAACTGTCCCTGCAGCCAAAGAAAAATAATGGTTAGATTGGACTATTTTTAAGACTGTATTTGTTTAGAGCAAGTGAAGTTACTTTTCTTTGAAAATGTTCCTTCCCAATTAAGTTTTATATCTGTTTCCCCTACTCGCCCTCCCCTACCCATTGTTTTGTGACAATGTGTATTTTTGGAACTGCAAAAATTACTTCTGCTCTAATACCATCAAGGATTCCTTGGATGCTAGTGTGACCTGAGCTCCTACTACCTGGACCACCATTTTTCTTGGATGTCTTATGGATCATAAAGTCTATTACCAAAGGAGTAATTTTTTTTTTTTTACAACTCGATTAAGAGCAAGATTGATATTAAAGAATTTACAATACAGGAGTAGACTTATAGTTTTAATTTATAAAGAATATAAAGTAGACTCAAGGAGAGAAATACAGACCTAGGTAAGCTAAAATTGTATACTTTATAGCTTAAGGGTAAATGGCTTGAATGTGAAATATATGCCCTGTTGGATAGTTGAGAAAAGGAAGAGAAGGCTGATATCAAACACCAACCACAGATGTGACTATAGATGGGAATGGCGTTCCTTTGGAGGATAAAGTGTAGACAATGATGTTAATGCCCCGTCTACCTCTGGGACCTGACTGTCTTCAGGGCGGAGGCCTGCTGACCGCTGGTACCTGCCTGAAGGACTATAGGTATTCCTTGCCTGAAGGTCTCCTTTTGCCCAAAGGTTTTCTTTCTAGGCTGGGAAACCTCTTGGCTCCTGCTTGAGGCTGGCATCGAGTGCCAAGGAATTAACACTCTCCCACCCCCACACACAACAGTCTTAACCACTGGCTGATGAACACCCCAGCTTCCCCATTTGATGGGTGAGACAGTTTGAGTTCTATTTCTACATCCCTTGTAGGCTGCTTTTGCTTCCTATGCATCACGTTCGCACTCCCTGAACAGCGTTTTCTGAGCCTCCCAAATAAACTGCGTGGACTTGAATCTTTGACTCAGGACCTACTTCTGGAGGGAAGCACACTTAGGCATGTGGGTTCAAAAGCCATCATGGAATTTTAAGATTGTTTTTCCAAATTGAATCTATATACTGTTTTATTGTATATCATCTTGTACTGCTAGGGATTTCTCTTCTCCATCTTTTCTATGCTCAATATGATAGATTAGGATATTTTCTCTTAAAGGAAAGAATAAGAAGAGTCTTTTAGCAGTGATGGGTAGTTGGTCTATAAAGTGTTTCCTTTCTGATTTTCCTGTCAGTGTTTCTTTTTTTTTTTTTTTAAAGATTTTATTTATTTATTTGAGAGAGAGAGAGAATGAGAGATAGAGAGCACGAGAGGGAAGAGGGTCAGAGGGAGAAGCAGACTCCCCGCTGAGCAGGGAGCCCGATGCGGGACTCGATCCCGGGACTCCAGGATCATGACCTGAGCCGAAGGCAGTCGCTTAACCAACTGAGCCACCCAGGCGCCCCCTGTCAGTGTTTCTGATATATTCTCAGCTTTATCATCCTATGCCTTCATTGTGATGACTGATCTCACTTCTGCCTCTAAATCTCCTGATTAGGAACAGAGCTGTTCATTTTTTACTTTCACTTGCACTGAATTCTCTAATGTATCTAGACTGGACTTTCAAGAGCCACTTTCTCCTGTTAGAAAAGAATCCTGTTTTAATGAGAGTATATAGTGCAAATGTTTCACTAAAAATTATTCAAATGATGTTGATGATATAGAAATAATATTCAGTTAGAATATTTAAAATAAATTCATATTTATCTTGCACTTACTGATTTCCTCCAGATTATGTAATACCTATCACCTATAGGAAATGACAGTCTAATATTTAATCTGGTTTTCAAGAGGACAAATTAAATCTCTGGGAGTCATTCAACTGTTGACATAATTTTTTATTATTTTTTATTTTTATTATAAAATTGAGATTCATCATTAAGGCCTTGAAATGAAGAATGGTTGCTAATTTTGAATTAAATCTGAGTTTGATTCTCAGATTCTTTTTTCCTCTTTTTTTCATATTTGAAATTTGGATACCAGTATTAGCTTCTTCAGAGAGGAGGTGGCAGGATATCTAAGTTAATAACTCATACTTCCTTAAAAAAATGATTTGGGCCATACAAATCCACTCTCTGCCTCCACATTTTAATGATAGACATTGGGAAAATCTGACTCAGTGTTTCTGGATTCTTATTATAAATTATGCAGGAATAAGACTGTTTTAAAACACCACAAAGGAGAGGTAGAATTTTTAGTGTGTCTGAATCACCTTTCCATAAAGAGATTAGCATTGATCGCATCAAATCTTACCAATAAAAATAAACACTTAAAATATTTAACTGGATCAATTTTCCTGAGGTTTGAGGTCCAGCATTTTAAAAGTCTTCCAAATTTAGCTGGATATCTTCTTAAATAGAAAACTTTTGGTGGCCATTAATCATAAGAAACATTTTATTTTTGTATCCACTTTTAATCTTTTAGCTGCTTAGCATTATTAGTTAGCATAAAATATAACAGATTTTTCTCTGTTAGACTTTTTTTTTTTAAGATTTTATTTATTTATTTGACAGAGAGAGACACAGCGAGGGAGGGAACACAAGTGGGGGAGTGGGAGAGGGAGAAGCAGGCTTCCCGCGGAGCAGGGAGCCCAATGCGGGGCTCCATCCCAGGACCCTGGGATCATGACCTGAGCTGAAGGCAGACGCTTAACGACTGAGCCACCCAGGCGCCCCTCTGTTAGACTTTTGTCTGTGTTAGACTGCAATATGTTTATAATCCTAACTGAATAAAATAGTTAACTCTGAGATGAGCAGGGAGCCCGATGCAGGGCTCGATCCCAGGACCCCGGATCGTAACTTGAGCCGAAGGCAGACGCTTAACCAACTGAGCCACCCAGGTGCCCCTTTCCAAAGCATCGTATCTCCTGCCCTCCTCTATTTTTCTCCTTAGTATATCACTATCTAACATACCATATATTTTACTTATCTTATTGTTGTCTCCACAGTGAGAAAGTAAGCCCCACGAAGGCAAGGATATTTTATGCACCATATTCCCTGATGAATTTATACCACCTTATAGATAATCAATATTTGATGAATGAATTATTGAAGAAGGAGGGATTGTGTCTATAGGATGTGGCAACTGATATGGGGATAATGGGGAGGGTAGGTATCAAAGGTGGTTTCAGGATTTCAACCTCAGATAATGGGGAAAGGAACTAGTTGAGTGGGACAGAAGGAATAAATTCCAAATTTGAGTTGCCCAAGAACATCCAGAACTATTGCATGTGGCTTTTTGCTAAGTGTTTTAAAACTGGTATAGTATGGAATATGTTGTGGTCAATCCTTGACTCAGCAAAGAGGGATCACCAAAGCCAGGTGCCTAGTCTATGGTGTCTTAGCTCTCTTGATATTGTCTTTGCTCCCTTGCTGAATTACAGTTCGGTTTTATGTTTGCAGCTTTTATTGAGCTGTTGCTTGAATTCCCCATATTTGCCGTAGGAACATGCTCACTGCCCTTTATATAAAATCCTATTTTGTTCTCAAACTTTGGCCACCTAGGAAGCACCCCAAGGGCTTCTTAAAACTCAGAGCGCTGGGCCCTGGCCCACAGTATTCAAGTCAGGAGGCCTGGGGTGTGGCCTGAGTATTTGCATTTTTATTTTTAATTTTATTTATCTATTTATTTAATTTTAGTGAGGGAGGGGGGAGGGGCAGAGGGCAAGAGAGAATCCTAAGCAGGTTCCAGGCCCGGGGCGGGGCCCGAAGCAGGACTCAATCTCACTACCCTGGGATCATGACCTGAACCGAAATCAAGAGTTGGATACTTAACTGACTGAGCCACCCAGGTGCCCTTTTTAAATTGAAATTTTAATTAATTAATTTTATTTATTTAAAAATTTTTTTTTGTATTTGCATTTTTAAAAACTACTCAGGTGATACTGATGCTGGCAATTCAGGGACCACATTATGAGAACCACTGCTCTAGAACATAGAGAGGAAAAGCAATTTGATTGTTTCTGCTAATGATGATTATATAACTTTTTGCTTTGGTGGCCAGGAAACTGAGTCAAATTTGAAGCCCAGCAAGGATTCTTACAGTCATACTTCATTCTTTGTTTCTGGTTTGATGTCGTGCTGTGTTTACATCTTTTCTGGCTCTGGTTCTTCATTTCATTCTTCTATTACATTTATTTTGTTGTATGTATGATATCTTGTGGGAATCTGAACCTTTAGATTTGGACCTGCAGCTTAGGAGGTAAATGCTAACATGCCTAGCAAAGAATTCCTGAAAAAGAAAGCACTTTCTTTATATTCAGTGCAAACTGTGGGGTTACTCATCAACTCATCAGCATAGTATCTACTTAGAAAGCTATGTAGGAAAATACTCATTGGTGCTAGATTTAAACAAGCAGAATAGTACTTGGCCAGCGACCACGAATGATGTACTTTGGGCTTTGACAACTGCTGTTTCTGTCCCCTGCCTGTAGGTAAGTGGCTGAGGAGCTTCGTGTGCTGGCCCAGAGGTGACTGATGTGCAAGATCACCTAGTTCCTTCTGCTCTTTTATTGGCAAGCAGGGAATGCCATTTGCCAGTGTGTTCTGGAGGGGAGAGAAAAATTGCAACACTTTTATGGAGACTTGTGAGCAGGGAACACAGGGGTGGTCATTAGTTTCTAAGAGAATGAACAGATAATGGGGACACTTGGGCTGTTTGTTGGCCATGTTACATATGAGCACAACGTTGGTTTTGCTTTTACAGAAAGTTGTGACTAAAAATTATTTGATGCTCCTGGATAACAGGGGTCAAAAAATTGCATTTACTTTGTGCCCATGAAATATATAGGATGGTGCAAGACTTCCAGGCCATACAGGAAGTTATTGGAATTTTCACTGCATGGGGATGGTATGTTTCCATCAGTTTTTTGATGTACCAGAAGGCTTTAAAGTATACAAATAAGAACAAAAATATTAGGGGTGGAAGGACATTTTTTTTTTTTAAGATTTTATTTATTTATTTGAGAGACAGTGAGAGAGAGAGAGCGAGCACATGAGGGTCAGAGGGAGAAGCAGACTCCCTGCTGAGCAGGGAGCCTGATGCGGGACTCGATCCTGGGACTCCAGGATCATGACCTGAGCCGAAGGCAGTCGATTAACCAACTGAGCCACCCAGGCGCCCTGGAAGGACATATTAAATACTTTTAGAAAGTAGTTGCAAAAGAAGGGAACCAAGGAATTTTGTGGAAAGGTGGTAAGAGAAGTGGCTCTATAATTTTTACCCACAGATTTTAGTTTATGGAGGTGACTGAATCATGACATGCAGAGGTCAATGCCATTGAAAGAAGGATTTATTACTTGCATTTCCCAAGAGAAGAGGGCACATTGGGCTGCAAGGGAAGCAACAGGCTTTGGTCAGGAAACAGAAGACAAGAGTGAGGGAAAGCCAAGGTCAGACGCCTGTGGGGCTTTCCATAGGAAAGAAAAGGCAGGGCAGAGTCAACAGCTTACAGCTGGCTGGTCTGTGTCATTTCAGTGGGCTTTCGGCTGTGGAGGTGGTCTGGTTGTGTGGTACCCGGCCCTGGGTGATGTAGGATGGGGACAATACTGGCTGGGTGTGTGAGAGCACGGTAAGGAGGTGGTTGAGACTATATACTCAGGACTGGATAGTTTGCATGTAAAACTTGCGCTCTCAGCTGACCCTTGCTATCTCTATGTCTTGGTAGTCTAGTCTCTTCCCAGCCAGCAAGATTTTTAAGATGTCAAAGCATTATAAAATACTGAAAAATTAAAAAATGTGATTAATATAAAAGCTTATATGTTACAGCCAAAGCATACACTCACCTGGCCTGACTCCACTATTATTATCATATGGTGTTTTCTCCACCTTTCTTTACCATGTTCCTTCTCCTCACCTTCCAGGGGCCTTTCTGGAGCTCTCGAGGCTGGGGCTTTGGGTCCCGCCCATGTACTTTGAAAAGCACTCTGTATTTTGGCACATATTGTTCTATTTTATAACTCAATAAATATCCCAACCTTTTATATAACAATGACCCCCACGCTGGTGTTTCCATTTTTACTCTTGGTCGCTTTCTCTGTGCCTACTGTAAATTCTATGCCTTGTTTGACTTAGTCCGTTTAAGCTGTCTAGATCTGATTCTTCAATTGATACTTCCCTCAAATTTTACTTTCATTTAAGAAATCAGCATCATCTAAGATGTTTAGGAAAGGACTAGACTGTTCTCCCCAAATCCTTCCTTTTCTTTCCCCTCAAAGATTATTTATTTGAGAGAGGGAGTGGGTAGAGGGACTGTAGATTAAAGATTAAAGAGAGAATCTTTAAGCCTACTCCACTCTGAGTGTGGAGCCTGCCGCGGGGCTCGATCTCATGACCCTGAGATCATGACCTGAGGGAAAACCAAGAGTCTGATGCTTAACCGACTGTGCCCCCCAGGCCCCCCCACAAATCCTTCTAATTATTGAGATAGATCGCTGACAATATCTACCTTAAGAAAACGTCTCTCTTTCTTTCTTTGTTTCTTTTTCTCTTTCACAAATATCTTTTTTGAGCAACAGCTACAGGACAAAGAACTGGGAGGTAGAAAGGAAAATTGACATAATAAAATATAAGTTTTTAAATGGAGGTATGTATATTCTAAGAAAGGCTGAAGGAACAGGAGGAAGGAATTTCTAAGTTAGCTGACTGAATCAGGGAAGACTTGTCTTGGAAGATGACATATTGTTGCTTTCTTTTAAAATTGTGGAGTGTTCGGTTTGGTTTTTTAAAATATAAAAGTAATACATGTTCATCGTAGAAAACTTAGAAAGTACATAAAGATATAAAGAATAAAATAAAAGTGCATTCCAGTATCATTCCTCAACATAAATGCTTAAATTATTTTTATAACAGAAAGTATATTTTGAAACTAGATAGATGTGGTGGTTGCACATTGTGAATGTACTGAATGCCCCTGAATTTTTTGCTTTAAAATAACTTTATGTTATGTGAATTTTACCTCAGTAAATTATTTTTGAAAAGGTATTTATTTTACTTGAATTTAGACATAAGGAAAATAAACTGAATAGGCTATAATCTTCAGATAAATCTTTTTTTTTTCCACAAGAAGAAGTATTATGTCCAAGAATAGCTATGTCAGAAAAGTATTAACAGTGGTTAGTATGTTTGTTTGGTATTTAATGTTTATCATTTATATTTGGAAGTAATGTTAGTTTCCAGGTAATAAAATTTAGTCAACAACTTGATAGAACAATTCATCTATTTTTTATAGTAATAAAACCACCATTCCTCATCCTACTCCCAATTTAAATAAAAAAATAGGTGGCAAAAGAACAAAATTGAAATCTATGTCTACTTCGTAAAGGTCCTTCAGAAGAACATAACAGAGAAAAGCTGGTGTGGAAGGATAATGTCAGCAAAAACAAACACCACAACACATCATAGGGAAGGAATGTTCCTGCAACCAAAAAAAGATCAGAAAATAAATAGAAGGCCTAAAAATATACCAAAACAAATTCACAGATAGATATTATCATTCATAATTGTGACTTTGAATCTTGAAGAGAATGTCAAATTATGCTATGGATTTTCCAGTAATACCAGTTAATACATACAAAATATTTAAAGTTTTGTTGCTTTAAGAGGCAATTGCCCAGTTATCTGAAAAATTCAAGCATTCCAAACACCTCTTTTCCCCAGATATACTGGATGAATGAAATATTGTATATTTCCTCTGTCTCTGGTTAGCATTTTATTGTTTCTTTAATGGAATTTTTGGTTTATAATCCGATCTAAATCCTTGTAGGATTCTTTAGCTCCAGAAAACCATGGACCGCCCTTTATCTTAGGAGGAAGAAATTAGGCATCTTTGGAATAGATTTCATTTTCTCACAAGTATATGGATATTGTTTTAGTACAAATTGTTGCTGTGGTGTTACAATGAACGTTAATAAATAAATAAATACATTCCAAAATGTTCCTACAAAATACCAGATGCATGCTGGGAGCTGAAGATATACAGATTTACCAAAGTCCTGCTTTTATAGCATTTACACTCTCTTGAAAGAAACAAACAGGTAAACACACGCAGCTATTGAAGACTTCATGAGTAACAGTATGAACTGCATGCCATGGGAGCACAGAGGAGAAGCACCTGGCTGAAGGGGCTGTCTCCTACAGATTCGATGGATGAGCTTGACATTTGCTAAGCAGACTTGTGGGGGAATACAGTAAATAGTAGAGACAAGAAAGACCATGGCCATGTAGGGAGCTTATGGTGGGAATCACAGAACTTCAGAACCGCAAGGGTGGACAGCAACCCTGTCTTGCGGGCCTTGCAAATGAGGCCAAGTTCTGGGCAGCTGGACCTTCTTCCCATTTTCTTGGTCATTCTCTCTGTCAGCATATCTTTTTCAAATATATCATTATGTAAAAAAGTCTGTTTCCGTAGTTTAAGACAACAAAAAGACATGACAGTTGCTTTCAGTTTGTAAAGGACAGAAGCAAGTTGAAGCCCCCTGAGATACTGGGGTTCTAGCATAAGGCTCTCTCGCGAGCCCCTGGCAGCTCTGGGAATGTGTTCCTTGCTTCGGGACCCACAGCCACTCTGGATACTCAACTGCAGGCTGATGCTCAGTTCCTTTTCCTTACTTAAGTTCTCACTCAAATCTTCATATGCACAGCCTAATTCACTGTGTGTCAGGTGTCAACAGTAAGGGACACGAAGTAAAGGGCTTGGCCAGTCTGTGTTCACATAGGGTGTCCCAGGCCTCTCATGTCTGCAGGGCTGCTTTCTGGAAGCACCTCTGAGTCCAGCCTCCTTTCCTGGTGCAATCAGCTCGTTTTGAGAAATCCGGTCACATGCTACAAACCTTGCTATGTCAGCATAAGGAGCCACTGAAAGGTGACTTTCAGGGTGGCAGTGCCACGCAGACCTCTCTCCAGAATAGGATTCATTTTACACCAGACTAAATGTATTACCAATGATTTTCTCCCTTTGCCCACTTTAAAAGCTGACTGCCACCTTTCAGTTTCTATGAAACCCAGGCTTACTTAAAGCTTTACTCTTCCAAACAAAAACTTTATTTTAAATTGATCCTTCAAGTTGTAGACTTATTTTATGAATGAGCATAAAACATTCCCACATGCTGGAGCACGCTTGCCTGATGGGCAGAAACTTACCCACCTATCATCCCTGTTGTCTCCTCTTAAGCTATGAGCCACGAGGCTTTGGAGAACGAGAAACTATGGTCTCTGCCCTTGCTGAGACCATCCTTGATCAGCTTCCACAGGAACTCAGTCACACTGCACATCTCAGGTTTTCTGAAGCTTTGACTAAAGGTTTGCAAGATCAAGCAGAGGGGGCAGGGGGACTACATCAAATTTATTATAGTGTAGCCCTGTTATGATGGGCGTGCAACTCAACATCTGGTCTGGTGCGGTCTGGGGTCACCTGCACTGCTGTGGATGGGCACATGGGAATGAGCAAGGGATCTGCCAGTGACAGCAACACTTCTTTTTTTTTTTTTTTTTAATTTTTAGTTAAAGTCCAACTAGCCAACATACAGTGCAATACTAATTCCACGCGTACAACCCAGTGATGCAACACCCCGTGCTCATCACAAGTGCTCTCCTTAAGTAACACTTCTTTTAAAAGTGATTTCTATGTGTTGCCTATCTTCTATTACATTCTACTGAAATTTGGTGCTTTGTATTGCGTTCTTTTCCTACTTTACTAATGTTTAAGGCATTTCTGGTTTTAGTGTCAGTTTGCCCTTATTGAATTTGTAAGATTTTGTAGCATTAAATGATAAAAAAATGACAGTCATTATCATTATTTTATCTCTCCTTCACCAGGCTTTTTACCGCATTTTTTATTTTACAATGACAGTTATAAATGACATGAAGAAACTTATCTAAAATATATTCTGCAGCATAAATTTAGATATTTGACTGCCACTGTATGGATTTATCTTAGATTTTTAAAACTTTGTGTTTTTGGAATTATTTTGAATTTACGTAAAAGCCACAGACACAGCACACAGAGCTCCTGTGTACCCTGTACTTCAGTTCTCCAGTTGTTAATGTTTCTGACCCTCCTGAGAAGTCACAGACATGATGCTCTGCTGCCCTATCCTCCTTCAGTGTTGTTTCCTAGGTACAAGGACATTGTCCTACGTGACCACAGGGCAGCCATCCAAACCCGGAAATTAGCATTGATCCAGTGCAACCTTCTAGACCACAAGCCCAATTCAAACTTCATCAGTGATTTCAACAATGCCCTTTATGTCCAAATTCAATTCACAGACCACATGTTGTATTTCGTTGGGGTGTATTTTAGTCTTCTTCAATCTGGATCAGTTTCTCGTATTTCCTTATTTTTATGATCTTGACCCTTTTAAAAAGTATAAGCTGATAACTTTATAGAATGTCCCTCAGTTTGGGTTTGATGATGTCGCCTCCTGATTTATGCACTTGGTGGGCATACCACTGAAATGAGGCTATAGTCCAGTGCCTTGTAACAGAAGCTATATAATGCTAATATCCCTGTGAACTTTTATCTCTTGAAGATTGTATCTACCAGGTTTTTGTACTCTAAAGTTAATAAATATATTGCAGTTCTAAATCCATAAGTAATTTATAAGTGTTTTATGGGGAAGTACTTTGAAGCCATGCAAATCCAGTTGATTCTCATTTGTGGGTAGTTGTGTTCTATAAAGTCACATGAACATTGAGTTAGCGAATACAGAAGCATTGCTCTAGGGAAGACACAGGATTGGATTCCTGTCACAACATAATCATCAACCAATCAACACATAACCTTGTTTTATGTATGTTTCTGTTTTAAGACTCTTTATTCAATATATATTGTTTGTTCATTAACATTGAACCTATGGCCAACTAGCAGTATGGCTCCTGCCTGAAGGAAGTGTATCTAACATGCATTTTCTCTACATGGCACATCACAGCCTCTTAGGAAAGCTAGACAGCATTTCAGCACTATATCTGAGGGCCATTTGAAACAGGGAAATCACTGAAAACACAAAAATGCTAAAAATATGACAGTGTCTTGTGAAAAGGACACTTACTTGCAGCATGAAAGCTGACAAAGGAAGACAGTGTGAGATGCCTCATGAAATCTTAGCCAAGAAAGTGTGTGTCCTACAACTTAAATTTTTTTGCCACTTGGTGCAAGTCCTTGAATGGCTACCCCCTGTGAGTATTGATTTGGGGGTTACACATAAATTGTAGCAAGTGGGCAAATTTGAAAATACTAAATCTGTAAATAATGAGGATTGACTGTATCTTGTTTCTGTTAAACTTTCACTTACCACTTTTAGCATCTGTTGACCTTAAATTGCTTCATATTTAACTATTTGGGATCCTTCAAACTGTTTTTGGTGTGTCCTTCTGACATGTCCCCATCATTCTCTGAGCATTTTACTTTCTTGTTTAACAAGATTTCCCGGGCTCATCTTGTATTTTCTCTGCCTCAGCTCTGAAGTTAGACATTTCTCCAAGGAGCTCTGGTTCCTTTGAGTGGAAAATGGCCTTTAGATACCAAGCACCGGGTGCTAGGTGTGCTCATTGTTATTAGGGTGTTATAACTTCTAAACTGTGTAGTAGACAGAATTAGGAAATATATGCATGTACACACACTCACACATATCTATCATGTCATCTTTATCCATCTATTGTCTATCATCATATCTATCAATCACATTCTATCTGTCAGTCTGTCTGATCTATCAATCTGATCTATCAATCATATTCTGTCAGTCTGTCTGATCTGTCAATCTGATCTATCAATCATATTCTGTCAGTCTGTCTGATCTGTCAATCTGATCTATCAATCATTCTATCTGTCAGTCTGTCTGATCTGTCAATCTGATCTATCAATCATATTCTGTCAGTCTGTCTGGTCTGTCAATCTGATCTATCAATCATATTCTGTCAGTCTGTCTGTCTATCCTGCCCATCTATCCCATAACTTCATACCATTACCTTCAGTTCCAATCTGATATCTAACTATCCTCTGTCCATATTTGTAACTCCCTTCTCTGGCCATTAGAAAGCTGACTGCCATTAGTTTCAATGGACTCACTTAACTCTTCTTGTATTTAAACCAGCTCCCAGCCCCACCTGCCAAAGACACAAGCCTGGATATCTGGCCCTTTGTTCCTGCAGGGCATGTATGCTGAAGGTTTAGCTCCAACAAAGGGAAGGAGGAAGGTGGAAGAAAGGAGGAAGCTAACTTAAAGTTGTTGACTTCAACTTTTGCTAAATTCTTCTTAAATAACACCAGTTTTTTTTATTTATTTATGAAAGAGAAGACAAATATTACATATATTTTTAGTTAGCTTTGAAATTAGAGGGCTATTTAGCACACCAAATGGGTATAAAGGAAAAATCAAGTTTTCTATAACTAGTATCTTTTTTTTTAAAGTTTATTTATTTAAGTAATCTCTACACCCAACGTGGGACTGGAACTCACGACCCTGAGATCAAAAGTTACATGCTCTTCCGCTCTTCTGACTGAGCCAGCCAGGCGCCCCTATAACTAGTATCTTTTATTTATTTATTTTTTTAAAAGATTTTATTTATTTGAGAGAGAGAGAGAGAATGAGAGAGAGCATGAGAGGGAAGAGGGTCAGAGGGAGAAGCAGACCCCCCGCTGAGCAGGGAGCCCGATGTGGGACTCGATCCCGGGACTCCAGGATCATGACCTGAGCCGAAGGCAGTTGCTTAACCAACTGAGCCACCCAGGCGCCCTAACTAGTATCTTTTAAAACATTCATGTGAGACATATGTTATTTTCTTGGATTAAAAAAATTTATTGTATAATTTCACCAGATGTTTTAGATTCAACAATATTTAAATTTAATATACCAAGTAAACTTAATTTGAATCTCCAAATGTTGATAGAAAATCTTCTGATTTTTAAATTTTACTTATTATTTTAATTTTTTTTATGTTTTATATATTTTTTTAAGTAGGCTCCACACCCAATGTGGGGCTTGAACTCATGACCCCAAGATTAAGAGTCCCATGCTTTATTGACTGAGCCAGCCAGGCATTCCTCTAATTTTTAAATTTTAGATCTATTGATTTGCATATTTATAAGAGAATATTGGGTAATTTTATGAAGTAGTTTATTTTTTTTTTCTGGTGTGTTTGTCCATGTTAAAAAATGAAGTATGCATCTTAATTTTTTTAAATGTTCATTTAAACTTTAAATGATCAAATTAAGATATAGAACATTAAAATTAATTTACATTTTAAAATGATTAGCAAATAGTCTTGACTTCCTAAGTTTTAAATTCTGGTGTATAGGTCATAAATTATAGCTTTAATAACAAGTTTTGCTTAATTTTTATGAAATGATTTTATTATGTTGTAGCGTAAGAGGATAACTGTTCTTTTCTTTTTAAGATTTATTTATTTATTTTAGAGAGCAAGAGAAAGAGCACACAGTCAAGCAGGGGGAGGGGCAGAAGAGAGGGAGGAGAATCTCAAGCAGACTCCCCACTGAGCATGGAGCTCAATGTGGGGCTCAATCTCACAACCCTGAGGTCATGACCCGAGTCAAAATCAAGAGGCGAATGCTTAACTGACTGAGCCACCCAGGCGCCCCAGGGCATAACCATTCTGATAACTGAGATGACTGTACCTGTCAGAACTAATGCAGCTTATCTTTTCCATGATACATTCCAAGATATGTACAGATCACATAAATGTGGGTTAATTCACATTGTAAACATGCAAAAATGCAAAAGAATATGCATGAGAATCTTCTTTTATTCCTCTTTCCCAATCTTATTCCAATTACAGAATTTATTGGTGTTGTATATGTTAGGAAGTATATATATTCAACCACATATAAATATGTTGTTTTGGTTTGTTTGATTTTTACTTTGATATTACATATATGTATATGTATTTACATACTCATGTATATGTATATTTCTGCAGCAGCTTGCTTTATTCATTTATAAAAATATTTCTTGGAGTTCCTTTTATGCCAGCACATATAGCTCTGTATCATTTTTAGCTACTGCATAGTATTTCATTATAGGGCTGTGCCATAATTTATTTAAACATTTTCCATTTAGTCTTTTTCCTTAAATTTTTGCTATTATAAATAATGCTGAAATGAAGATACCTGGACATACATCTTGAAGCATATATATATATATATGGCAAGTTCTGTAAAGTAAATGCAAAGACTTAAAGATGAGACTTTTCTCTCTTCCTTGAGAGGCAGCTGGGCCGGTCCTGAGCCCCCACCTCTGGGCTCTCCTCCTTTGGAGATCATTTGTCTTTCTTCACCAGTCCAAAGTCCCTGGGAGTATCTGACCTGGTGACCTGACCGTTAAGCCCTTTTAGCTGCATCATTTTCTGTTTCATAATGAGGCTGGAAGATTAAATGTCCAGAATCATGTACCAGTTCCCCTGCTGTGGGTATCTGCAATGCGGCATCAGGGATGTGACAACTCAGAAGTGGGTTTCTCAGGGAAGTGCTGGTTGAATGAAGTAGAAACCATAATGTAGCACTGTACTGCAGATACTTTGCGCATTTAGTAGATTCTTGGGTTTTAGCAAAAAATAACATTGTTTTAATTTAAAAAATGTAAACAATTTATCTTAAGCAGTTTTTAGAACAGGAGTCATAGGTTCGGTTTTTCTTGTAAGGTTATTTGTGTCTGGATATGTTTTCTGCTACTTTATTAAATTTCCTCATCCTACTTGAAAAATTTTCAGCAACCCCAAATCTGTTTAATAAAGGGGGTGATTTCTAATCAGTCATCAGGTTTTTCTGTTTTTATTCTCTATTCAGTAGTCTCAAATATTGCCGAATGGCTATTTCCAGTTCATTTCAAAAACAATTCAATCTTATTTTATTTTCCATCCCTTATTTATAACATTCATTTGTCATTTTTGTCATTTTGTAGACCTACCAAGAGCAGCTGTCAGGATCTTAAGCAACATGACATTCCTTTTTGTGAGTTTGTCATACACAGCTGAGAGTGCCATTGTAACTGCTTTCATTACCTTCATTCCCAAGTTCATCGAGTCACAGTTTGGTATCCCAGCTTCCAATGCCAGCATCTACACTGGTAAGGCACTGCCGTTAGAGCTCCTTGAAAACATGATCATTTTTGACCACTAACCTAAAATGCAATGAGTGAGGAGAAAGTTCATTCTAACATCAAAGTGTTGAATAAATTCATTAACAGCTACCTGCCTCCCCTCACCCTCCACCCCCATTTTAGGAGGAGAAGGTCTTTGAATGTTTTCTTGTTGACTCAGATGGTGTTACTGTGTGCCATTTTTTACCAACTGTCTTTTGGGAAGGGAGAACTTTGCATAATTATGCTTTTATGGTTCTCAGTTAAAAAGAATGAAATAGGCAATGGCATTCAAATTTAAATCTGAATATATCTTTTTATGGGTGGCGTGAGTCAAATTAAAAAAGTGATTGAAAAAATTTTAAATGGATAATCTGAAATAGAGATGATCAGGTGCATGGTATCAGGATTTCCCCTTCATGAATATAAACAGATTTTGATTGAATAACAAGAGATGCTTGACTTTATAAGGAAATCTATGAATTTTGTTTTAGAAGGTGTTTTATGTCTGGGAAAATGATTTTTGGAGACTATGATATGGGTACCTATTGTATGTAGGACTCAAATCTTTTTTCATAGTAAATTGAGGGGGAGACAAACCATGAGAGACTATGGACTCTGAGAAGCAAACTGAGGGTTCTAGAGGGGAGGGGGGTGGGGGCATGGGTTAGCCTGGTGATGGGGTATTAAAGAGGGCATGTATTGAATGGAGCACTGGGTGTTATATGCAAACAATGAATCATGGAACACTACATCAAATGCTAATGATGTTTTGTATGGTGACTAACATAACATAATATAATAAAATTAAAAAAAATAAAACTCACTATGACCATAAAAAAAAAATTGGGTGTTTAGAAATGTGGAAACACTAATTCTCAGATATTGGGGGAATTTTCAGTGTATTATATCATAATATTTTGGATATATCTTTAGTGGTTTCAAAGACGGTCAAATGACTGTATCTGCCTAAGGCTTAATCTATTAATAAAATATTATTTAAATAGTTAAGTGGAGATTTATTATAACTTTTCTGATGACGCTGACTACCGCTTTATCCTCCACATCCACGTTCAAGCTTAGCAAGCTTGAATTATCTGAAAATTAACAAGCAAAGTTATATTTTTATAGAAAGAGAAGTTGACTTGAAATATTTGGGTAATCACTTTGTTCTCTTCTTTCACTTTGCACATGAAAAGACATACATTTGGGTTGTGGGTCCATGATCGCAAATATTTTTATAAAGAGTATACTGCTTTGGATCATTGTAATGGTCACCCAAAAATATGTTTTTCTCTATTTGTGTTTCAGAAATATATGTTTTCCTTGTATTAAGGTAAAATTTACAGATTACTTAACAGTTTGCCAGAAAATCTGAAAGACACATTTCTAGTTTAATTCTTACACTAACCCTTTGATTGAGTGACAATTCTTGGTCAGGGAAACCGAGAGTTGTCTTGTAGCTAGATCTGAAGCCACACATCTGATAAATGTAGTCTCAAGCATTTCCCTAACTAAGTTTCAGTATTAGTAAGTGTTACTGGCAAGAGTCATAGTCAAATAAATTTGGGACTTGCTGAGTTAAAGTATTACAGAGTTGTTTTCTATAGGACTCTTCACAACCCTTACTATGCCAATGTGCATTGTGAAACTCCCAGACACAGGCTCAAGGTACTGTCTTTCCCAAATTGATTTGACCATGAAATTGGACTTTTGAATGGCATCTCTCCCATGAGCAGTTTTCTTCAGGATACACATTGAGAAACACTGCTGTTTTCTCCTGTGTGTCCCTGTCCCAGCCAGTCTAGCGAGCAGAGCTGTCCGGGTCATCCCATTCCCCTCCAGATGTGCCATTTTAACCAACCAGCAGTTGCCGGGGCAGTGGTACGGTACAGAGCTAGGTAGGAATTGATGCATATTGAATCATATTGACCAAGGCCATCATTTAATTACTGGTAGAGGCAGAGGGCTAGACATAAGACTCCTTGTAGAAAAATAGAGTAAAGGGTTCAGCTGGACCTGGGGTGTTTGGCTGCAGAGTTGTCACTGAATATGGCCCCTTGGTGAAGGAGGGTGCAAGATTAAATAAAACTAGCTCATGGAATTTGCTCATCCCGTGTTCCAACATCAGGATTAAAAAAGCAACATCACAGAGTGCCAATTCCATTCTGGTTTTGTCATCGGTAGGTTTTTTTTTTTTTAAACATTGTCAATGCAATTTATACTATGTTTGATAGTCTCCTGTGTTCTGATAAAACACTTTTTTACTCCTAGCTCATACCTTTTCCTTTCTTTCCAGATAGATAATAAATAATAATGGTCAAAGATATTCAGATTAAGAGTAGAAGGTTGCCTGTCATATTACAGTAAGATGAACAAGGATGATAATCTCTTTTAAAGCTTACTTTGATTTTTGAATTTTTATTAATTGAATCCTTCTTACCCTCTGAGCAGAGATTTGTATTTTTAAAGGACTTACTTAGTTTAATTGAGTCTTTTGTTCCTTTCTATGCATGTAAGTCATATGTAGAATTAAGAAATGTATCTGAACAAGAATTTTAATATAGTTTTTTTTTAAAGATTTATTTATTTAAGAGAGAGAGAGTGCAAGCAGGGGAGGGGCAGAGGGAGAGGGAGACAATCAGACTGCCTGCTGACGCTGGCTGGATCCCAGGACCCTGAGATCATGACCTGAGCTGAAATCAAGAGTCAGACACTTAACTGACTGAGGCACCCAGGTGCCCCAGAATTTTAACATAGTTTTAATTTCTCATCTGACGAAATTTTTGAGTTAAAGTTCTTTTTATTTTAATTTAAAAGGATTATTTGAATAAATACTTTAACCCTCCATAGCCATTTGCTTGTATTGTGTTATATGGTAGGGATGAAGCTCCATACATGTATCAGAACACAGGCCTTTGCTCACTTTCTCTCCCATAGCCCTTGAGTACCGGCTCTCATAGAGCTGTACCCTATTTGTGTATGACCAGGGTGCATGTGCATGTGTGTGTGCGTGTGTGTGTGTGTGTGTGTGTGTGTGTGTGTGTCAGACTCAAACCAGAACCGTAAGTTGTTTACAGATCTGGCTGTGTTTGTATTTATGCAACCACGAATCCAAGTTCACGTTACACCCTTCCCATTTGTGGTCTTTCTGCTAACCCATTTAGGGTCACATTTGTTGACTGAAATGAACTATATGGAGGTTGATGCTTTGGAAAAGTCTGAAATGATGGCAAGAGCCCTGAAGGAGGAGGCAGAACAGCCTTGAATCCTGCCACTGCTGGTTACTAGCTGTGTGACTTTTGGCAAGTCATTTTACTTCCTCTACTTGAGCTAAAACTGAAGCTTACCTGTGTCTTGAGGACAAGAGCTCCTCTGTCTCTATGTTCAGTGTTGTTGTGAGGATCCGATGAAGTAGCGAATAGCGATTTGTTTTGAATCTTCCCGAAGTTCAAATGGGCACAGCAATATAAATTGAAAAACACAACTTAATCATATATTATAGGAAAGGGAATTATTATTGATGATGTTGATGGTAGCTTCTTACATTTGAAGTCATGCTGCTTGAACAGGTCTGAGAATAAAACCTCTATAATAATAATGATGATAATAAAACAGCTGCTGACTTTACTGAGTGTTTATTAAATAGAAGACACTATCTAAGCTTTTTCATGTGGACATTATGCAATGTAACCAATGGCTATGTAGTAGATGTTCTTGATTACGCCCATTTTCCAGATGAGGAAACAAAGGTCTAGGGAGTTTTTAACAACTTGCCCTACAGACATGCAAATAGTTAGAGCCAGGAGATAGTATCTTGGAGTATATAAAGATCCATATGTAATTTTTATTGAAATACTATAATAGGTCTATGCTATTTTATCATTTCCAGGCAGTTTAATTTTTTTTAAACTATTTTAGAGAAACAGTATTCTAAGATTCAACTTCCACCCTGTCTAGGGCAGCCTTTGCCACTGAGCCATGGTCAAGAACATTCATTTTCAGAACACCAGCATCTTTCAGCATCACCTTTGCTTTCCTGGGGTCCTGCCCTTGTGTGTGCAGAATTATAAGGGGTTAGACGGCAGTTTGTCTTTGCAAGAGAAACGGCCTTGGAGAACTCTGTTTTGCTTTTCATTGGAGAATAATCAAAATACTTATTTCTTTGGTAAGGGGATTAGGTTGGGGTGTGATTTTTTTTTTAAATGACTATCATTTTTATTGTTGTCTAATTAACCAAATATTTGCCATCTGTCTTCAGCTACTGATTTGGGGGTTGTTTTTGATGAGATTCAAAGCAGTGCCACTGAATTCAGACTGCAACCTCTGGGAGTCACTGCATGCTTGGAAGCCAGAGAGACATGCACATGCTTTGATTTGCTTCATTCTTCTGCTTTTCTATACCAGTTCTTTAATTTTATAAGAATAGTTTTTAAAAATACATTTTTGTACTAATTTTATAAACGTACACATAGATTTTTAACATTAACATTAAACTTTTAAGTGCAAATGGACCATATTAAGTATGGCTACACTTGGCGTCACTGCCCATTTCCAAGGTCAGACAGTGACCTTGGACTCCACAAGACATGGGCAGGCACTGAACACGATATGCTCAGGGAGAGGAGAGGAAGGTCCTTAAGAACCCAACATCCTGCAGCTGCTGCTAGCATTTTCTCCCTTCTATCCTTTTAAACAATCTTGAGATAGATAGAGGCTATTAGGACCTAAGAGTGACAATTATAGGCTCTTTGTCTTTTGGGCAGAAAGGTATTTATTATAGTAAATTACATGTGTTTTTCTTCGGGGCTAATTAGAACTGTTGTAGAAGGTTATAGTGGACATTAAGTCAAGATACTCAGATTCTTTTTATTTGTTGATTAGCTAGTTAATTTAAGGCATGTTTGAGTGCCTACCATGTGGCAGGTTCTAAGCCAGTGCACTGATGGTGATGGTTAAACACGGTTTAATTGCTCAAGAAGTCTCAGAGGCCCCAGAGTGACAACACTTACACATGAGTACTCTATGACAATAGCACTGAAGTGAGAATGTACTTCCCAGTCACAGACCATCTCTGAAGTGCATGGCAGGACCCATGTCCTCTCTTATATCTGGCACCATTGACATGTACTTGGAACACCCAGGAAGCAGAGCTCAAAATGGAGTCTCAGTGGGTGTTACAAAGTATTTTTTTTAAAGATTTTATTTATTTACTCATGAGAGACAGAGAGAGAGAGAGAGGCAGAGGGAGAAGCAGGCTCCCAAGGAGCAGGGAGCCCGATGCGGGACTCGATCCCAGGACGCTGGGATCATGACCTAGCCGAAGGCAGACGCTTAACCATCTGAGCCACCCAGGCACCCACAAAGTATTTTTATAATATTTTTTATATTTTAAAATATATTTTTAAAGATTTTATTTATTTATCTGAGAGAGAGAGCAAGAGCATGAGCAGGGAGGGGGCAGAGGGAGAATCAGGCTCCACGCTGAGCAGGGAGGCTGATGCAGGACTCGATCCTGGGACCCTGAGATCATGACCTGAGCCAAAGGCAGATGCTTAATATTTTAATCTTGACCATGGCTCAGTGGCAATATAACTTTTAATATTTTTTATTTTCTGTATTTTGCTGGCCACATGGGTTCCTGCTCTGTAACCAGCCTCAACATCAGAACTCTCCAGGTGGTCTTAGGGAGACCAGGTACAAATCTTCATGTTCACTTTCATCAATAAACAATGCTAAAAGCTGGTACAAATCATCCCCAAACTCCTCAGATCAGGTTGCAAATCAATATATTAATCCATGTGTTTCACACCTTGGCTAGGAGTCAGTGCCGCATACATGCGCTCTCTTAATTCGGCTCAGGATGATCTCAGGTCTGTGAAGTTACCCCCCAGAGCTACCCCAGGGCTACGTTGGTGCATGAGGTGAGCAGCATGTTGGCTGCTAATCCATTGTGTGACTGTAGGTTCATCAGTCTTTCTTTCTAGAGAATAGTTTTTCTAATCTAGAAAACAATAATTTGGACTGGAAGGCACTCTATGATTTCTTCCTTTTCTAAAATCTTAGATTAAATCATTTTTTTCTAAAGCCACATGCACGAAATGAACTTATTCTTACATTCCCCATAGAGTTGTATTATTTTCTTACAAGAGGATTAGTTATTAACCAATTCATTTCTGTGGTATTTTTGGTAATGTTGCATCACCACCAACTTTGGCCATGTCTAGCATCAACATGATCTGTTTTTCTTTCTGTGGGTGACCTGATGTAATCCACAGACAGACCTCTCTTTGGATCTCAGATCTGTCGTTTAACTAAATGCGTAATTTTAGCGAAGTCACTTTACCACTCTGTTTCTCATTTGTAAAATGTGAGTGATCATATCCCAGGGCTACAGAAAAAACGTGAAATGAGATAATTCTATTTTAAAGCATTTGGTATCTGGTAGATGCTCAATAAAAATTAGTTTTCTTCCTTTATATGTTGTGAAACAGTGTTAAATTTAAATTCCTGTTAAACAGTTTTGTTAGGTTTTCTGATTTAAAACAAACTTTGTATTAATCTAATTTAGAGTGGTAACTCAAGGGTGTTTTGTTCAATTCCACCTGTTAGAAGAAGTAACACATTCAAATGAAATTATAAGGAGGGACTTTTTTAGTCTTGATCATAAGAGTAAAATAGCATAAACTTTCTGGAGCAGGGAGACAGCGAGAAGGTGCTGGGAGGGATGTTCATATCACAATGCATCATGGACCCCTGTCTCTCTCTGTCTCTCTCTCTCTGAATCTCTCTCTCTCTCAGTTGCTCTAAGTCAATTCACCAAGTGATCAGCCTCCTGTTTGGCCAGTTCTCCAAATGCCCATTATTTCTTTTGATTCTTTCCTTTATTTACCAATTTTCAGAGTAAAAATTTATATTCTAGCAAATCTGTAGAGTCACCAATAAACTTAAAGATATATTACAATGAACTCGTGGCTACTTATGTTTAATGTGCTTTAATCCTTAGTAGTCATTATTCTGTTTGATGCTGTAGTTGTCCGGTGTCCGGTCACTGGGAGCCCTTTCAAGTTAGCACCTGTATCCTTTGGCACAGCCTCCCCAGTAGTCTTTGGTTTCTTGCATGACAAAAGATGACTCACTTATCTTGTGTTTCCTGCCCTAGACTTGGGATCATTCATTTCTGCAAGCAGCTGTGGTTCCCTTTAGAGGAAAATGGTATTTGGAGATCACCATCCAGACAGTAGGGTCGCCTCATTGCTATAAGCTTGTCATTGATGCTAGGGCTTTTTTTTTTTAAATAAAAAGAGAAAAACAGATCATGAAGTTATACTGATATTTTTGCTTCCAACTTAAGATTGCGGGTTATTGATTAACTGCTTTGTTATTATATTGTATCTCTTTGCTCTAATTCTGCAAATCTTTTTTCCTAATGACTATAAAATAATTTATCCAAGTGTTTATGTATGAGTGTGTGTATTATAGTTTCAAATCAAGTATCAGTATTATTGCCAACCATGAAATATGAAATTCAGTTTTAGACTTCTTTGTGGTTCTTTTGTCCACAGTCTGTGCAAAAAAATACCATGACCTGAAGTTATCTGAAATGATTCTTCTCTGGTTATGCCAGCAACCTGATAAACTGTGGAGTTTATTTGCTTTAATTTGTTTTCAGTTTTTAGGGATTATTTTATTTTTATATTTTTAAGTGAATTTAAAAATTATGTAATGCATCAAAGAGGACTTGCTTCCATCCAGTTCTCTCTATAGGTATCATTTTATTAGTTTATCCCTCTTATTTCTTTTTGAATAGGTAAGTAAATATGTGAGGGCATCTGGGTGGCTCAGTCAGTTAAGCATCTAACTTGGGCTCCGGTTGTGAGGTTGTGATCTCGGGATTGTGGAATTGAGCCCTGTGTCTGGCTCCACGCTCAGCGGAAGTCTGTCTCCCTCTTCTGCCCCTCTCCCCGCTCCTGCTGTGTCTCTCTCTCTTTCAGATAAATAAATAAAATCTTTAAAAATGAATGAATGAATGAGTGAATGAATGTAGTATGTATGCAATATACGTAATATACACATCAGTATGTTATTTTAGTATCTTTCCCCTTTCTTCCCCCGGGGTAAGTATACTGTACTATAGCAGCCTCAGAGACCTTGCTCATTTCTTTTATAGCCACACAGTATAGTACGCTACTGTATGGAAGGACATTGGGTTTTTTCCATTCTTTTGCTATAATGACACGTATCGTGATCCGTATAAATAATTTCATACTAATAACCCATTTGTCTAATATACTTATTTCTTTTTAACTATTTAATTTAATTCTCCATCTTTCAATTAGCCTCTATCCTGGTGGAGAAGCCAATTCCAGACAGGGGAGGGAAACAGCTCGTGAATATGTTTGTCAGTCCTTACCCCACCTCGCCCCCCAACAAGCCTTAGCATTTTCCCTCAGATCGCTGTAATGATCAAAAGAGGGAATCTTGCTGAAAGTTCTTTGAAAAATTCATGTAGCTTTTGGGAATCCAAATGAAATTGGGCGTCTTTCCTTCAGTATGACTCTGTGCTATGATAGTCAAAGCAGGTGACCTTTGTTCGGCTTCCACTCTTAGCTAGGTGCAGTGATACAAAGGGGCTTTTCGATGCATTGTAGGCTGCTCTTGCTGCACTACTGCAGTGGAGGGCCTACTCCTTCCAGTTTGCAGTGGATAAAACAGGGGTATAGACCAGTTTTTGTAAGCTGTACACCCAGCTGTCCATAATACAAGTCCATAGTCTATAGATTGAGCTGGTCCTCAGAGAAGCTGCTTACATTTTAGAATTTTTATGGTACAAATTCTCTCTCCTCCAACTTTTTATGCATTGGGTAAAGTGTACAGTATGGTAGTTGAGAGGATCAGTTTTGGAAGGAGACAGATCTTGTCGAAATTCTTGCTCATCCTTTTTATCCATCCACCCATGCATTCATCCGTCCAGGCACAGACATTTATAAAGCTTCTGCTATGGACCTGGCACTGTGCAAGGTGTAGAAGAGTCATGATGAGAGCACAGAGGGATCCTACTCTCAAGGACCTTGCAGTTTAGTGACCCTGTAAGGCTGCCCATGTCCCTGGACAAGTTTCATTAAATTCTGTGAGTGTTAGAGATTATGAGGTTTAAGGGAGGGAATGTAGATTGTGTGCTTGGTGCAGTGTTTGGGAAGTAGCCATTAGGGATAACCCTAATACCCACTTTATGAGATACTTTCAGGAAGGGGCATCTAAGGCAGAAGAGTGAAGGCAGGACTTAGGGCAGGTGGAAACATTAATAGCAGAGGTTATGTGGGGGAAATGGATTCACAGAGTAAAAAGAGAGATACAAAGTGTGACTAACAGGTGGGGGGGGAATGAAAGAGAAGGCAAGAGATTTGATGCTAATGTGATTGATTGAGGGATTATTTCATCTGAACTGAGGGAGGCTTAGAGATGCAATGTAAGTTATAAAGTACAATTGCTTTCCAAGTGTAATGCATGAAACATGAAACCGATTTCACCTGAATCAATGTGGAGCTAGGGGTAAATCTTGATATCTCTGATTTATTCTCCATTTATTGTTCAACCTCAAATATGTCTATTTTTCACAACCCTTAGTGGGGGAAAAGACATTTTAAGTATTTTAATTTCATATATTTGAGCACGGTGCAGTGAAATGTCAGACCAAATCTTTGAATTAAATGAGATGTTTAGTTCACTTATCTTTGATGATTACTAGTCCTTATGTCTGGGATTTGTTTCCCATGCACACTCACGTGTGTGTGTACACAGAGAAAAATGAGGACAGACATCACATATAAGGGCTTTTCTGGGCTCGGAGGATATTCAGTCCAGTTTTCTCCACATTTCTATATCTACATCCATCTCCCTTTGATGATCGCTGATATTCAGAATGGCCCAGAGGCCCCTTGAGAGTCTTAGCCATCAAAAATAATATATTTCGTTCACAGAGCAGGATTTATTTATGTATAAAAGTTGAGAAAGATTAGGGAGCTTTTGAAAAGTACTGAAAACCCAGAGGAGAGAGTGAAATGTCTGGAGCAGATGTAAGAGCCTTTCTGCTGTTACGCCCAGTAGATTTGATGAATGAATGACTGTAAATATTAATTTCTCTGGCCCTCAGTCCTCTCTTTGAATGAAAGATTGAATTAGACAACCTTTCTTCAAA
This sequence comes from Callorhinus ursinus, assembly GCF_003265705.2. Taxonomy (NCBI): domain Eukaryota; kingdom Metazoa; phylum Chordata; class Mammalia; order Carnivora; family Otariidae; genus Callorhinus; species Callorhinus ursinus. The sequence goes on along the minus strand of NW_027397067.1, from coordinate 20,785,579 downwards.
GGCCAACTAGCAAACATCCCACCATCTCTCTGCATCTACCCCCTCTTGCCAACCCTGCAAAATCCTCTGATTTTTGTGAGCAACTTCTTTTTCTAGACATTCAGGTTAGTCAATGTCTTACTGTTTTGCTTTGGTATATGTAAGATGTATTTCCTGGCAGTTAAAATCATACATATATTTTATATATATATATATATATATTTTCTCTTTCTTTTTCTCTTTGTTGTGTGTGATCGAACTGAAGTTGAATTGCTGCACTTTTTGCTTTTTTTTGGAAGGACTATCAAGAAGTAAGGTAGCTTGATGATTAATTATTCTCCTTTTGAGAACTCAGGAACTTTTTACCAGGCATGATCCCATTTTTGCAGGTCCATACCCTGCTAAAGTGAGGTCATCCCCAAATGCTTTGTAGTGGGCCAGTATGTTATAAGAGAAAGGATATGAGTTTTGGAGTCAGAGGGTCTGGGTTCAAGATCTGCCTCTGCCACTTATTAGCTGTGTAACTTTGCGTGAGTTAACTAATTTCTTTGGCCTCAGTTTTACTAGTTGTGAAATGATGTAATCATATCCATTTTATAGGGCTGTTGAAGTTTTAAAAAGTTTAAAAATTACTTATTCAATAAAGGGCACAGCCTAAGGAATACAGTTAATGATACTGTAATAGCATTGTAATGGGACAGATGGTAGCCACACTTGTGGTGAACATAGCATGATGTATAAACTTGCCAATTCACTAAGCTGTATGCTTAAAACTAATGTCACATTATGTGTCAACTATACTTAAGTAAAAATTTAAAAAAATACTGAAGTGTAAAGAACAATATAGATATTAATGAGAATGACCTTGGCTTTCCTCTCTCCTCATTAAATATTCCATCCTCGATAATAGGACAGGAGACTCAGGACTATTATGGAAAGAGATGAGGAAGAGAGAGTACGGAGTATAATATTATCCCAGTTTTATAGATAGATAAGTAGAGGTAGAAGCTCTAATTGAAGGATTCTTGGCCCCAAGGGTAGTGACATCCTGGGGCTAGAGACGAACTGTTCTGACTCCCAGCTCATGCCACCGTCTCTCATTTACTCAGAGATGCTTTCTGTCCTAAAAATCACATCCAGAGTCAAAGGAGATCTTAGCCCTTGAGCATGGCCAGGATATGATTATTACCACACAGACAAGGAAATACCTTACTCTTTTCAACTAAACAGTAAAACAGGGGCTTAAACGTTATTAGAAGTTGAAGTAACGTCTTTTTGTAACCTGAACCATCTCACGATGGACCACAGAAAATTTGCTTTGCTGTCAGGCTCAACTTCCCCTTGTGGTCTTTTCATTGGTTAGAAGGCAAAACGTGGGGTTATTTGGGTTTGTTACCAATAGTGGATGTTTTCAAGTCATCGTATTAAACATTTTTTATATTTCTATTTACAATGAAGATGAGTGTGATTTGTGTTGGCATCTTGACTGAAGTGGGTATTTAGAAACATTATAGGTGCATACTTCTCTTACCTATGCAAGGAACAATTTGTGTATCATTGTTTCATATTGAGTAGTTCAATGTTGTTTTGTAACATCTTCCTTCAATTTGTTTGAAATATATTCTATGTAAATACACCTCTTGTGGAAATGCAATTGAGCTTGGTGGAATTACCCAGTAATGAGGCAGAGTAGGACAGTTGTATAAATAAATATCCAAAGATTTTTCAGTAGAACATTTGTATTCATGACATTACAAGTTCTTCTTTGTTCCTACTGCAGCCTTGCTTTCCGAAAATAGTTACTCCTGTAATCAATGTGTTGGTAGTTATAGTTACAAAATTTTACACACACACACACACACACACACACACACACACACTATATATATATATATATATGTATATATATGTATATATATGTACAAATTGACAGTTTGGTTTTATATACATATATTTATGTGTGTGTGTATATGTGTATATATATATATATATCAATTTGTACGAAAAACTTTTGCTTATTTGAACAGAGTCATCAGCCTTAACTTTGCTAAGCAAAACATTCTGCATGTTAATTGAAGATTTTTAGGGAGAATGTTTAAAATGTTTAAGAAAGACAACTTTACAAGTTTTCCCAAGTACCATAGAAGCATCAGGTGCATTTTCAGTGCTGACAGCTAGTAATAGATAAATATTATTTGTCTTTAGATCAGATTCCCAAGAATCTCAGAAAAAGGTGCCAGTAGAAATTTTGTGTTCAGATAAAATATCTGCCCTGGGGAGGATTTTGCTTTATGGTATGTGCTCCCAGTCTGTCTTAGGATCATGACCTAGGGAGAGTAGTCCATTCCCTGAATTCACTGAGTAGTTTTTGAGTGCCTACCATTTAGCAAACTACTCTGATGGGCATTATGATGCATATGAAGATGAATAAAAGAGGAAATAATATAATTAATAGAGGAAATAAAATAGAAGAAATAGTGTGCAGTGGTTTTGTATTATAGAGACCTTTGAGTCTCTGGTAGAGGAATTTTTAGAGCAACAGGTAATTAGAAAATATGGGAACTAATTTTTTGAAAAAATTTATTTATTTGTAAGAGAGAGAGAGAGAGAGCACAAGCAGGGGGAGTGGCAGGCAGAGGGAGAAGCGGGCTCCCCGATGAGCAAGGAGCCTGATGTGAGACTTCATCCCAGGAGCCTGGGATCAAGACGTGAGCTGAAGGCAGACGCTTAACGACTGAGCCCCCCGGGCGCCCAAACCTTTGTAATTTAAATGTGTATTTATGGGAGTGTTAGCCTCATATAAATTTAGAAAAGGCATTGGATTTAGAATCAAACAAGCTTAGGCCTTGCTTCGGCATTAACAAGTCATGCATCTTCTCTCTCTTTTTCTCTCTCTTTTGTGATCTATAAAATGAGGGAGTTGAAGAGATGATCCCTGAGCTCCTGTATTAAGTTAGGATTAAACTTTTCAGAGAATATCAGAGACTCAAAATAAGAAGTTTAAGCAAAATAGATTTTTATTTCACTCTCACACAAAAAATCTGGACATAGGCAGCTCAGGGTTGGTATAGTGACTGCAGTCACCGAGACCGTTTCCAATTTCTGCTCCATCTGGATTCTTGTCCTCCTGGCCCAAAGGAGAGATCTAGCTATCAACTCTACATTCATAACAGCAGGGGGGTAGGAGAGGGGAAGAAAGGCATGAATGGATATACTACTTTTGTTTACCTCACAGTGGCCAGACCTTATCACATGGTTACATCCAGTTGCAAGGGAGTCTGGGAAATGTAGTCTGTATTCCAGACAGCCATAAGCCATGCTATTACTTTAGAATAGGAGTCTTGGGTCAAATGCAGCCTGCTACTTGTTTTTCTTTTTGTTTGTTTGTTTGTGAATAAAATTTTACCGAAACATAGCGGTGCTTATTTGTTTACACAAGACTGTGACTACTTTAGCACCACAACAGTAATTGTAACAGGTAATGTCTGGCCCATAGAATGGAAAATATTTACGATCTGGTCTTTTTTTTTTTTTTTTAAAGATTTTATTTATTTATTTGACAGAGAGATAGAGAGCACAAGTAGGCAGAGTGGCAGGCAGAGGGAGAGGGAGAAGCAGGCTCTCTGCTGAGCAGGGAGCCGGACATGGGGCTTGATCCCAGGACCCTGGGATCATGACCTGAGCCGAAGGCAGCCGCTTAACCGACTGAGCCCCCCAGGCGCCCCTATGATCTGGTCTTTTATAAAAATAAATAAATAAATAAAACTTGCCACCAATAGGAGACTGATGTTTCTAGAAGAGGGAAGGGTAGTCATCAGGGAATAAGTAGCAATCTGTGTCATAGCTCGCAAATTCTATGATTCTATGATAACAAACAAATAAGAAACCCAAACAGTTAATTTCATATAATGTAGGAATAATTTTGAAAATGTTAGTAAACATGTTAGTTGCTAAAACATGTTAGTAAATTTTAAAACACAAAGTTCTTTCTTGCTCTAACAAGTTGAAACTTGAGTTACACCAGTTAAATTGCCTTCTTTTTTATTCTGTCCACTTCCCCATCTTATAATGGTTGCTTTCAGTTCCAGCCCAGTTGTCTAAGATGTCAGCTAACTACTCCTCTCCAGCTCTGAGTAAAAATCTACTTTATTAGGCAGGTGTCTTGCATAGCCTTCATTTTGGTGAAAATAAAAATGTGAAAAAATAAAGGGCTACCTTTGATCCTGGTGAAGCCCCCACTCCCCCCAGTGTAATATCTGGATTTGTTAGTGAACCAGTGACCATCACTGTGAGAGGGGCCCATAGCTATTAGTTGGGAGGTACATTGCACTGACTGTTGTTACATTCATTTTTTCTTTTGCTCGTTCACATGTCGTTTGGGGTGAAATTTAAAATGTTTATTGCATTTTCTTATTCTTTTAGCTTTTCTTTTTTTTAAAGATTTTATTTATTTACTTTAGAGAGAGAGAGTGAGCAAGGGGAGGGGCAGAGGGAGAGGAAGAGAATCTCAAGCAGATTCTGCGTTGAGCGTGGAGCCCGCTGCAAGGCTGATCTTGTGACCCCGAGATTATGACCTGAGCCGAAACCAAGACTTGGATGCTTAACCGGCTGAGCCACCCAGGTGCCCCTCTTTTAGCTCTTCAAGATATATTAGTGTCTTCCTAAAAGAAGTTTTATTTGCAAATGTGTGATTTTATTATTCAAAACCAAGAGTGGATAAGGGCTGAACAATAAAGGAGAGAGACTATTGGTGTTTTGCTGAGATTTAAAGATGGATCAGTTGGTGGTGCTTGTCATTGCTTTAGGAAGGCACATGAGAACCATGTCATCTGTTTGTTTTCTAGTGCTTTCTACCCAATGCCTCTTTTATTTTTTTTAAGATTTTATTTATTTATTTGACAGAGAGAGACACAGTGAGAGAGGGAACACAGCAGGGGGAGTGGGAGAGGGAGAAGCAGGCTTCCTGCTGAACAGGGAGCCTGATGCAGGGCTCGATCCCAGAAGCCTGGGATCATGACCTGAGCCGAAGGCAGACGCTTAACGACTGAGCCACCCAGGTGCCCCCACAATGCCTCTTTTAAGAAAGTTGATTAATTTATGGATTTCTGAAACCTAAGTTCTGATAGATGGTAGGTTTGGTGTCCTCCAAAGCTGCTCAGACCATTAGATTACTAGAGTATGTTTCTATTCGTAGAACTTATTTTGCAGACATTATTACCTGGTGGAATTATGCATGTCTTTTGAAACAAAACATCTCTAGGTAAAAAGTACAGAATATATCGTATTGATTAAGTTTTCCATTTCACCTGTCACTGCCTTGCTCAAAGTTCTTAGTTTTTTAGTTTAAACTATTTCATTCAGAAAACAAGGTAGATTGATTAATTTTTAAATTTCTTCTAGTTATAAAATGTTGTGACCTTTAATAATTTTGACTCTCAGTAAACGTAGTTTAGTAGGATAGTAGAAAACAGTGTGTAATTAGGGTGTCATGTATTCTCTGTACATGCTGCATTCCCTGTCCTCCAAGTTTTTGCTCAAATGGCCTCTTGTCAGTGAGACCTTACCCAGTATACCCCATTTAAAAATAGCTCCTCTCCCAGAACTCTTGATTTTCCTTGCTAGGCTCAACCTTTTTCTCTGTAATGCTTTCACCTACTAACATTCAGTAAGATTTGCTTAGTTATTGGTTTATTTTTTTATTATCTGTTTTTCCCACAGTATATTGTAAACTCAATGTGAGCAGTAATTTTTGTCAGCTTTATGAACTGTTTATCTCTAGAGTCTAGTACAGAGCCCCACATACAGTAGATGCTCAATAAGTGTTTTCTGTTAAGTTAATTATATCTTAAAAATTGTATATTTTGTAAGTTTTCTGGAAGTTATACTTAACTTTTTATTTTATATATATTTTAAAGATTTTATTATTTGAGAGAGAGAGCAGGGGGAGGGGCAGAAGGAGAGAGAGAATCTTAAGCTGACTGCACACTAAGTGCATTAGCTCGAGGTGGGGCTTGATCTCACAAACCTGAGGTCACAACCTGAGCCAAAACCAAGAAGCAGATGCTTAACCGAGGTCCCCCAATAACACATTTTTAAATAACACAAAATTGAAGTTTAGCTCAACTACTATTTAAATGATTGAAAGTTAAGAAATGATGAATTAAAAGGCATCTGCAAGAAACCCACAACTAACATCATACTTATGAAAAACTGTATGCTTTCCCCCTAAGATCAAGAACAAGACAAAGATGTCTGTTTTTGTCACTTCTATTCATCTTTGCACTGGAGATTCTATCCAGGGCAATTAAGTAAGACCATGAAATAAAAGGCATTCAGATTAAAAAGAAAGATGTAAAACTATCTCTATTCACAGATTATGTGATCTTGTATAGAGAGGATCCAAAGGAATACACTAAAAAAGTATTAGAACTAGTAAATGAATTCAGTGAAGTTGGAAGATATGAGATTAACATGCAAAAATCAATAGTATTTCTTTTTTTTTTAAATCAATAGTATTTCTATACACTAGCAATAACAATTAAAAAATGGAACTAAGGAAACAATTCTATTTACACTAGCATGAAAGAATTTAATACTTAGGAAGTACAAAACTTATATTCTGAAAAACCATAAAATATTGTTTAAAATGTAAAGAAAACCTAAAAAAAACAGAAAGACATCTCATGTTCATGAATCAGAGCACTTAATGTTATTTAAGGTGGCTGTACTCCCTAGATAGATTCAGCTTTTTTTTTTTTTTAAGATTTAATTTATTTATTTGACAGAGAGAGAGATAGTGAGAGCAGGAACACAAGCAGGGGGAGTGGGAGAGGGAGAAGCAGGCTTCCTGCCAAGCAGGGAGCCCAATGCGGGACTCGATCCCAGGACTCTGGGATCATGACCTGAGCCGAAGGCAGATGCTTAATGACTGAGCCACCCAGGCACCCTAGATAGATTCAACTTAATTCCCATAAAAAATCCAGCTGGCTTCTTTATAGAATTTGACAAATTCATTTGGAATGTAAGTAACTCAGAACAGTCAAAACAATTTTGATAAAGACAAGTTGGAGGACCTAGACTTCTTGATTCCAAAACTTAATTAAAAGCGACAATAATCAAGACAGTATGGTACTGACTTAAAGCAAACATAAATATCAATCGAATAGAATTGAGAGTCCAGAAGCAAACCCATACATCCGTGATCAACTGGTTTTTGACAAGGATGCCAAGACCATTCAATGAATAGTCTTTTCAAAAAATGTTACTGGAACCACTGGTCACATGCAAAAGAATGAAGTTGGACCCCTACCTCACACCATATATAAAAAATTAACTCAAAATGGATCAAAGGCTTTAATGTAGAAGCTAAAATTATAATACTCTTAGAAATAAACATAGGCATAAATCTTTGTAACCTTGGATTAGACAATACAACCAAAAGAAAAAATAGGTAAATTGGATTTCTTTTTTTTTTTTTTTTAAAGATTTTATTTATTTATTTGAGAGAGAGAATGAGATGGAGAGAGAGAGCATGAGATGGGGGAGGGTCCAAGGGAGAAGCAGACACCCTGCTGAGCAGGGAGCCCGATGCGGGACTCGATCCCGGGACTCCAGGATCATGACCTGAGCCGAAGGCAGTCGCTTAACCAACTGAGCCACCCAGGCGCCCGGTAAATTGGATTTCATCAAAATTTAAAACTCTGTACATCAAAGGAAACCCTCAAAAAAGTAAAAGACAATCCACAGAATGGGGGAAAATATTTGCAAAATATATATCTGATAAGGAACTTGTATCTAGAATATATAAAGAATTCGACAACTCAATAATAAAAGAAAAATAAGCTAATTGAAAAATGGGTGAAGGATCTGAATAGATATTTCTCCAAAGAAGATATAAAATGGCCACATGAAAAGATGCTCAACCTCATTAATTATCAGGGAAATGCAAGTCAAAACCACAATGAAATACGACTTTAAACCCAGTCCGATGACTACAATCAAATATTATCTGTGATATTAACAATTGAAGATCAGAAGAAATTGGCACTCGGCAGAAATGTCAAATGGTGTACCCACTTTGGAAAACAGTTTGGCACTTCCTCAAACTAGAGTCACCATATGATCCAGAAATTCCATTTCTAGGCATATATCCAGGAGAAGTGAAACATATGTCTGCATGAAAACTTGAACATGAATATTCATAGCAACATTATTCATAATAGCCCAAAATAGGAACAACCCATTAAAATGCCCATCGATTAATGAATGAGTAAATCAGATGGTGATATATCAGTACAATGGATTATTTGGCCATAAATAGGAATGAAGTACTGATACATGCTACAATACGGATGAACCTTGAAAACATTATGCTAAGTGACAGAAGCCAGACAGATGTATTGTATGACTTCATTTATATGAAACGGCTAGGATAGGCAAATCCATAGAGACTGAAAGTAGACTAGTGGTTGTCTAGGGCTGAGGGAGAAAATGGGTGTGATGGCTAATGCATACAGAATTTCTTTTGCGGGGGGTGATGAAAATGTTCTAACGATGATTGTGAGATTGGTTGTATATCTCTGAAAATTATTGTACACTTTATTTTTTTTTAAAGATTGTATTTATTTATTTGACAGAGAAAGACACAGCAAGAGAGGGAACACAAGCAGGGGGAGTGGGAGAGGGAGAAGCAGGCTTCCCGCTGAGCCGGGAGCCAGACGTGGGGCTCGATCCCAGGACCCTGGGATCATGACCTGAGCCGAAGGCAGATGCTTAACAACTGAGCCACCCAGGCGCCCCTGAATTGTACACTTTAGATGAATTGCATGCTTTGTTAATTATAGCTTAATGAAGCTGTAAATAAAAAAGAAAAAGAGGAACAGAATATTCAGATTAGTGAGTTGACTGTGTTTATTAAATGGTTGTTCTGGGGCGCCTGGGTGGCTCAGTTGGTTAAGAGACTGCCTTCGGCTCCGGTCATGATCCTGGAGTCCCGCATCGGGCTCCCTGCTCGGCAGGGAGTCTGCTTCTCCCTCTGACCAGCCCCCCTTCTTGTGCTCTCTCTATCTCATTCTCTCTCTCAAATAAATAAATAAAATCTTAAAAAATATAAAATAAATGGCTGTTCTGATTCTTCTCAAGAAATCGGTAGAATTAAAATGGTTTCTAAAGAGCAAATCTCCACTTGGCCCCTGGGGGGCAAGGGCACTTTAACAAGTCTGGTTATGTGTTTAGAAGTTTTTCTCAAAATTTCAGATAAATAGAGTTTTAAAAATCTGCTTGCCTCTCCCAGGGGAGGGATAGCTTTGTCAGGTTTTTGTGGCTCAGCTCTTAGTGGGCGTAATGACGATCAGCCATCTCAATGGGAAAGCTCCGAGAGCTGCTGGATTTGGACAACAATGGAAAGGGGAGAAGTTGAAAACTGCTGACAGAAAATGGATCTTGCCCGCAGGGCCTCGGAAGAGGGTTTGCATTTGGCACCAGCCCACGTCTGTAGGCTTTGCCTCTGTGAACAGAAACTAAGTGCAGTAACTTAACACCAAGGTCTTTGCTTGGGGCTTATTTTGATAACTGAAAAAGTTACCAAGACTTTATTATTCTCCTGTAAAATTTCCTCTATTAGAAGCTTTTCCTCCTTTGCAGTAATTTGGTTCAAGCTTTCGCTGTTTTGCCGTAAGTTGCCCAGAGCCAGTGAAAAATGGAAGTAAACATCTGATTTGTGCATTTCATCATTTCAAGTTGTTTTTGCCTTCTGTGGGTTTTATTGCCTAGATGCAGCAAACACTTACATTTCTAAGCCATAAAAGATGAAATATTAATTTGATTTGATTTTTGAATCCCTTTCATGACGCAGCTTGGCATTTGCTTTTATGTATTATTGTAGCCAGAGCTTTGCAAAAACCTGAAATGAAAAGTGTGGTTGTTTTCTCTGCTGAATGTACCTTTTTATTACCTTTCCTTCAGTCAGTGCACCCGAGACCCTGAATCCCTGAGATTGGGAATCTCATATTTCCCTCCGGTTACTATATAGAATCTCCCTGTGTTGGCAGAGTTGAAGAAAGTGTTATTCTGGGTGAATGAGCCCCCTTTGCCTTAGTAGGAATTAAATAGGAGCTTTATATTGATACCTCCATGATGAAGTCATGGAGGCGGAGGCTTTTAGAAGCTTGTATCCCATTGAAACCCTTTATTGGTAATTTCAGCAAGGCTGTGCTAGAAATTTCGGAGCATTCTCTATTGGTTGGCTGCAGGCGGTCCCATCTGAGCCACACTGTGTGCCTGCCACCGGGTACTTGAAGAGGAAGCTGTGGTCGGAGAGGTCAGCTTCTGGCACCTTGTCCTCTAACCATCCGGCCCAGAGGCTTCTCTTCAGGAACTGGTGGCTGTTCAGTTCAATACACGTGGGCTGCTTTTCCCAATCCAGCCAAACAGGACATGGTTCTATGCTTTGCTACCCCTAATTTATAATTTGACTCACTGTTATGCTATGAAATATTATGGATTTAATGAAAAACAATCTGTTCTCTGCCTTAAAAAGGCCACTGAATTATAAAAGAGATCAATGTGTGTGTGTGTGTATGTGTATATATATATATATATATATATATATATATATACATTCATTGTAATGATACACCTAATCATAGTTTGTGAAGGGATTTCTGACATTTTTCACAAGGGTGATATTAAGATATGAAAGAGAAAGAGATGTATTGTGCTTTTGTGATACTTTGTGGATTTATGTATAGTTTGTGAAAAGGCATGCTTATATTCTCAGAGCATTTAAAATTTGCTAGCCTCAAAGTTTGCATTTTTAAAACCTTCTTTTATTCTCCTTTTAAAATTCTTTTATTGGGCCCCTGGCTGGCTCAGTTGGTTAAGCGACTGCCTTCGGCTCAGGTCATGATCCTGGAGTCCTGGGATCGAGTCCCGCATCGGGCTCCCTGCTCGGCGGGGAGTCTGCTTCTCCCTCTGACCCTCTCCCCTCTCATGCTCTCTCTCTCTCTCATTCTCTCTCTCAAATAAATAAATAAAATCTTAAAAAAAATAAAATTATTTTATTCCTTGATATTTATTTCCTGTAAGAAAGTGTTTGCAAGGAAAAGTAGAAGCTTAAAAGGGTAAAATAATTTACCCTAGGAGATAGGAAAAGCATTTATTTTATATCATAAGATTAGAAGCATAGTCTTTGGAAAAGTTAAATGAATTTGAGTTTGTTCCCCTGCTCTATCACTCATGAGATATTTCCTCATCTGTGATGTGGAAAGAAGCTATATTCCTTCCTTCCTTCCTTTCTTTCTTTCTTTTTTTTTTAGAGAGATTTTATATATTTATTTGACAGAGAGAGAGAGAGAGCACAAGCAGGGGGACTGGCAGGCAGAGGGAGAGAGGGAGAAGCAGGCTCCCCGCTGAGCAGGGAGCCCAATGCGGGGCTCGATCCCAGGACCCTGGGATCATGACCTGAGCTGAAGGCAGTCGCTTAAGCGACTGAGACACCCAGGTGCCTGAAGCTATATTCCTTCCAATCGAAGACACCATAAATTGTAAGATGCACCATGATTTTGAGTTATTATGAAGGGAAAATGCTTTTAATTAGGCTAAGATACTTTTGTTTGTAAGACGCTTTCTGTTTCAAAGCCACTCAAAATCCATACAATTCTGAGAATGAATTGGGATACTATATGTCACAGTATGTGGCCTATAGTCTACACCTGTGTGTGTGTGTGTGTGTGTGTGTGTGTGTGTGTGTGTGTGTGTGCAAAAAGAGAGGGAGAGAGGGAGAAAGAGAGAATGAATGAACGAGAATGAGCCAGACTTCCTTCTTTTCCAGATGCCCATCCTGCTTTCTCCTCCCTCCCCCGTGCCCAGGTGCCCTTCCCTAGGGTAGCAGCAGAACCTCAAAGTCATAATAGCTTACAATCATATTTTTACTGACTGATTCATAGTCTTATGTTTGCAAGCCATTTCTTTTTCAATTTAACGAAAGAAAACTTTGGGTGTGAAATACGTAGAAAGGATCAGTGAATTTAGAGAAAAGAGCACTGAGGACATCTAAGTTTCTGAGTTCTTAGTTCACCATATTCTGCACCATTGTGATTTCACAACAGAAATGAGTTCTCAGAGGGCTACTGACATAACATGCTTGGTCACCTTTAGTGGTTTGGCAGTTAAACTTTTGCTAATAATGTTCAATTCGGAATTTTGATAACAGTGAAATTTTGCAGGCATCATTTAGGGCCTGCCAGTTTTAAATGGATATTAGCAGCTTATTTTGGTCCCAGGTTAGATTTTAGATTTCCTCTTTGTAAAATAAGATACAGCCTAGTTCCGGAATAATTGAAAACTGAAATGAATAAGTCATTTGAAGTTTTTATATAATAAGTTCCAAATAACAAAGTTTGTTCTTTCATCCATACATTTCCAGGTCCTGGTAAGAGCTAGAAAGGTATGAAAATAATAAAGATGTAGTCCCCCCCATGTACAACAACTTTACAGTCTAGCAGGAAAGAAAGAGGTAAACATAACAGACAGTGGCAGGTCTCATGATAGGGGTCATCCCTGACCACGAAAGCAAATTATTGTTCTTAACAAAAGCAATAGCGGCACAATGGAAGTCCCCTTCCCTGAGCCTAGAACATTCTTGATGATGAACGGGTTACCTAATTTCATCCTCCTCTTTTTTAGTTCGAGGTTTTTTTTTGTGTGTCCCAAATCATGCATTAAGCAGATGTATATTTTATGTATCTATTTTCAATACAGATAATTTCTACATATTGACAAAAACTAGAGTAGAGAGGAAAAATTCCACCAGTAGCTTTAATATTTGGTAACTCAGTGAATATCATTTTTTCGTAAAGACCTTTTGGCTTCATGAAGCTATACAGTATAAGGGCAAGCAGTATTGCAACTCAGAGTAAAAACTTCAGAATTGTATGTTATGGAACAATGTTTGATGTAAGAGAAAGAGAGGAAGTAGGACAATTAACATGTCAATTTGCTTGGATAAATAAGTAGATAAAAAGATTTCCAACTGGAAAACAGTAGGGTGTTCGCAGACCATTTATGAAGTAAAGCAGGATCCTCTGCCTTGTCAACAGCTAACCAATACAGCCATGAGTTCTTTAGATTCAGATATATACACACAGTAACTAAATAGCTAACAGAGGTTTATGTGTTTAAGAACACATAGTAGCTAAACATCAAACAAAGGTTTATATAAAAAAACACATAGAGGTTTAGTTGGGCCATTAGGAGTAGTTTAAATTCAATCCTATAGATAAAATAGCATATAGAAATTTTGCCTAATTCCAATATATTTATTTGCACAAATGTTAAACTCATTCATATTAGGCAGATAATAATGATGTTCATACTTCTGATGATGATCACCAACATTTATTAAGTATATACTAAGGGGTCAGACACTGTTTTAAGCACTTTATTTTTTTATTTTTATGTTTTTAAAGTTTTTATTTATTTATTTAAATAATCCCTACACCCAACATGGGGATTGAACTCATGACCCCCAAAATCAAGAGTCGTAGTTCCTCTGACTGAACCAGGCAGGTACCCCTGTTTTAAGCATTTTATATGTCTTAATTCATTTAAACCTAACAACCTATGAGGAAGATACTATTTTTTCTTTAAGATTTTATTTATTTATTTGAGAGAGAGAGCACTATAGAGACTGAGGAAGCCCAAGTAGGGGGCAGAAGGAGAGGGTGAAGCAGGCTCTCTGCCGTGTAGGGAGCCCAAGTAGGGCTCAGTCCCAGGACCCTGGGATCATGACCTGAACCAAAGGCAGACGCTTAACCAACTGAGCCACCAGGCGCCCCTGTATCCACATTTTACAGATGAGAAAAATCCGAGGCCTGGGAATATTTAGAAATTTGTCCAAGGACACACAGTTTGTAGGTGACAGAGCTGAGATTTGAACTCAGGAAATTTGTCCATGTGGCCTGCACTGTCACCTGCATTTGTCTCTTAGACATTGCTTTGGCTTCTATTGCTTTGGCAATTGCTTTGGCTTCTATCCTCTACCACCTGTACCTTAGGCTGGGTCCCTGGGCTTGGTCCAGGTATTTCCATCTTTCCACGTTCAGTCCTTTCCCTGTCCCTTCATACACAAGCCCTTGATGCTTCTTCCCCACCCATCCTTTTGTACCCGACGGGTCCCATCCATGTCTTGGCCACTAGAGGGTGCGAGGAACAGAAACTCAGGGACTGCAGAGCCATCCTGCCAGGGCTGCGAAAGGGCTTGATAGGGAGCAGAAACTCAGAGGAATGGAGGCAGTAGGCGGGGTGCTCTCTGGGGACTGAGGGAAGGGGTGATCACGGGCCAGTGAGGTGAATTTGAACTCAGACATGGCGAGTGGCAGGTGGGCAGCTTCTGCTGGGAGAGCCCATCTTATATATATACAGGTTTCCCTTGCTATCTGAAAGTTGAGTGTTCCAGTGAAATCTTTCATAAGCTGAAATGGCATAAAGTGGAGAAGCAATTACAAATAATTTATATGGAAACATTTTTTGAGCATTCCCAGACTCAAGAAACAACCTCTCTTAGGTTTTTCTGATACCTTTGGAACATCTTCCTAACGATGCACAGACTAAATCAAGATAAAGTACAGTTTAGAGCTGTGGGGCCTGATGCTGAGATGCTGGGCGTAGTTGGCAGGGAAGGGGCTTGGCAGGGCCACTCTCACTGCCTCTGTAACCCCTCGCTGCAAAACAAATGCTGAATGCTATTTTCACTGGTCACCTTTGTGGGTTTTTTTTCACCCCATAAAAGTGAAAATCTTCTTTGGGTTTCTTTTAATTAGCGAACACAAGTACTTAGGTTTTCCATAAATGCGAAGTGGTGTGATGTGAACTTGGAAAAGCAGGGGATGCCTGTATTTCCCTCTCCCCACAAGGGAGTGGGGAAGTTGGGAAGGACTAGAGGACAGTGTGGTGGTTGGCGGGAAACCAACTTCCAGCCCCTCCATGCTCTATACAGTCTGGTTTCCCCAGAGCCGGGGGCTTTCAGAAGGGACAGTGAGAAGCTTGTACTGTTGCCCCCCATTCCCCTCCCCAACACCATCCCGTATGTCTAATATTCTAACAACGGAACATTTGGGTCTCTTACTTAAGCTGGAGATCTGAGCGATGCACAGATTAGCATCATGAATGGTCAGAATTTCTGTTTGGATAGTGCAGTGAGATTTAGATGGCAGGGGACATCAGGAGAAAATTTTAAGGGGTCTTCCCTCTGTTTGATATAACCTCATATTTACTGATGACAAATTTCCTGTTTTTAAGAGTTGAATACCAAGTAGGATGCATAGTCAAGTAAGGTTTATTGCTTTTAAATTAGGACTTGAGCTATGAGCATGGAGATTTGTTTTGTTTGTTACCCCCAGGTCTAGAACCATGTAAATTGTTCAACTGAAATAAGAATTTCATGGATGTATCACTTTCACTTTAAAGGTAAAGCTTTGCCTATTGATTTGTATAGATAGATAGATAACGTGTCCTTTTCCTTAATGATGATACTTTATTAACCAGCTCATTTGAGCCTAGAGCTCTGGTCAATTAACCTAAAAGATTCCAGGGATCTGTCAGTTCTAAGAGACATCTGTGGTGATGTGGACAGAGCGCTGGGCTGGGAATCAGAGATCTCAGTTTCTCTTAGACTCTCTCTTCTTTGTGTGCACTACTGGGCTGGTCACTTCTCTGAGCTGTCAATTTCCTCATCTGTAAAAGGGCCATTACTGATTTTATAAAATCAGGACTCGGGTGAGGATTATAAAATGAACACTGGTTGCCAGGCAAAGCTCAGATTTTAGATTAATCTAATCCTCTGCTCCTTTACGTGGGTTGCTGAACACGCTGGAGCAAACCATTCAACCGTGTGCACTGGTGCAGCTGCAGACTTCTGAAATCTAATATCATCTGGACCCACTGGACTCTCCATTTGCAAAGCCTATTACATATTCTCATGTAGTGCTCACTTTCTTTCCTACAATGATTATTCTAATCCTTGGCTATATTTAAAGTTCTCCATATCCCTTTCCTCTAAGAGTTAGTTTTGTTTTCAGTTATACAGAAAAAAAAAACCCACCCAGAAATAAAAACCAAAGCCATATAAAAAATGAATCTATAGCATGTTATCAATTCTTTGAAGTAAAAAAGCATGGAAAAAAGACTGGAGTGAAATATGCCAGAATGTAAGCAGTGGATTTTTGTTCCTTCATACTTCTCTGTGCTTTTCCAGTGTTCTGTTGCAACATGTATTACATGATGTTTGCAAAATAATGGAAAAATAATGAAACAGAAAAGCTACAATTTGAAGAGCTACCACCCACCTGTTGATTTATCCCCCATCCTATTCTCTCCCCATCCAGTGCTAATCTGATTATCTGTGCTATTAATTCCATATTCTCTTGACTTCTCAAGGATCTTGCATTGGCATTATTAGATAACCTTTCCCTCCACATTCAACCTCCCATTCCTTTTAATCTTTTTGTCCGTATATAAATATGCATAGTCCCCTCCTGTCTTAGCAAACGAGCTCCCCAAGCTCCAACTCTACCTTGACTCCACTCTTACTCTAGACCCAAACCTGTTTTTCCTTTTATAGCTTAAATTCTAGAAAGAATCTGAATTCTAATTTCTAAATCCTCATCTCAACCCACTGCAGTCTGGCTTCTTCCTTCACAACATCCTTAACATTGCTCTTGCCAAGATCTCTAGTGATATAGTTGTCTCATTTCAGTCTTAACTTTATTTTTCTCTTCATACTTTGTTCAGTACAAGTACTGCTACTTCTGTGAAGTCCTCCTTGATTTCTCCCAGGGAAGGCTCAGATGCTTTTGTTTTTTCCCCTGTATTCTCCTTGTCTTTTGTATAATTGTTTTATTGTACTCTGATTTGTATATTTCTATTTTAGATCATAAGGTTCTTGGGGCAGGCAATACAACTGTTTTTTATTTTTATTTTTTTAAAGGCTGTGAAATATAATGCGCACAGAAATACATTAATCAAAATTTAGAGCTAATGAATAATCATGAAGTGAACACTTGTATAACTATTACCCAGGTCATGGCATGGAGCATTTTCTGTAGTCCAGAAGCCCACCTATTCCCCTACTATCTTGGGTTTATGACACTTACTTCCTGGGTTTCCTTCATAGTTGCACTGCCTGGATATGCATTCCTGAACAAATTGTTTAGTTTTAACTACACTTGAACTTTTTACAAATGCCGTTATGTCATGTGTTCTGTTCTGTTTTGCTTCTCTCATTGAATATTGTATATGTATGATCCATCCTCATGGTTGTGTGTTATTATATTCCTTCATATTTATTGCTGTATAGTGACATTTTGTTACATGAACTTACAACATGCAATGCATCTAGTAATGGACATTTGGTTTATTTCCAGTTTTTGGCTATTATGATGCTTCAAATGTCTTGTACACTTCTTTTGGTCCCCGCGTGCTTGAGTTTCTTCAGGGTGTAGAACCAGGAATAAAATTACCTGTTATGGGATGTGTATATCTTCAACATCTACAGGATGCATATGATGGCAAACTGTTTCTCAAAGAAGGTTTCATATTTTACATCCCACCAGCTGTGTAGAGTGCCCATTGCTCTACAGCTTTGCCAACATGTGGTAGTATCGGACTTCTAAATTTTTATCAACACAAATGGTGTAGAGTAGTATTTTACTATGGTTTTAATCTGTATTTCTCTCTTAGCAATGAGGGTGAACACCTTCATGTGTTTATTGGCCAGCTGGATTTCCTCTTTAGTGAGGGGCCCATTCAAGTTTTGTTCACTTTTTTAGTGGGTTGCTTGTCTTTATTTTATTGCTTTGTAAAAGTTATTTTACATTTTGGATGTGAGTCCTTTGAAAAGAAATTATACTATAAAATCCTACACATTGAAGATTTATTGATTACAGTATTTTTTATTTCTTTACTTTAATACTAGTAAGTAGAAACAGAATAATTAGAAAACAAATTATAGTATGTGTAACTTCACTTAATCCTGTGATTCCCTTCTTCTCTCTAGGTGTGATTATTGTCCCCAGTGCTGGTGTTGGCATTGTCCTGGGAGGCTACATTATAAAGAAATTGAAACTTGGTGCAAGAGAATCTGCCAAACTAGCCATGATCTGCAGTGGTGTGTCTTTACTGTGTTTTTCAACCCTATTTATTGTTGGATGTGAAAGTATTAATCTAGGAGGCATAAACATCCCTTATACAACAGGGTAAGTATCTCGAAAGAGCCATTTCATGTCATTCTAATCATGAATGAAGTGCAAAGCCCTATAAGTGTTGGTACCCTAGGTTCGAACTAGTGTTCCCCCAACCAGGGAGGTCTCCCGTGCACGTTTCATCTCCCCAAGCTGGAGCACGCACGCATGGAGGGCAGGGACCATGGTCTCTCCTTTGCCAATGTTCCTTTCAAGCCTCACAGAGTGTTTTCCATAGTATTTTGGTTACAGCAGATGAGGAAATGCTTGTTGGGTTAATGAAAATTGTTTCTTTCTTTCTTTCTTTCTTTCTTTCTTTCTTTCTTTCTTTCTTT
>NW_027397067.1:20764966-20766858 GCF_003265705.2 Callorhinus ursinus | reverse complement strand
TTCTTTCTTTCTTTCTCTTTCTTTCTCTTTCTTTCTTTCTTTCTTTCTTTCTTTCTTTCTTTCTTTCTTTCTTTCTTTCTTTCTTTCTTTTTAAAGATTTTATTTATTTATTTGACAGAGAGAGACACAGCGAGAGAGGGAACACAAGCAGGGGGAGTGGGAGAAGGAGAAGCAGGCCTCCCACGGAGCAGGGAGCCCGATGTGGGGCTCCATCCCAGGACCCTGGGATCATGACTCCAGCCGAAGGCAGATGCCTAACGACTGAGCCACCCAGGCGCCCCAAAATTGTTCTTTTTTTAATATAACATTTTGAATAGACAATATACCCACGTAGTTCAAAAACATAAAATTCAATGAAAATACAATGTACACTGAAAAGTCTTGCTCTTACCCAAGTCCTCCACCTCATTTC
This sequence comes from Callorhinus ursinus, assembly GCF_003265705.2. Taxonomy (NCBI): domain Eukaryota; kingdom Metazoa; phylum Chordata; class Mammalia; order Carnivora; family Otariidae; genus Callorhinus; species Callorhinus ursinus. Next base: position 20,766,446 of record NW_027397067.1, on the reverse strand, counting down.
TCCAATGAAAGACGAACCAGGTAACCACTTGGGTTCATTTCTTGTGCATTCTGCCAATGCTTCTTTCTATAAGAAACTATGAGTATATATTTAAAATCTTCTCTGTTTTATATCCAAAAGGTAGCATTCATACATACTTTTCCCAGCTTAAAAAAAATGTAACAATATAGCTTGGAGATCTTTCTGTGCCAATAATAATAATAATACAAAGCATAGCTAACCCTTATCTTGATACTCTTCTAATGCTTTACATATATTAACTCATTAATCCTCATGACAACGCTATCAGGTAGGTTCTGTTATTATCTTGATTTTACAGATGGCAAAACTGAGGTACAGAACACACATACCAGTGGTATGCTGATAATATGTAACACATGGCTAAGAAAAAAGTTCCCATCTGTAGCATTTGCCAATTTCGGAGGTGTAAATATCCCCACCATGGCTGATTTCCAGCTAACAACTTGAAGATACTGAACACCAAGCTGGGAGGAGATGCCCAGTCACGTACCATTATGTAATATTTCTCTCATACAGGTGTTTAGACCTAAATAGCCTAGTCAAGACATAGATAACAGTATAGTAAAATAACTAGGAGGTGATGAATTGAGTATTTATTATCTTTGTAATAGTTATTTAATCATAAGTTTATATAATTTAATTTTTAATAATTGCTGTGCTAAACAAACAGTTGACAAAATCCTTGAAAATTGAGGATTTTGTGACCCAGGGTGACTATGCTGCATGTTACATAGAACTTAATCCAGACTTAACCCCGAACAATTCAGAGTCCATGCCTTTAAGCATGCCTTAAAAAAAAAAAAAAGTTTATTTACTTATTTGAGAGAGAGAGAGAGCATGAGAGGGCGTCGGGTCGGGTCAGAGAGAGAAGCTCCCTGCTGAGCAGGGAGCCCGATTCGGGACTTGATCCTGGAACTCTGGGATCATGACCTGAACCGAAGGCAGTTGTTCAACCAACTGAGCCACCCAGGTGCCCTAAGCACTCCTTTAAAAAAAATTTTTTTTATTTTATTTAAATTCAATTAATTAACATATAGTGTAATATTAGTTTCAGAGGTAGAGTTCAGTGATTCATCAGTTGCATATAACACCCAGTGCTCATTACATTACATGCCCTTTTTAATGCCCATCACCCACCTATCCCTCCCCCCCCCATCTAGCAACCTGTTTGTTTCCTATCGTTAAGAGTCTGTCATGGTTTGTCTCCCTCTCTGATTTTGTCCTATTTTATTTTTCGCTCCCTTCCCCTATGATCCTCTGTTTTGTTTCTTAAATTCCACATATGAGTGAAATCATATGGTATTTGTTTTTCTCTGATTGACTTATTTCGCTTAGTATAATACCCTCTGGCTCCATTCATGTCATTGCAAATGGTAAGATTTCATTTTTTTGATGGCTGAGTAATATTCCATTGTGTGTGTGTGTGTGTGTGTGTGTGTGTGTGTGTGTGTGTGTGTGT
>NW_027397067.1:20612100-20764956 GCF_003265705.2 Callorhinus ursinus | reverse complement strand
TGTGTGTGTGTGTGTGTGTGTGTGTGTGTGTGTGTGTGTGTGTGTGTGTATATACCACATCTTTATCCATTCATCTGTTGATGGCTCTTTCCATAGTTTGGCTATTGTAGACATTCCTTTAAACACTTTTATTTGCCTATAACATTCCATTTAATTCTATTTGTAAGTTAACCAGTCCCCATTTGAAAGGCAGTTTCCCATCTTTAGTTGTTAAAAATCATGCTGCAATAAATAACTTCATGCATATGTCACTTCTCCTGTGTGCCATGTATTTGGAGGATAAATTCCCAGAAGTGAGATTGCAATGAATATTGCCAAATTTACTCCCCAGGTGTTGTATTAATTTGCCCCTTCACCAGCAGTGGATCTGAGGGTTGATTTCCTACATGCTTTCTAAAAGAAGGTGGAAAATTCTTCTTGGAGTGTTAAGAAAATCATAACTTTTATACATTTGGGTTTGTTAGGATCTACTCATTGGACAGAACTCCAGTGCCTAGATTTTTGTGTTTGCTGTCAACAAGCACTATTTCCTTTTGGTTTTTAGTGGAGTTTCATCTTATAAAATGTTCCACTTGAAATTTGAAAAAGAAAAGCTTTAATTTCACTTAGCCAACCTAGAACATCAGGAAAAAAAAAAAAAGATGAATGCCAATCAGAGCTTATGTAGATGACAGAATATGGTCACTTGTCTCAAGAATCTTTTTCTCATCAGTAGATGTGTGTCTGGGTGATGCATGTACTGATACATAGCTTCTTTTAGTGCCTTCTTTTAGAATGGCATAGGAAATAATGTGTTTTAAAAATTTAAGGGCAGTATAGACTAGGAGCCCGGATTCCTGAGTTAAATCTGAATTTGCATCTTCATTCTGCTTGGCCACTTGCTTAACTGTAAGGCTCAGTATCCTCATCTGTTAAGATAGGGTGATGATAATAGTGTCTTAGTCCCTTCGGGCTACTGAAATAGAATAGTGTAGACTGGGTGGCTTAGAAGCAACAGAAGTTTATTGCTTACAGTTCTGCAGTTGAGGATCAAGGTACCTGCAGATTTGGTGTCTTGTGAGGCTCCACTTCCTGGTTCATAAGTGGCTGTCTTTTTCCCTGTGTCCTCATGTGGTGGCAGGGGTGAGGCATCTCTCTAGAGTCCCTCTTATAAGGGCACCGATCCCATTCATGAGGGCTCCCCCCTCATGACCTAATCACTTCCCAAAGGCCCAACCTCCAAATACCATCACACTGAGGGTTCGTCTTCAACCTGTGGATGTTGCAGGGACCCAAATATTTAGTCGGTAGCAACAAGAATCACTTGAGAAGCTACAGGCAAGGATAGTATGAGTAACATGCGTAAAGCTCTCAGCTCGATGCCTGGCCAACAGTAAGTGCTCACTGAAAGCTAGCTCTTGTTATCAGTCATCACTAATAAATTAAGAATAATTTCCACTTCTATCGAATTATTTTTATTACAGTTGGAAAACAAATAGAATTAAGAAGTTAGAAGCAAAAAACCAACAGTCTCCTGACCAATCCTGCTTCCTAGGCCAATAATTTTAAATTCTTCTTAGCTGTCTCTTCTGGTATTCACCTCTATATTTTTAAGACATAATGTATAAATTAACCAAACTGGGACATTATTTATGACTCCCTCTCTTAGTAAATGAGGAGTGCAGCTTTCCTTTCAGATATTGTGGTCAAATCCTTCTTTGATATTTCTCGTGTTTGATTACGACAGTGTTATTAACTGCTGAGACACAAGTGGTGTGTCATGAGGAGATTTCCTCTTTTGTACAGCATTGATTTTCCTGGAATTCATAAATGTCTTATTTCCATTATCTTTGTTTTCTTTGATTTTTGATGGTTTCTTGCTTCTAGTCCTCTTGCTTCATGGGTGGAATATCTTCAGTTACTTCTCCAGCATGATTGAGAGTTTCTTTTCCTTCCTGAATTGTCTGTGTCCTCTGAATACCTGCTGTCTATTTTGCTGTCTCAATTATGTTGGAAGTTTCCCTTACATTTTGGTGATCCTTAGCCTTCTCTTAGTGTTGAAGAACACGAATTTAAAAAGCTGAGTAGGTGTTCTGTGTCTGATGGCAGAGCTTGTCATTTGGTGGATCTCCCTGTTGGGTAACGGGAGGGCTGGAACTGGCATTTTCATTGGGGTGCTAGGTGTCAGAACCTGAGGTCTTACCTCTGAGGTGCTTTGGCTCCTCAGGAGCAGGGTTCTCCTGTCTCTTGGCTGTGGCTGTATTGGGGTGGGTTCAGGGTTGTAAGCCTACCTGCTGTCATTCTAGAGCTGGGAGTGTGGGCTGGTGATGGGAAAGGGCCTGGGTCCTTCTGTTCATTCTGTAGAGTTTTACCTAATTCCCCTGCCACCATTCTAGCATCTCACCAAAGGGCTCCTTTATGTGTGATGCTCTTAAGTCCAGAGCCTTTGGTTCATTTTCTCCAGAAAATAAAGAGGTGGAGGAAAGAGTAGTCATCCATTATCTAGGGTGGGGATGGGCCTCTGCCTAAAACTGTATCACATTTGGACCACCCTATTTCTTGTGTTGTCTGTCCCTGAGTTCAGACGGCCTATTCTTTCCCTGACTACTGGCCTTTCCCATGCTCATGTGTATTTTTTAAGTTTTCAACATGTACTTTGTTTTATTGAATTCTTCTTTTTCCATAATCTTGCTTCAGTTGGACTAGTGGCTCTCTAGGCATAATTTATATCCTGGAACTTCCTTTCATAGATCTCAATTGTATCCACTAATTTTTGTTTGCTTATTTATTTGTTAACTCCTTGTTTTGCTAGAGAAAAATACCCAAATACCATCCAGAGGAAAGAGTACTTGGGAGTAAAACTTTCTGAGCCTGTCAGTGTATTGGTGTCGTTATTCTTCTCTCACGTTTAAGGATAGTTTGAGTGGGCATAGAATTATAGGTTAAAAGTTACCTTTCTGAGAACTTTGAAGCCATATCTAATGTTGCTGATAAGAAATTTAACTCCAGTCCTGGCTCTCATTTGTCTTTGGCCAACTTTATTTGGAAGTTTTTAGGAAACTTTTTATTCAAGGAGTTTTCATAAGGAATGCTTTCCCCTCTGATTTTGTCTTAGCTGGGCCCTTCCAATGTCACTTTCTCAGAGAGGCTGCCCCTCCCTGCCCAACTGAAGGGAGCCAGCTCTGCCCTCATTCTTTTTTTTTTAAAGATTTTATTTATTTATTTTTGTGAGGGAGAGAGGGAGGGAGGGAGAAGGAGGAAGGGAGAGAGAGGGGGGAGGGGGAGGGGGAGGGGCAGAGGGAGAAGCAGACTCCCCGCTGAACAGGGAGCCCGATGTGGGACTCGATCCCAGGACCCTGGGATCGTGACCTGAGCCGAAGGCAGACGCTTAAACGACGGAGCCACCCGGGCGCCCTGTCCCCTCACTCTTTATCTCATCACTCCTCCTTAGTCTCCTCATAGCACTTACCATTAGCTGAAATTACCTCATTTAATTATTTCCTCTGCTCATGCCTCCTGTTTCTAAAATATGAGCTCCTCAAGAACAATTACTATAGCGGTCTCCATAATAGTTGCATCCCCATCATCTGAAGCAATTCAGGGTGTTTGTTGTATGAAGGAAGGAATGGATGAATGAATGTCTTGGCCCAGGGCTTTGTTCATTCATTATGTTAGGTGCCCTCTGATCCATCTTAATCTTCTGGTTCCCAGAGAAGTTTTCTTCTGCTACAGCTTTGCTCACTCTCTCTATTTTCCGTGAGCTCATCAGGACTCCTGCTAATCCAGTGTTGGAACTTACAGACTGGTTGCCTGTACGTGTAGTTTGTTCTCTCATATTTCCTATGTCCTTTGCTATGAGAGATTCCTCCATACTTTGTTTTCCATCCTTTATGTAATTTTTTTTTTTATTTCAAGAATAACTTTTTTCTTTGTTGTATTCTGAGTATTCCCTTTTCTTAACATTCTGATGTCTTTTTAAGGAATAACATCTCAGATCTGTGTATATAATTAGATTTTTTTTTCTTTACCTTGTTTTTGTGCCTCACGTTTTGCCATTTGATGTTAAGGGTCAGTTTTTCTGTTTGTTTATCCTGGGCTTTATAGGTTGACAAGACTCAGTCTAGCACCTTTCAGGTTATGTGCCCCACCCTCACCCCCATACAAAAATGAGAGAGTTTTATTTTCATTTGTCAACATCTAGAGTAGAAGCTTGCTTTTTAAATTTCTTCCAGTCTCTTTAGGGAAGAGCTTTCCAGAGAATGTCTGGGCTCTGACGTGGGGCTGGAGGTGAGTGAATATGAGAAAGGAAGGGCCCACCGATACAATTTTCTCTTCCTCAAACCTCAGCTTCATCCTCACCTTTGGCTTCTGCCACATCTGATAACTTTAAGCTCAGAACCTTGTGGAGCCTTGTGGAGGGTGCATGGGGCAGGTTGGCTCTTCTCCAAGGTGGGATCTGCTCATCACATAAACCTATGCCTATCCACTTGCTATTTTCGTGAAGTTTGGTGTCACTCTTTCCATTCGTCTTTGCTAGCTTTATTCCTTTTAATCTTACTTGCTTTAATTTTAAGTGCATACTCAGCAGGGAGGGAAGGCAGACTCATTGTCTTACCTGCTTTTAAACTGCAAGTCTCCTCAAGACTTGCTTAGCACCATATCTGTCTTGCCAATCCTGAATCAACTGATTCTGGACTCTCCAGCATTATGGGCAAAAATTATGTAATTGTGCTGATTGGCTCCATTACAAATTTATGAGTTCCAATCTTAGCAGGCCCTCATCTTTGCTGAGCAATCCATTTCTTGGCCCTGCTCAGCTTCCTTTCCTATGCCCCATGATGGTTGCATTTTTAAAAATTCTTTTCTTCAAGTATTTTATCTTAGCCTTGTTTTTCTTGTTGGGCATCCCAGATTCTGTGTTGGTGAGAAAACAGAGGTCCCAAGAAAGAACTTCTTGACCTCCTCTCCCCTCTCCCCCCAAACTCCTTTGTCAAAGATGGTTTTATTTTCAAAGAAAAGTACCAGAGCCATTAATCTTTTAGCTGTGTGACCTTGCAGGAAAATCGCTGAATATTGTTGAGTATTGGTTTCCTTATTGTTAAATTGGTGATAATGTCAGTCACACCTGGTTACAAGCATAATTAAAGTAAAACACATGTAGCTGAAAAATTAAAATACTGCAGAAGGGTAAAAAATGAGAAGTCAGCGTCTCTTTCCTCCATTCTCAACCTCCAGTTTGAAGCATTCTAACATTTTAAATAAATGTTTGTAGTTTTGATTTTGAGGATTGTATGAGGGAAGTTTTCTGATATTTCCTAGCACAGTGTCCAGCATGTAGTATGTGCTGAAAAAGTTAGTTTCTTGTCTCTTCTCCCTTCTCTTCTAGATCATACAAAGCTTTTCTTCTTTAAACTCCCTTTTCTTCTTTAAAAGATGAATGAATGTCTGACATCTGCCTCTGTGCAGGAATGTTATTCATCTAGTGCTGAACTTGTAAGAACTTGGTGAAAATAAATGTCTTACTTATCTAAATCCATGATTTATGGTATACTTCTCATTTAACTGTATTCAATAAAGAAAAACTTGATTAGGTGTGCCTTAGGCTGCTTCAAGGATCCATTCATTCCAGTATTTGCAACCTGACTTCATCAAAGTTAATAAATTAGCAAAATAAAAAAACCCAGTTTCCTTGGAGAATTCCTCTGGCTTCCAAAATACTTCTAGGAAGATAGTATACTAATATTAGATAGTATACTAAAATTGAATTTGTATAAACACTTTTGGGTGGTGTAGATGCACCAGGCTTGGCACTTTTAGAGTAGCAGTTCTGTTTGTGTGAAGAATAAGGGGACCCTTTCTCCAAGCAGGGTGTGGGCTCCATTTCAGCCTCTCCTTGTTCTTTTGGCTGGTGCTCTTGTGCACTGTACAACCTGCTCATCAGTATGAGCTGGCTGTTAAGGAAAAACTGTTTTCTGTTCTGTATGATTTTGAGGCTTGCATGTGGGATTTTTTTTTCTTCTTTAAAGCCAATAAAGAGAGATAAAGGGAGTGGCAGTGAAAAAGGGAGGCTTTGTGAGGCATCTGTTTGGCTCAGGTATGGTAGTTGGCACTTGTTTATGTATATCTTTTATATATAATGCTTACAACATTACTGCGTGTATTATTACCCACATGTTTTAATTAAAGAAACTGGGCTTAGAGATGAAGTGATTGGCCCAACATCATCAGTTAATAAGGAGTAGAACCGAAGGAAACCCAGATTATCTATTTCAGAGTTTATGTTCTTCCTGAAAACAAAACTCAGGTGCCGTCTTACATTTTGTATTTCATATGGACACAGCCCTAAGTCACACACCACCTCCTGACCAAGAGAGCCACAGAGACTGCCTCTGTTTCTGGCAGTGGTGCCCATTTCCTCATATTTGGTGCAGCTGAGTTATAGGCATAGTGCTGTGTTCTGAACACCCACTGCTTTTGCTCAGTGGCTCTCAGGTCGCCATGGATTTTCACCAAGGCCTTGCTACATGCTAGCTGTGTGAGTATGGGCTCATTAGTTAACCTTTTTGTGCTTGGTTTCCACATCTTTAAGGTGAAGATACTGACAGATACTATCTTGTTGAACTGCTGTGAGAATTGAACAAAGTACTCAGCACATTCCTTACCCTCTGTGCCTCTATTCCCTCATCATTAAGATGGGTTAATAACAGTACCAATCTCTCAGAAATATAGAAAGGATAAAATAGGATAAAACCCATACATAATAAGTAATTGATAAATAACTATTTAAAATGGTATTTTTTTTCTCAATTGAAATAAGAGAAAGAAACTCAGAAAGATTAAATAACTTGCTGAGTCACACAGTCAGAAAATGGTAGAACTAGAATTTGAACCCAGGTTTCTCTGATTCTGAATGCAATGTTTTTCATTTTTAAAATATTCTGAAAGAAGAAAAAAAACACAAAGAAGCAAGCACAGTAAATAAGTCACCTCCATTTATTAAAGCTTGTCTGAGAGGTTCCAGGTTCACCAGCAGGGTGAATCTTCATGACGATCCATCACTGAATTAGTATCAAGTGCTCAAGAGGCACCCGAATACCTGATATGGGGTTGAGATGTTTTAGAAAGATGAACTTTTCCTTTTGAGCTAAAATGGAGTCATAGTCTTTTTGCAGAATGAACCTGATATGTTGTTAGTGGTTCCCCTAGCAAATTCAGATCTTACAGCCAAGATGTGGAAACAATCCATGCGTCCATCGACAGATGAATGGATAAAGAGAATGTAGTGTATACATACAATGGAATACAATTTGGCCTTAAAAAAGAAAGAAATTTTGCAATATGGGATGAATGGATGAACGGTGAGGACATCATGCTAGGTGAAATAAGCCAGTTACAGAATGACAGATACAGGATGATTCATTTATATGAGGTATCTAAAATAGTTAAGGTGGAATGGTGGCTTGAAGAAGTGGGAAATGGGGAGTTACTAATCAATGGTCATCAAGTTTTAGTCAACCAAGATGAATAAGCTCTAGGGATCTGCTGTATACCACTGTATTGTACACTTAAAATTTTGTACGAGGGTAGATCTCATGTTAGGTGTTCTAGCCACAATACAATGAAATTGAAAAAAATTCAGATTTAAGAATTTGATGATTTTTCATAATGAAAGATCCTATGCACTCTGGTTAATATCCTGGCTCATTCCCAACTCAAGTAATTATATTCCCAGCACCCACTATTACCCTGCAGCTTTTTGTTTGTTTGTTTTGTTTTGTATTTTGTCTTTTCTTTTTTTTTTTAAAGAAGGGGAGGGGAGCTTGAAGGGCAGAGGGAGAGAGAGAATCTCAAACAGGTTCCACATCCAGCACAGAGTCTGATGTGGGGCTCAATCTCACAACCCTTAGGTCATGGCCTGAGCCAAATCAAGAGTCGGACGCTTAACCAACTGAGCCATCCAGGCGCCCCTCCCTGCAGTTGTAATTAGGAAGTGTGTTTTGCTTCCCCTGTGTGTCTGTATTTCACACAGGCATGTCAGAACCATCTCATAGCTGTAAGAGTCAGGATTTACTGGGAACACTGAGGCTTAAATAAGATTTTATATAAACACATTGCATAATGTGAGTTCTTTGCCCTTTACCTTTTTACCTTTTCTTCAAGTAATTTTTAAAAATGGGGTTAAATCTGATGTCCATGTACAGAATTGTTCAATGGTACTGAGTCTTGATTAATCATTTAATAATGCTAGCTTTATTATCTTTCATTTATCAAGTGTCATCTCTTTGAACTTAAAACTAAGATCTATTATATCATCTTCTGGTTGAAATTACTTCTGACTTGAATTACTGGGCCAGAACTTTTCCAGGGATGATTTCTTGAGCTGTGAAGTGACGAGGAAGCATTTTCTCAGTTTTCTGTGTTTGGCAGGGACTGTTGGATGGAGTGATCCACCAATTTCAACCAAGTCCACAATCTCAGAGGTTGGGATTTTTCCCTGAAGTTACTTGTCTCAGTATGGTTTTATTGACCCAAAGTGCTAACGCTACAGAAATCGAATGTAGCCTGTTAATTCAGACCTTTGCTGCAACTTTCCCAAAATGCATTTCATCCTCTTTGTCAATACTCCTGCTCCTGCCACATGGTGTATTTAGATATACTCAACTACCAGCTCTCCTGGTACCTGGCATTTCTGGCCACATCATTTCTAAATTCTTTTTTTTTTTTTTTTAAGATTTTATTTATTTATTTGACAGAGAGAGACATAGCGAGAGCAGGAACACAAGCAGGGGGAGTGGGAGAGGGAGAAGCAGGCTTCCCGCTGAGCAAGGAGCCCGATGTGGGACTCGATCCCAGGACCCTGGAATCATGACCTGAGCCAAAGGCAGACGCTTAACGACTGAGCCACCCAGGCACCCTCTTTTTTTTTTTTTTTAAGATTTATTTATTTATTTATTTATTTGAGAGAGAGAGAGAATGGGAGATAGCACAAGAGGGAAGAGGGTCAGAGGGAGAAGCAGACTCCCTGCTGAGCAGGGAGCCCGATGTGAAACTCGATCCCGGGGACTCCAGGATCATGACCTGAGCCAAAGGCAGTCGCTTAACCAACTGAGCCACCCAGGTGCCCCTCTAAATTCTTTTTTTTAAGATTTTATTTATTTATTTGAGAGCATGAGAGAGAGAGAGAGAGAGAGAAAGCGCACCAGCAGAAAGAGAGGCAGAGGGAGAGGGAGAAGCAGGCTTCCTGCCGAGCAAGGAGCCCGATGCGGGGCTCGATCCCAGGACCCCGGGATCATGACCTGAGCCAAAGGCAGACCCTTAATGACTGAGCCACCCAGGCGCCCCTCTAAATTCTTTAATTAAACCATTCATCTCTTCTTCTGTGTCTCACAGACAGCTTAACCTACTGAAGTTTTCTCCCGTTGTTTAAAGCTTTTGGTTCCCTTCAGGATCTTTTATTTATTATAGATGTTACTAATTTTAAAAGAAATTCCTAAAAAGTAGAGGACAGTTTATAAGAGATGTTAGGTATGTGCATCTCTGGATTATCCTAGCTACTTTTATTAATAGGCTTACAGTTCATTTCTAGATATATGGATATGATTTGATCTATTTTTGGCTCTTACTAGCTTTTTGAAATTTGACAGTATCTATCCTTTCCAATATTCAATTTCCTCATCTAAAAGATGAAAGCACAGTCATAATAATTTTAATTCTCATGAGGAATAGATGAGGTAATTTATATAGAGATCTCAGTGCACAATTCCTGGAGTAAAAATAGGGCTCTGTAAATGTTAGTTTTAAATGATAACGATGATTATGATGATAATAATAATAATTATAAACCTGAAATTGAACAGCTATATATAGCCAGGGAAACAGTTTAATATGAAGCCAAGAATTTTTAAGTGGAATCAAAAAGAAACATTCTAATTGAAGTCTTCTTGAAGGTTGAGATAAATTGATAGCGATTAAGATATTATGAGAAAGATATCAATTTTTTCTAGTTGATTAGTATATTTTGCTAAAAAGGTATTTGCTACATGAATCATATTCTTTTAATCCATGTGACTTGAACATAAGATGCATGGATGCCCACTTGTCATGTTTCTTAATAGGGAGACACTTAAGGGAAGGCAGAAAGATGGTTAGGGGTCTCCTCTTTGATTTACAGTGACCTTTAGAAGTATGTCAGATGGGGACGTCCAAGTATTCTTTAGGTCTTTGAGTGGCGTGATTTGACATACTTGGTGTGCGTGTGTGTGCGTGTGTGTGTCTGTGTGTGTGTGTGCGCATGCATGCACACACATGCCCATGCACACGTGCACAAGACAGAGCGAGACAGAGGCAGAGACAGAGAGACAGAGACAGAGAGAGACGTTTGAGAACAATTGTGTCCTGAGACATTTGAGAGCAACTGTGTCCTTACTTACCCAGCTGTCATGGCCCCATGGTGGACATTATAACTTTGTTAAACCATGGTCTGTTTGATTATTATATATTACTTTAAATAAACGTTGATCCTTAAGCAATTGATTTAATAAAGATTGGGTGGCAAGCTTGCTCCTTTTCCCTTTTTTGTTCATTTGGTCTCCCTGTGGCTGGTTTTCTTGAAGCCTCAATGATTGTGGGGCATGTCATCACATCTCTCATAGTTTCTTTTTCTTTAAAACCAGCAAGTGGTACTAGATAATCTCAGAGACCGCTCACATCTTTCTAGTTCTGTAATTCTGCGATTTTTACGGTAATATCTCAAGTGTGACTCTCAGGCTTGCAACTTGTACCCTGCAGTTGTTTGTCCGTCCACTTGTTAGTGAGGCCTTTTTTTTTTCTTTCTTTTTTTAAGATTCTATTTATTTATTTGTCAGAGAGAGAGAGAGAGAAGGCACACAAGCAGGGGGAGTGGCAGGCAGAGAGAGAAGCAGGCTCCTCACTGAGTAGGGAGCCCGATGCGGGGCTTGTTCCCCGGACCCTGGGATCATGATCTGAGCCGAAGGCAGACGCTTAACCGTCTGAGCCACCCAGGTGTCCCAGTGAGGACTTTTTCTTCACTTGGAAATTAACACTTACCTTGCCTCTGAGCTAACAGGAGCCTCTAACTTATAAAGCTAACTTGTCCGAAATGCTTTAGTTTATTGGAAGCATGATGCACAGTCACTTTGCACAGTGTAAGGGTGGTGCCTCACAGCCCTTGTGCATTTGTACTCCCATGGTAGGTTCCCTTCATGCTAATGAGTGGTTGCTTGGTGTTATTCAGATTTAGACACTTATACCCTTATTATAGCCCAGCCTGTTTTCTGAAAAGTGAGTGATAGTCGAACAAGACATAATTATTCTTTAAAATTTATTTCTTTTTTAAAATCAGCACAGTGTAAAGCCTTGACCATGTTGTGTCTTTCCTTTTTTATGCCACTCTGGCCTTTTCCCCTGAAGACTTTCTCGTGAATGCCCACTTCTTTTCACTGCTATTTATATTTGTTGACTGTTTTGATTTTCTTAGAGTTTTATTGTATCATTTCTTTGTTTCAGATGTCATGTTCTCATGAGAAAAGCAAACATACCCAACGGTGACCTGGGACTGTGCCTCTGTTTCTGGAACTCAGGAAAGCTTTTGCTTCCTGTCATCAGTGGGTTTTGGAGCATCTGTTTATATTCTCCTAGATTCCTTTCTCTTGAGTAGACAGACCCATAAAAGAGAGGTGTTTGGAAGCTTGAGGTGGTCATAAATGAATATGAATCATGCTCTGAATAAGAAATTCTTTGTAACTTCTTAATAGCAATAGTAAGAACTATATTGTATGGATTTGGAGCCTGTCATTTTTAGTGACTAAACATGCAGACATATAAAACCCCTTTTATTTGGTCATGGCTTGCAATGTAGCTCTTGAAGAACTAGTGAAGAGAACAGTAATGGACACAGAACACTTTTCATCTGGTACCAGTTAAAACAGCACTAATTAGCATTATACTGAATCATTTGGCCTCTCTGGACCTCCATTTCATCATTTGTGGAATGAAGTAGTAGGTCTAGAGTAGGCTTTCTCACCCTCACCCTCAAGACCACTAAGACTTGGGCAATGGGAGTCATGCAGGGGTCACGTGGGGGTTTAAATTGTGCATGGGGGCACAAATGTAGTCATCAGGGTTGTTGTGCGTGGGGGTGGTGTGGGGTTGTTCTGTGTATTGGAGGATGTCTAGAAGCATCCCTGCCCCCTACCCACCAGATCAGTAGCACTCCCTTAGTTGTGACAACCAAAAACGTCCCCTAGGGAACAAAATTGCCCCTGTGGAGAATTACTGGTCTAGAATCACATTTTTGAAAGTATACAACAAAATGATATGAATCCAAGAGTTTGTGCACATAATTATCAAAGTCTTATGACAAAATTTCTTCTGTAGAGTGACATAAGTGAAGAACAAAATTTATTTCACTTTTACTTCTTTAGAAGCCTTCCTTGATACGGTTTAAATACTGCTATAAATTTGCTCCTTTCATTAAAATTTGAGGACTCAGTTATCAAAGTGTGAAAGAAGACACAGGAGAGAGATCTTTGAGTGAAAAATGCTTTATGTGTATAGATTAACACATAGAGTTGGGATGGGCTATGCTATTGGAGGGGTAGTTACTCAACCTAACCATTAAAGATAAGTTCTGGCATGCACAGACATTCCAGAATATTGTCAAATGGATGGATGATGAATAGATGGATAAATGAATGATGGATCTGTTACTAACTCATGTGACTTTGGGAACAGTATTTCATCAGTGACAAAAATGGTGGTCATGGAAGCCAAGGAAAGAGGTCACTATGGAGCCCCTTTCATTCTTCCATGGCTTCCATGGGTCCCTCCTGGGTCCCTGCCTGCCTCTGTTCTTCCACAGCATTTCCTTCTACTCCCCCACCCTTTTATATTTGTTGCCTGAATTGATTGTATTAGAGCTTTTTATATTGTATCATTTCTTTAAATCAGACATCATGATCTTACAAGAAAACAAAACCCACCGCGTTGACTGTGAAGCCACATCTGGGCATTCTGAAAGAAGGACTGAATCATTCCTCTCTGGTTGTTTGAATCAAACTAGTGATAGGATTCCTGATCTTTGAAAATCACTTCTGACTCAATTTCTAGAGTCCCATATCTTTCTTTGATAATTTATTCCAGAACAATTAAAGTTTTTGGTCAGAGGGATCTGTGTCGACAACTGTGATGGATGGATTTTGTTTGTGCTCTCCTAATGGTGTTATTGATCTGGCAGAGAAAAGTAGTTCCTCTCTTTTCTAGTTAAAGAAATCGAGGCCTGGATTTGTTAAGACAGAGAGCTTAATGTCTATAATAAGTGAGTAGTTATATGGGGGTTAGAACTGCTGAGCCCAGATCTGTAGCACCAAGATGGAAGGTAGATTCAAGGCATGATAGATAATTTGATACAGAAGTCTTGAATTTATAGTACCGGAAGATTGAAACATGTTTCTTTATGCTTTGTTTAAAAGTCATGATAATTATCCAAGGTGGTTACTTTACAGTACGAAAGCTTTGATTTAATGGGACTAGCTTCTCTAAACTGGACAAATTACTTAACATCGAGAACTTTCTTTAGAGTTTTATTTTAGTAAATGTTGCTCATGACCTGCTTTTTTCTCTCTAGACCTTCTCTTACCATGCCCCACAGGAACCTGACAGGAAGCTGCAATGTTAATTGTGGTTGTAAAATAGATGAGTATGAGCCAGTCTGTGGATCAGATGGAATTACATACTTTAACCCTTGTCTGGCTGGCTGTGTTAACAGTGGTAATCTTAGCACTGGGGTGAGTACATATCACAAGTTCCTGTACTGTTGTTGATCCAACATCCTGTGACAAGGACATGTTAGGATTCATATGCTAACATGTGGCTTCAGTCCCTCTTTTCAAGAAACTTCAAATAACCTACAAAATACGTCCTGACAAAGAGCCAGAGGATAGAGAATTATGCAATGCTATAATTTTTTTTTTCCCCTAGGGACGATTGCAGAATGTGGGTGCAGTGACTTAGTTCCACATCAGTCCTCTCCCACTTTACATTCTATGCCAACTCAGTGAAACATGATAAGGTTGAGGGCTAGGCCTCCCATTTCTTGCTCTGCCAGGGCCCTTGCGATGCATTTGAAGGTCAAGATGACCACATTTTGGTGCCGATAGAAGAGAATAGGAGAGCACCTTCCCTGATCAGAGTCTGTGAAGATGGGCAATGGCCATTTTTCATAGACTGTCAGTTCAAGCTCCCTTCCTTCCTTCCTTTCTTCCTTCCTTCTTCCCTCCCTCCCTCCCTCCCTCTCTCTGTCTTTCTTTCTTTCTATCTTTCAACTTTCAGAGTAAAGATATTTCTGTCAGTTCAAGAATAGGCTATTTTGAGAATTCCCTTCTCTGTGAATTATAAATAGGCTGTAATACTGTGGGAGGTTTTCATATTCTACTCAGTTCTTTACTGAGCCTGGTTTCATTCTTTGCATAAGAACAGATTGTAGGAGGCTGCTTTAATTAAAAAGGTTAAGGTGCGTTGACTTGTATGTGTAGGTGTTAAGGGATTAGACCGTTGACTGTATGTTTTGGGATTGTCATTTGATTTCTGAGTTTCAAGCTATACTGATAAATGGAGAAATCCTGTTGCTGGCTACCCATTATATAATTGAGGTCACCACACACACCAGTGTGTGACCAAGTTGGAAGAGACAACAAGATCTGTTTTCAGTGGCTAAGTCCTTCCCCGGAAGTGATCGACGGAGTCCTCTAATGCACAGCCCTCTTTCCTAAAAAGGGGCCAGCAGTCCCTGGAGGACAGATGGACAAATGGCACCCCATCCTCATATTTGTTGCTACTGCTTCTCTAAGTGGCTGAGAGCGCACAATGGCAAAGTGAGTTCAGCTGATGTCTGACAACATAACAGGCAGAAAGATTAATTGGTTGCTTTTATTTGAAATACCTTTTTAGTTCCTTGAATTAGCTTTTTTCAAGCGAAACAGCCAATGATATGTTCCGTGGTCCTGGCCCTGGAGTCATCATGGCTGCATCATGAATTCTCTGCATTAATTTAACAAATATTTACTTTAGGTCCTACACTGCATCCAGTCAGGCCTATGCTAGGTGCTCTAGTAGGCAAAATAAACAGAAAGCTTAGTTCCTGTGTTTTTTTTTTTTTTTTTTAAGATTTTATTTATTTATTTGAGAAAGCGTGAGAGAGAGAGCATGAGCAGGGGGAGGGCAGAGGGAGTAGGAGAGGGAGAAGCAGACTCCCTGCTGAGCAAGGAGCCTGATGTGGGACTTGATCCCAGGACCCTGGGATCATGACCTGAGCCAAAGGCAGACACTTAACCGACTGAGCCACCCAGGTGCCCTTAGTTCCTGTTTTTGAGGGGCTTCTCTAATCAGAGAGCCCAAGAATTATAACAGCATAGTTGTGACCAAAATGAGCATATGGAATGTGAACGCTCTAGAACAGTGTTGAAAGCTCCTTATAAAAGTTTAGGTTTAAACGATTTGGCTAAGCAGACACTGTTGGATGCACACTTTGGATCCTTACTGTTAGCAATGGGGCTGTATTTTCAGTTAAATATTATGTATATATTTTTAAATTTAAATTCAATTAGCCAACACATCATTAGTTTTCGATGTATAGAGTTCAGTGATTCATCAGTTGCATATAACACCCAGTGCTCATCACATCACGTGCCCTCCTTAATGCCCATCACCCAGTTACCCCATCCGCCCACCCACCTCCCCTTCAGCAACCCTCAGTTTGTTTCCTAGACTTAAGAGTCTCTCATGGTTTGTCTCCCTCTCTGATTTCTTCCCGTTCAGCTTTCCCTCCCTTCCCCTATGATCCTCTGTTTTGTTTCTCATATTCCACATATGAGTGAAGCCATATGATAACTGGCTTTCTCTGATTGACTTATTTCGCTCAGCAAAATATTATGCATATTTAAATACTAGAGCTATGTTAGGGCTTTTAACTTTGTCTTAATTTTCCTATGCTTTGGCTTGGCTCACAACCGATCTTTGTTATCCCTTAGATAAGGAATTACACAGAATGCACGTGTGTCCAAAGCCGGCAAGTGATCACTCCACCTACAGTCGGGCAGCGCAGTCAGCTCCGTGTGGTTATTGTCAAAACCTATCTCAATGAGAACGGCTATGCTGTGTCTGGGAAGTGCAAACGGGCCTGCAATACCCTTATCCCATTCTTAATTTTTCTCTTCATTGTCACCTTCATCACAGCATGTGCCCAACCATCAGCCATCATAGTAACACTCAGGTGAGAACTGCACTCAACTTCCAGGTGGGTTATACATTCAGAATTGCCAGAGTACACATTCCAAGCTGGGACTGATGTGGTAGTGTGGAGGGGAAAGCAAAGTCAGATGGTGCAGGGAAGCGCTCAGACATTTGCTTATTGAATTTAAGAGAAGTGTTTTCCCATGTCAGGAAGAGAAAGGAAGGTTGCAACGTTTCATACCCCAGAACTTTCTTTATTCAGATGGGTTCTAGTCCTGTAGTTTAGTGAAACTTCTTGGGGCTGCCTTTGCCTTCTTAAGTCTGGGCCCTATAAGGTTCAAGATCAGGAGCTGAAAGCTGTCACCATGTTAGCCACAAGGAGCCTGACTCCAGAGGGGACAGGAAGTCATTTGGTGACGTTGCTAAGTCTCAAGTATAGCAAAGACTATTATCTCCAACCTTGTAGGTAGTTAGTACCTCCAGGATCAGTGACGTTTCCCGCTGGGGCTGCAGTTCAAAATGCGGATTTCATGAATGTTACTATCATATAAAATTTTGGAGTTGAACCAAGGAAAGGACGGACTGGGAAATGTCATTTTTCAGTTGTTCGTGCTGTGTTTTGTTGTACATCCTGTTAGTGGTTTTTTGCTTATAAGAGAACACGGACGTTATTTTAACAGAAGTCCTGTTAAAAAATGTTGACACGGACCCAATCAGATCAGTGTGTTGCATGTGCAGTAAAGACTGCAATGGGCAAAGGAAGGAAGGGGGCACGGCGTGGTGAAGAAAAAGCTTGCCCACAGCAGCTTCAGGAGGACCAGGGAGGCAGTGAAGGAGCGGGGAGGAAAGGGGATCAGTCCTCATTCTTCCTTTACCTCCACCCTGCCCCCTGGGTACCCCACACTGTGCCCCACACTGCTGGGCACCTGTTGGTCACACCTGCTAGGACGTCATTCTTAGCAGGGCAGTTAGGCTGCTTGCTGCTTATTCTGCACATTTTGGCTTCTCTTCTTTATGGGATGCTGAATTAGACGTACGATAAGAGTACCCGGTGGGAAGGCCCATTGGTTGATTTCACTCAATTCCTCCATCAACAGATACTTATGGAGTAACAATGGTGTGTACAGCTTTGGCCAAATTGCTAGGAAAAGATAAGGGAGGTGGGGAAAAAGATGGCAGGTGCGCGGGTCCTGGGGAGGTCAACATGCTATACCTAGAACTCAGTGTGTATGAGACAGAAAAGAACAGGTACTTCATCATTTTAAAAAATGAATCCTTAATAATCTCACTCTTTAAACTTTAATTCTGCAAGAGATGTTAAATAACCCGGATCAGGGCTGCCCATGTCATTGCGCTCCAACATGGCAAATCACCAGCTGGCTTCTAACCCAAAACTTCAGAAAAGGAGCCCTTTAATCTTTTCTAATTACAAATCAATAGATTCCAATCTTCCTGCCGTGTAGGAATTACTTGGAACATATGTTTTGGGAAAAGAAGAACAACATGAGGTAGTGGGGAGGGATTCACTCTTTTTCTAACGTTTGACTTGTTTTTTATACTTTTCTTGGACTCTACTTATTTCTTTTTTTTTTTTTTTTTTTTGAATTTTTTTTTTTTTTTTCTGACAGAGAGAGACACAGCGAGAGAGGGAACACAAGCAGGGGGAGTGGGAGAGGGAGAAGCAGGCTTCCCGCTGAGCAGGGAGCCCGATGCGGGGCTCAATCCCAGGACCCTGAGATCATGACCTGAGCCAAAGGCAGACGCTTAATGACTGAGTCATCCAGGCACCCCTCTACTTCTTTAATTTCTTTCCTCATACTTTTCCTTGAAAAACTATGGGAATAACTTTCAGTCGACACACCTGCCCTCTGGAAAGTGTAAGCAGATAGAAAAAAAAAGAATGCGGTAGTTAGGATAAATTATTACATCTATTTTCACAGAACTGATTTTAGAAGCTCAGAGCTACTTCTGTACCTTCAACCATGAACCTTTGGCCCTCCACCAGTATCTGCCCAGAAACAGAGTTAATCAGAGCTTCTTTGGAGTCTTCACTGGGGAGAACTCATTGACCAATTCAGCTACATCAGCAGTCTTGTTTGGCTGTGGTTAATATACATATTTTGGCACAGCAGCTCTTTGGTGCCCATCTCTGTGCTAAGCAGGCTTGATTTGATGTTCATTTTCTTGAGGCCAGTGTTTTAAAACATTTCTTTCTTTCCCTTCATCATAGATCGGTAGAAGATGAGGAGAGACCTTTTGCGCTGGGAATGCAGTTTGTTTTATTGCGAACACTTGGTACGTTCCTGAATTTCCACGTGTGCCTCTTAGTTCCTCTTTACAGATGGCAGATTCTCACTGTTCTTTAAAAATGGCAAGTCAATCACTTGTTACCATTAGTAGTAGCTAGGATTTTATGGGTTAACGGAAGGACACAACTTCCTTATTTTCTGATTTGAACTGGAAGCTACCCAGTTCTGTGCTTTGATGAAACAGAACACACCTGACTTTAGAACAGTTTCTTTTTGACTCTGAACCTAAAGTGAAAGTGGGCTAAATTCCCCAGAGCGTTTTTGGTACGGTAAGAAATATTGAACCAAGCAATTGTAATGGGCTTAAGATCCTGGCATTTTTTTCCCTTTATGTCTTTTTAACATGAAAGTGATGGAAATCAGCACTCGTATTATTTGCGAAAATTTTAATTCCTTACCTCCTTACAGTAATTTTATTGGGCCGGGCAAAAGTATACCTATCAAGTTTTCTGAAAAGAAAAAAGAAAGATCCTCAAATGATACATGAGGATACATGAGGAGTCCCCTTTACTGATTAACAAGAGAAGCTCATTAGCACTGTCAATATATTGCAGAGTTCATTAGGGCATGGAGAACGTCGTTCAGATTTTGGCAAACACTGTATCACTCTGTCATGTTTTGGGACAATGCATGGGAAATATCATGTGAAGTAGCCCATTGCCTTGATCAATTTCACTGTATTTGTAATTGACTTCCCCATCATCAAGCATATTTTTTCTTTTGCAAGTAGAAGTCTGTCATTTTCTTGAGCTGTCGTTTCTTCCAGTAATCAGTATCATTGTCCACAGGACAAAAAAAAAAAAAAATAGGTTTTTTGATTTAAATTTTTAATTTCCATTTTGAAGGGTGAAACACTTTAAAATGGTATCATCTGACCCTCTGAAACATTAATCTTCTCTGGAATTATCAATTTATTTTTTATAACTTTTTTTATTATGTTATGTTAATCACCATACAGTACATCATTAGTTTTTGATGTAGTGTTCCATGATTCATTGTTTGCGTATAACACCCAGTGCTCCACGCAGAACGTGCCCTCTTTAATACCCATCACTAGGCTAACCCATCCCCACCCCACTCCCCTCTGAAACCCTCAGTTTGATTCTTGGATGAACCCTGAGAGATTATGGATTCCTGGAATTCTCAATTTGTCATTACGTTGCAGTTGGTGGCCCAGTCTGGGAGTAGGAACTGTCTGGTCATCCTCAGAGGCTTCTAGTTGCATTGAAAGGGGGGCTTGTTTTGTTTTGTTTTGTTTTGTTTTTGGTACTGATAAAACTTCGAAGTTCCCATTTTTCAAAGGCAGCTGGTGAAAGGAAATTCTGGCATGCTTTGATTTTGTTAAGAAGCTTGCCTTATACTTCCTGTTGAAAACTAAAAAGTTGTTTTCAAAGAAGGAAATTTGTTTAGCAAAGGGGTGGTTGAATAGGAAAAGAAAAAAATAGGTCCTCCTTTTTGCTTTGCTTGTCTTTGATGCCATGGAGTTGGGGTGGTTTCATATGGAATTGGAGGTGAAGGCAAGTCAATAAGAGGGATGTCACAGTGTCAGGAGTAAGTGGAAGGAGGACATTTCAGTCATCTATTATTTAATTCAACCTTGACTTAAGTTCTGTTGATTATGAAAAACTAGAGTTGGGCGAACAAACCAATTTCCATTTCCCCAAATTCCAAAGCAAAAAGAGAGTTTTAAGTGTTTTAGTAATGTCAACTTTTAATTGTAGTGAACACACCTCATTTGAAACGAATATAACATATTTAAAAATACATCGCTTAGTCCACTGTCTACCCTTCCTTCCTCTCTTCTTTTCTTCTTCCTTTTCTCCCTTGTTCCTTCCCATCACTTCCTTTTATAAACTCTTATTGAGGTTCCATGGGCTGTCCTGAGGGGTCCTTGGGATGCAAGGAATAAAAGGCATGGCCTCTGCCATCAAGGAGCTTACGGGTGACAAATCTGCAGACACTTTCATGCTACGTGATAGTTGATACAATGAAGGTGTATACAAAATGCAGTGGCAATACAGTGGCATCCGAGTGAGTGAGGAATTTAAAGGAGGGGTAGATAATAGCAAGGTGAACAATTCTGGGGATGGGGACACATTTCAGCAAAGGGAGTAACGTATGGTGAAGGAAGTCTACTTGGGTAGACTTTCTTTCTTATGGGAGTAAAGAAATATCTATCTCACAGCCCAAACAATGAAGCTACTACTCATCACAGATGTTTCACAAGCTTCAAAGATGAATTTCCTGCCTTAGTTATTTCTATGCTCCAAATGTCTTTATACAGTTTTCCATTTGATGTGGTTTCTGGCTTAGAGGGGACAGTGTTTTCTTCATACTCTTCCTGCACCTGAGGACTAGAACCCAACCCATAAGAACTAAGTATACTGAATTTTAGTGGTTTATAAAGGGTCGTATAGTCTCTTGAGTATTTAATGGCAAAATTTGATTTTTAAGTTTAAAAGGATTGCCTAATTGAGATTTTAAGCAATCGACATTTTTACAATCTCAAAATCAATAGCGTATTCTGACCGAGTTGCAAACTGGAAGATTTAAAGTATTTATAACTTAGTGAACGTTTTTATAATAAATATATTATGATAGGATGTGACATATTTAAAACAGTCAAGTAACACAAGAAAACCAGTGCCCTCCACTGGTTCTAGAGGGTTCTAATTTACAAATCTGTTTTCTCTGATAAGATGGGCTAAATATTGTTCTTTTTCTTTTTCTCTACAATGCTAGCATACATTCCTACTCCAATTTACTTTGGAGCAGTTATTGACACCACCTGCATGCTCTGGCAACAGGAATGTGGAGTGCAAGGCTCTTGCTGGGAGTACAACGTGACATCATTTCGTTTTGTCTATTTTGGTTTGGCGGCCGGCCTGAAATTTGTTGGCTTCATTTTTATTTTTCTGGCCTGGTACTCCATTAAATACAAGGAGGACGAGCTGCAGAGGCAGAGGTGGAGAGAATTTCCTCTGAACACAGTGAGCGAGATGGTGGGCCACACCGACAACGCCAATAAGGGTGCCCGGACTAGATCTTGTCCAGCTTTCAGCAGCCAGGGGGATTTCCCCGAAGAGACTGGTCTGCAGAAAGGGATCCAGTACACAGCACAGACCTATCCGGGGCCCTTCCCCGAAGCAATAAGCTCCTCCCCAGACCCGGGGCTGGAAGAAAGCCCTACTGCCATGTAGCCTCCTCCTGAAGCTTGAAAATGGAAGACTTTAGTTTTGTTGGTTGAGTTGAATATGGCAACTTGAGAAACACCCGTGCCTTCTTTTCTTTCTTTCTTTTTTTAACCTCTAAAGACACAATCCTCAAACCAACAAAACTCAGTATACACAGCCACTATTGATTGAGGGCTGGATACCTCAACAAGACTGAGAGCCTTTCCCCCCTTCTCTCCAAGAAGGAGGAGTTTAGATAGATTTGTTACCATTTCCGCTATGTTAATTTCATGCTCGTGCTCCAATGTGGTATAAGGCTGAGAGGTGCCTGGTTAACAAAATCACGGGAAGTGTCCTGGCTGTACATATCATTACCATACACTCCAAACAAAGGTGAGCTTGACCATGACTTTGCATTTACAAATCAAGAGTTTTTAGATATGAACACCTACTGTGAGTTCCGCTACAAAGCACAAATGAATTTGCCTCAACTATGCAATTTTGATTGGGAACATGTAAGTGCAGCATGTTAACTTTTTCTTTCAAGAGACTAAAGCAGATAACGTTTTGAAAAGAGGACAATAAACTTTCCCTGAAGTACTGTTAATAGCATTTTAAGCCATAGCAGAGTTATAAATCAGGTAGAATCTTTCAGATGCTTCAAAGGAATCATATGCATAGTGTGACAAAAGGAACAGCTACTTTATTTCATAAGACATATTCTCTTTTAGTCTGTCTGCCCCATCATAAGGTAAAGAGTCTGCCGAATCATAAAATCTGATAGCTTGAATATAAACTCCAGTATTCTTTTGCCAGGGGCTTTAAAACTAGTGTGCTAAACAATATGGCTAGAACCTAATTTGAGATGCATCATAAGGAGAGAAACTGATAGCTTTCTCATCCAGAGAAAAATGCTGCAGAAATTCTTTTAGCTCTCATGGGCCCACACAAGGGTAGCTAAGAATTGTAACCTTGACACTCAAAATAGTTGGAGAAAGAAATTCCACAGAGGTAAGATTGAGTCCCATCTGATTGCTTTAGTTGTACGCCTGGAAACCCTAGCAAATCTGTATCACTTTCTTTCTTATGTACAGAAAATTGCCGTGGTTGGCCCCTGAAGCTGAGTAATTAAATCAGGAAACCTATACCTGTGATGTGAAAATCACTCTGAATACAGGAGGAGGGAGATCTGTGAGCTATGAGAGTATGATCCTAAGTCATGATTGAAAATTATTTAAAATCAACTTGCCTGTCATACTGAATTCCACTTTATCAGAGTTAGAACAGTTTTGCATCTCTCTTTGATTCCTTCCTCCTGTTAACCTTCCCGAAGCAATTCTGCGAGAGGATTTTTCTGTTCCTAAATGCACTTTGGGTTCATTATCCGTCATCCTTTTCAGTTCCTGCCAGCACATCCCTTTGACTTAGGTGCCACACAGAATGCTTTCTACATGATTCTGAAGGTAGATGCTTCCCAGCTGCACTCTGGACTGATAGCAGGTTAACTCCTGGGATCTTGGCTGCTCAGAAAAAGAATCCTTGACAACCCGGACTTAGGAGGTACTGTAAGGTCCAAATACCAATATAATTGTGAACAGTTTCTGCCAAGGAGCCTATGCTTATGTAGGGGCTAATTTGGGAACTGATTTCCTTAGCTGGCTTACACTCTTCCACAGAGGATACATGAGGGACAGAACTGTCCCATGATTCAGGCTTTTTGCCCTTCACCCTTGGAGACACTGGTGGAGTTCCGTGAACAGTTCAAGGTTGTTTTCCTCTCCACCTGAGAACGGTGTTGTCAAATGGTTCTTTTGGTGGCATGCAGTTTTTGGAGAGGGTTATCACTATTAGACCGAATAATGTCTGTAAGGGGTTGAGCCAGTGGACAGGTAACAAGGACTTCCTTTGGAGCGGTCTCATTTGGCTGAGTCATAAGTCTGCTGTTGCCTGTAGTTACTGTGGTGTCTGTCCAACTTCCCTCCATGTGGTATATATTGAAGGTCTTCAGAGAATGTTGCTGATTAACTTAGTGTCTACTCTGCTCCCTCAGGGTTCTCTTTTACTCTCTATGGGAGATCTTTGATCCTTTAGATCCTTTAGAAAGTTTCCTTTTGTGTTGGAGCTAAAGATATACAGGATGGGGAGAGGTGGTGTTTTCTTAATTCTCCTCTAATTGCTAAAGAACTGCATTGAGAGAATTTGGGTGGGATTAGCACCTTTTTTTTTTTTTTTAAAGCTAAGATTGTATGTTCCAACACTCTTAGAATCTCTCTCTTCTTGGTAGTATATTTTGAAAAGGAGCTGCTCTCTGAACTCCAGGGTAGGAAGTGACAGACTCTTCACATATAATTAGATGGTCCCCTTTCTCTACCCTGAACAGTCATCCATCCAGTTCAGCAACCATTGACCAGTTCTCTATCAGGCACTATTTTAGCCAATTACCCATCTGCTGCTCTATGAAATTCTTTAGGTTGACCTGCCAAAATTCAAAGAAATTGGCCTGAATTGTACACCACAATTGTTAATATTGTACTTCCTCAAGTATGTGATACTTATAAACAGTGGGTGTATCATTAATGTGTTGTTGGTTCATGTAGAATAAGTAATGAAAAATCACAGAAGACTGAAGTTTTAGAATACGTACCAATTAAGAATGCTTTGGGTCCTGGTAGTATCCTTGGAATATTGCATAGTCAACTAAAGTGACTATTTTATAAATGGCACCATTTAATTGTAGATATGAGGTTCTTATATGTTTGTTACTTCATGGTCATAGCTCCCATTATAAGTTTAATTCCCACTTTCCATGAACTTAGGCTTCTAATTATTTGTTTTGAAAAAAAGGTCACCTTGTTCTTTTATCAACTCTGTAGATTAATGTATTAATAATGTATAACTATTGTAAGTTTAATTCCCACTTTCCATGAACTTAGGCTTCTAATTACTTGTTTTGGAAAAAAGGTCACCTTGTTCTTTTATCAACTCTGTAGATTATAATGTATTATTTGGCTTTAATATGCAAGTATAATATCTATGAGTCTAGCCTATTAATTTAGAAACACCCAGGGGGAAGGTGGGTGGTTGGAGCACATTTTTTGTTATCTTCATTAGTATGAAGTCCTTATCCTTTGTAGGTAGATTTAATTCTTGAAAACATTCAAAAGTCATTAGAACTAAGTTGCGGGGGGGGGAAGGAGGAGCAGAGAAGAAACAAATTATCTTTTGTGGAGTGTTGACTATTTCAGAGAATTTTGTCAAGGACTTAATATACATCATTTATTTTAATACTGTTAATAACTTTGCAAGATAACTATTTTTATTCTGTTTTTTTTTTAAACATCATGAAAACTGAGGCTCAGAGAGGTAAAGAGATTTGTTTAGGATTGTACAGAGTGGCCAAGTTAGGGTTCAGAAGCAGGTTTCTGTCTCCATCACTTGCTTCTTACACTATATGATGCCTACAATGGTTTTGGTTAACAAAGACAAGTGTGACTATAATTTAGTGAGGTAAAGCATTTCATTTTTTGCTTTCTGAAGAGTAGAGAAGTTATTATTCCTTTGTGTAGAAAAAAAAATCTGTAGGAAACATCAAAATTTAATGTTTAGATTTTCAAGGTAAATTTACATTTATTTAGCTAAGCGTTATATTCAAAGTTGTCATAACATACCTCAAGTATTTATTTATAGTTCATATTTAATATAGAACAAATCCAATTTTGATGTTAGCATTCTCAGTAGAATTTCTGAAATGAATCATGAGGAAATGTGGTTCAGATTTATTGAATCTGAGCTCTGGGGATTTTCAGTGTATGCTTTCTTTTTTGTGTTTTCCTCTTTCAGAATGTTAACATTTCCATTAATTTTTAGTGAATATGGGTTTTAAGTTTCCTAAATAAAAGTTTTAAATGAACATATACAAAGTGCTACATGTTAAATGAACATAGACAAAACGTTACATGTTATGTACCAAACAACTGGTGCGATTGTTGCTGTCAGTCGCTGTGCTGTGGTCACAAACGGGAGCATGCACTTGGAAATGCAGCCATCAAAGAAGGAGGAAGTCATAATGACCGTCCTGCATTTTCACCAAACTACCAAGAAAATTCTTCCTCCATCTGCAATTCCAGCTTGCATTCTTTGGTGGACGTGGAACCAGAAAGTTTCTTTTTGGAGCCTGTTTTGCATCAACCAAAGAGCAGCTGCATGGTTTTTGAATGGACCTGAAGCATTTCTGGAAATTCTCTGGTGTGCCCAGGAGCAGTAGGAGAGCCCAAGTCAATTGGCCAAGCCAATTATACTTTTAGCCTGTGTGGACTTCAAACATCCTCGGTGGTGCAGAAACACGAGTCTAACTATTGCTATAGAGGTGCATCTGGAGTCTTCTAAGTAGCAGATAGATATCAAGATACTGTACAATCCCAGAATTGCCTAGACTGCAGGTTTGCTAGTTCTGTTCTCCAGACCATCGGTGGCCTCTCCACGTTATTTGTAACTCCTCTTTCCTGGCGTAGAAGGGCGTGCCGTGGCGGGCAGGCGAAGGTAGTAGTCTTGTGCGCTTTATCTTTTCCGTTTTCTCTCCTTTCCTCATCTTCTAGGATGCTGCTGGCTGTGTCTGTCCCAGGCTTCTTGCTACATTGGAATCAGATCTGTGTTATGTTTGAACAAGTTCTTTTAAGCACTTCATTTTTACTCAGCCCTAAGAAGGGTCAAATATGATGAAAACCCTCCTTGGGTATTTGCTTTTGCAACATTAAAAAAAAAAATGCCTCGGTGCTAAAAGTATTTGATGATGCATGCTCACCACACAAAATGTAACACTGAATTTACAGTGTTTCACTGGCAAGGGACTGCATGTGCTTTGCTTTTGGAAATCTAGAGAGCTTCCCAGAAAACAAGCACTCCTTATTCTCATTACTGCAGTTAATCCATGTACTTTGCACTGCAAACATGAGGACTGTAAGGAAGAGTACCTTTTCTATGGAAAACTCAGTGCTTTTGATATTTCTTTTAGCAAGGATAATCAGATGCTACAAATAATTTCAGAGAGAGGGGAAAATGAGTTCACTTATTTCTTCTTATTTCTTCTCCAAAAAACTGACACCCTTGTGAGGTGTTTTTAATAATTGGGGTTTAGAAGGTGTCTTTTTCTGGTATTCTATTACATGTTAAAATCAGAGGAGAAAATATCCAAAACTAAAGTCATTGCAGGGACCTATTAAACCAAAGGGGTGAACAAATAGAGTTTAAACTTTGTATCTAGAAATTAAAAATCAGAATAATAAGGCTTTATAGTGGGCATTTTTCTTAAAATACATACCTCTACCCAAAACCCCAAATGTTAATTTAGAAGCACGAAATAGGCAAGTCCACCTCTAGCTTTTCAGTTAAAGGAGATGTAATACTGCGTCAAATAAATTGGCATTAGGATCCTGGTGGAGTGTGTGTTCGGTGTGTGTGTGTTGTGTGAAAGTGTTGGTGATGAAAGGCCATTTTGAATTGTTACATAAAGGAGTTTGATTTTGTGATTTTTACAATGAGTATTTATTTGGAGACCTCTTAGGGTAATTTAAAAGATGTTCAATTTCCTTGTGTTTAATGAAATCTCTTGTCAATGTACTAATAAACTTTGGTTTACAACATCTTGAATACTTGACCATTGAAAATTAAGAAAAAAAGTAAAAAAAAAGAATAAAGTGTGTTGGCTTGAAATTAGTTTGTCTCTGAGATCTCTTCTGATGGACAGCAGAGTTTGCTAAGGCATCCAAAACTTTTGGGTGAGAGGAGGAGGGAGGCAAAGGAGCTCCGGAAATAACAGCATGACTCACGCCTGGAGCACAAAGTGGTTATTTTTAGAACCTTGCCTGGAGCACTCCATAGGTGTAAAGCAGGGCAATTGATTTCCATTTCTCACTCAGTCACCCCTCTGGCACAGCTCAACTAAAGGGTCACAATGGCCCAAGATACAGGAGTTACGTGTGTGTGTGTGTGTGTGTGTGTGTGTGTGTGTGTGTGTGTGTCTTTGCTGGTTTCTGGATAAACACTTATTTTCCTCCAGGGCCTTGTTCATTCATTGTGGAAGCCGTTTATACAAAGGGCAGATAGTACCCTCATCCCCAGTCTACCTTCTCTTCATCAATGGGTGCAATTTAGGCAATTTAGAGATTTCACTCGACTCTCTTAAATATCCCACACACTCAAGGGAGAGGCAGAATCATTTCAGATATTGGGCTTTTTGAAAGAGACACACTAGAAAGTTTCTTTTTAAGAAATGAGGAGAGAGGAAAGGTTATGAATGTGGCCACTCATCTTCCTTGTATTAGCCCCAAACTTGGTTCAATCTCAGCATTTTAAGAGCTGTTAAAAAGCATCCAGTTCTTTTCTTCTTTTAAAAATTGCCAGCTGAGCGAAGATGGCCTCTGTAGCTTTGGGGGGGGCGGCAGGGGGGGGGGGGGGCGCAAAAAACCGTTTTTAATTGCAAAAAGTCTTTGGAAAGCAAGGAGATCAATATTTGGTACTCACTTTTGTATTTAAGCGTCAAAGTCTGATGCAGTTCCAACTCATAATACCAATATACATCAGTAGAAAGCTAAACCCTTTTTTGGTCTTCTGGATTGGCTAAGATCCTAAGTATCAAAGAAAGAGCAAGCCTGCCATGGATCAAGCTGTTCTAGCTGTGTTCTTGTCTAAACCTAGTGCCGCTACTTTAGAGATCAATGAAGTGGCAGCTTTGCGAAGGGCGGAGCCTGGCTGGAAGGAAAGATGTCATGAGTTGCGCTAGAGTGACACCTAATGGTAATGATGGGAATCACATGCTTTAACCTCTCATCCCTTCCGGTTTCTGGGCTTGAGTTGTAATGGGGCTTTTTGTGACCAGATTCGTATTAGGGTGACAATGACATCTCCTCTTCTGCTGAAACCCATTAGTAATTGGATTGGTTCCACAATGGCTCTGGGTCACCTGTGCCGTTGGCGCTGGAGGTAGGGTAACGAAGAGGAGGACTGGGGGTAGAAGACATAGATTCTGAATTCCTGAGTCCTGGGAGGCACACGGGTGTAGGGGCTAGAAATTCAGAATAGACGGTAGCTACCTTTGTGCACCACTTAAGTGCATTTGCTAGCAGAAAAGTGAGGCAACGCTCAGCACAAAAGACCTCAACATTTGTAGCTCCCTTTGTCCCCCAACCCTCTGCAGTGCTTTCCCCGATATCGGGGAGCAGGGTACTCCCTAGTCTCAACAGGAAATATCTGCTTTTTGGAAGCCATTTTCTCTGCTTATTTTATGCAATAGTGGGCGCACTATAAGGCCCCAGGTACTGTGTTGCTGAAGTCCTCAGCATCAGTGACACAACCAGAGGAAGTTGAGTTAATTAGACCAGTATGGACAATAGTTGCATTAGGTAGGTCTCTTGTCAGAAATGGGACAAATGGCAAGGTCATGAATGTGGCCGGTCGCTTTCACTCCATTGGCCTCAGGCTTGGTACAACATCAGTGTTCTCTTCCTTGGGGGAAAGTAAAGTAAAAATGGCTGAGATACTGTGTCCAAGGGGTGGGGGAGTTGAGGGAAGTTTACATGGAAAGAAAAGATAAAGTTTGATAAGGTAAAAGGGAAAACAAAGTACGGGAATTGAAGAATGGATGAGATTTTTACAGGTTGGGATGGGGAATTCAGACTTGGGAAGGTGGCACTAATCCAGGGGAAGCTGGTAGTTAAAGGCAAGGGGGAAGGGGAGCAGATGGGTAGCTGGAAGGCTAGAGCTTCCAGTGTGTGTGTGTGTGTGTGTGGGGGGGTGGTTGTTAAAAATCACCGAAGATTTCTGAGCAGGAGGCTGAGGTCTGAGCCAGGTAATGAAAGACAGCAAGTGCAGGATGAGATGGAGTGGGGCTGGAGGGGAAGGGGCTTAGGGTGCTATTACAACTTTTCCAGCAGCTTCGAGGAGAGGTCATGAGGGCTTAAATGAACCAGGTGGTGGACCACACTGAGGTGTTAATTGCTCTAAGATCTTTTGTTTTCTATTAAAATAAATTTTGAAAATATTGAAAATATTTTCCAAATACATTTGGAAATATCAAGCAAATAAAATTTGAAAATATCAAGCAGAATTGGATTAATCGGGGGAATTGAGGACCTTCTTATAGCTGAGATCATAGTAGCTCTAAAGCAAGTTCTGAACAATAGGCATTTAAAAATCTTTTTTTAGAAGAGCAACATGTTTCGGTACATTTGGCATGGGGTGGGAGTGTTAAGTCTTCATTCCTTCTCTCAACCAAGACCCCTGCAGATAGGGTTATTTTATTTTTTTTAAAAGAAGGCTCGGAGGAGCCTCAGATATTATCTAGTTTGGATATGGTAAGTAGGTTTGTGTCTTATTCTCCAATACCAACTCGACAGTGTAGCTGGCTGCATTGAGAAGGATTCTAAGGGTGCAAGTGCTCTGGCTTCATGCAGCAGTGTCCTCGTGCATTAGCAATGTCTCCCCTGGGCACGTTTTAGGAAAAGAAAGCACAGATGTGATGTATTTGCCATCCTCGAGTCATACCTCTTATTTCACAGTCAAGGAGAGGTTATGTGACTTTCCCCAGCTCGTAGGTAGTAAAATTTAGAATTCATGTCCATTGTTTTTTCCACTACTCTTTCCCACATGGGGTTTCACTATGGTTTCTCCCTTCCCTGATCTGGTGTGGTGTGGTGTGGTGTGGTGTGTGTGTGTAAACGGAGAAAGTGGAGAGGGGCTAGCCCTGCCTCTGGCAAACCTCTTCTTCTTCTAAATCGGTGGGAAATGGGCAGTTGGGGAATCAGCTCAGCCCTCTGGGCATCAGCTCCTCAGAGATCAAACAAGGTCAGTCGGCTAGCCAATTTCTAAGTACTCTTCAAAATCCGAGTCTCTTTCATGCCCTTTGCACATAGTAAGTACTCCATATATAGTTACTGAATTGAACTAAAATGGAATTTTCTTCAGGATAGCAATATTTGGCTTAGTCACATTTTGTAGGAAAGGAGCAAGAAGGGAGGCAAAATGATGTTGCTTTGGTCAACACTATTATCTAAAACTCTTCTCTTGATGAATCTGTGGTGTTATGGCCTGAATTGTGTCCCCTCAAAATTCAGATATTGAAGCCCTAAGCCCGCAGTGTGACTGTATTTGGAGAGAGGGCCTTTACAGAGGTAATTAAGGTTAAATGAGGTCATAAGGGTGGGCCCTAATCTGAAATGACTGGTGTCTTTGTAAGAAAAGATGCCCGGGCTGCACATGCACAGACAACAGGGAAGGTGGCCATCTGAAAGCCAAGAAGAGAGGCCTTAGAAGAAATCAAAGCCTCTTGGTCTTGGACTTTCAGCCTCCAGAACAGTGAGAAAATAACTGTCTGTTGTTTAAGCCCCCCAGTCTGTGGTATTTTGTTATGGCAGCCCTCGCAAACCCATACAGATGGTTCCCTCAATTATCTCAGGACTGGGTTAGCACATCTCAAAAAGCCCTTTGCTTTTGTTTCTTCGCCCCTTACTATTAACCTTCACAGATTGTCAGCCCCTCGACCTGCAGAAGAGGAAGCTCCTCAGGAAATCTGGAGCAGGAAAGAAGTATATGGCATTTGTCAGCTGGGAGAAACGAGGTATTGGAGGGTGGTTGGGTCTTGATCAAAGTCCATGGCCCCGTCCCCGGTGAACTGGGGCTTCCTTCAGTGGATCGGTCCTCTTGCTTTTGGAAAACTCCGTCTGCGCTGCCCAGAGCCGGCTATATAATTTGTTGGTCTGGTGAAGTGAGGGAAGGTGGGATTCCTTGTTCAAATATCTTGAAAGATGTCAAGATGGTGACAGGAGAGGATTCAGCCAAACACTGGCCCTACGTAACTGCTCGGGGGCCATGGCGGGGGGCCAGTCTTGTGCTGTCTCTGCCACGGCCTCCCTGAAGCAAGGAGGCAAATCTACACTGAAATCATCAGTCTGAGCATGTTCTAGAATACATGGACTTTGGGGCAGTTTTACAAATGTGGCGAATATTCAGCCATGTCCAACTGAGATCAGGACTTGATTTTACCTGCAAAGAATGGGTGTGGCACTAAAACTTGGTAATAAGCTCATTTCTCTGGAACAGGTAAAGTTTAAACACCTTTTATTTCAAGAAATATTGCTTCTAGACTTTCCCGAAGCCAGAATTGTTCTATAAAAGTATCACAGAATATTACACAAGATTAAAAAACACAGTATGCGTCCTAATAACTTGAAACCTTTTTACAAAGCACATCATTCATGACCATAAATATGTTTCTTCTGTCATTCAGCTGGTGACACACACATCTGATAAAGAGCTAGTTAATTTTAACATATGTACAGAGTCTATGATAAAGACTTAAAGTTATCAAAGATTCAACTACAACATATTAAATTTTCTTTAAAAGAGTTTACCTTAAACACTTAAAGAAAACATAATTTACCTATGCATTTGAATGATCTAAAAATAAAAAGAAAATCACTGTTAAGCTAAAAAAAACCTTCTTGGGAAGTTGGCTAGGGTACTGATAATTCTCACTGAGGTAATCCTTTTGCTGGTATTTAAAAATCTAATACATAACAAGAATATTTTCAAGAATACAGAATTTCAAAAGCTGTCTTGTATTATGTCTTTAAAAAATCAGAACTTGGTAAAGGCCTTAAAAATAATCATATAACACATATGGTGTGTTTAAAATATGAAACATTTGTGAGTTTGTTTTATTGAAAAAGATTTCTTATATAAATTCAAAACTAAGCATATATTCTCAAAACTTGACCTTACTAGGCAGGTCAAGAAAACGAAGATGAGCAAAAAAAGTCTTCAGTCCTTTTATCCTGTTAATAAAATAATAAAAATTTTGCAATCTGAAGCATATGATGAACACTTTGAGGCTAGGCACAGAAAGAGCAGACAATCTTGGTTTTGTTGATTTATTTATTTTTACTGCCAACATCGTTAGCCATGCCTTTCTGCTAATCAAGTTTAGCAAGTCGAGGAAAACGCATGCAATGTCTTCTGGCAAAAGTGTATGCTGAACAATATGTCATCCATACTGTGTGTCATTCTTGGGGTCTACTTCCCGTGGTCACACTGAGAGCAAGGAGTGAGACTATGAAAAGCCTATGGGAAGAAAAAAAAAGACTAACCAAAGAGACATGGTATTCTGATCTCAAAGTGCAAAATCATTGAAGGTGATGGCACTGAAAAGTTCCAGTGGTTAAAAAAGGAATCAAAACCACATTAGGCGGGCAGTGGAAAATGTGCTGAAAAATTCATGGAGGAGGTCAAGTTTTAGAAACCCAGAAAGTTACAATTCTAGCCATCTTGATTGGATAATATTTGGATAGGTATATCCCTATCATTTTCAAAAGATAATACTGTTTGTCTCCCCACAAACAAACACGAGTCAACCTTTCTTTCTATTCTGGACCAATCGTGAATTACAACACTGAGTCCCTGTGTGCCTCCTGCTGACCTGCGCCCTAACTTCTGCGCCTATGTGCCTAGGGTAGCTTAGAATGTTGGCTGTCGTGATTGCCTTTATTAGTTTACTAACAAAAAGTTAAAAAAAATACTGTGTTTAGGGTAAGGTCACAATTTCAGCTAATCGGAGGAGAGTGGAAAGGAGGCACTGCCTTCGAGACTCTGTAAGCTCCCCGTCTTGTGACTCTTCGCCTTGTTCAACATCCTCTTCTCGCTGTTGGAGTTGGTCGGCTGCTCCCTGGCAGACGTATTGATCGGCTGATGAATGAAATCCACATCAGCATGCGCAGGAAGATGCAGCTGATCTTCAAAAACATCCTCGCCTGGACTGCCCCCCCGGGGAAGAAGATCAAAAACATCCTCGCCTGGACCAGCCCCCCGGGGAAATTCTTGCTGCAGCTGGGGCCTGGGTGGCAGCACCAGCTCTGTGAGGCCGTTGCCACTAAAATCGCTTGCAAGATGATTTCTCTCTTCGTGCTCCATCCACGTGTCAGTTTTATGATTTCTCCAGTGTTCAGAATTCAAACGACTCACTTCGGGAATGTCGTTGTTCCATTCAAGTTTTGTCTCTGGACTGAATGTTGGTTGGTTCAAAGGCAGGGTTCGAAGGTCAGCCGGCCAGGTCCAATAAGGCGCTTCCCCAACCGTAGGACTCGGGTCCTCATCTGACTCCGCGGAGGCTCTCTCTACTGGCGCAGAGAGCTCAGCAGATCCAGCCAGGGACCCATCACTTTGAGCAGTTGCAGTCTTATTTGTTTTGTCTTGCCCCTGGTGGCTGTTCAGCAGTGCAAATACTCTATCTACATCCTTCAAGTAATTAGTCCAGTCAACCAGACTAAGTGTATAGTTTTGTCTGTCCTCATAGACACTTTCGTTCACTCTGTATAAATCCTCCAGACCTTGCCAGTTGACATCTGCAGCGAGGCTGGGTGGATT
This sequence comes from Callorhinus ursinus, assembly GCF_003265705.2. Classification (NCBI taxonomy): domain Eukaryota; kingdom Metazoa; phylum Chordata; class Mammalia; order Carnivora; family Otariidae; genus Callorhinus; species Callorhinus ursinus. Next base: position 20,730,836 of record NW_027397067.1, on the reverse strand, counting down.
AACCTTCCCATCCATCCCATAACTGTCCTCTGTGAAAAGAGAGAGGGAGGTGGATCATTAGGGGAGAAAGTATTTCTTACTTATCGGACAAGCAACTTACGTCGTTTTTAGCAGAGCAAATCCATTTGAAATACAATGCTAAAAAATATTTTCCCCTAGTCATTTGTTGTCAGGGAGGGGACTTAGGTTACAGAAGCGATCGAACAGTAACAAAACATTGGAAAGAGGCACAAACGAGTGCAAACCTCTCTGATGAAGCACAGTTGGTGATGGAAATGCATGGCATCATCGGTCAGGGGGCTGGTGTTTTACTCCTGGCTCTACTCAAGGCAACTTTGCAACCAGGACATCACATGAGTGAGGCTCTCTGAGTCTTGGTCCCTCATCTGTCAGATGCGAGCATAGATGTGTGATGGAACATTTACCATCTACAGGGTCGCTGGGCGAATGATGAATTTGAAAGCGTTTTAATGTAAGAGGCAATGCTTAGTCAGACATTTTTATGCTCCCTGGCACTCCGTATAAAAACAAATGTCAGTGCAATTAAACTCTTCAAATCCAATGCTTGAATCTGTTTCTTTGATTTTGTTTTTGCCCTAAAAGTTCTATGCTCCAGATAAGTCAAACTTTGAATGGTTTCCACAGTGTACAAAGAACACACCAGCTTTTTCTCTCTTCAGATCTTTCTATATCACCAAGGTGACTACAGTCCTGTGGGAAATAGCATCTTTTCTCTTATTATGTTCAAGTACCATTTAGAAAGAGGCAGCCTGGATTAATGTGATCAACTACGCACAAAGCAATATGGACCAGCAGGAAGAATAAGTAAAACTACACAAAACCACATTCTTAGTAAACTAGAAGATAGAAAATTATGTAATCTTCAAACAACCTGTAAGTTAAAATAAAAAAAAGTTAATACCGAATCTCAACAGAGCTGTATGTCGCACTCTGGGCACAAGCCCTGGGAAAACAGTATGGACCAGAGAAGCAGGAAATGAGGTTGCAGCCAAGAACTGAGTTGAAGCCATCACTGGAAAGCATGTCAACCTGATGTAGAGAAGACTGTACGAATCCTGGTAAACCGTGGTGGAGACAAGGAAGAGACTCAGAAGTGGGCATGAATCGAGGTGGCAGTCAGAAAGGGAGGAAGGAAAGGACACAAAGCAAGAAGCAACATCCTTTGGAAACTGGGAGATAAAGGAAAAGGGCAGCAAAAGCGGGGGGGGGAATGTCAGATCCTGTAAGGAAAAAAGAGAGAGAAAAAACGACATACAACCTCCCCTACTCCCATCCCCAAATAATAAAATAAAATAGTAAAAAGATAGTAGACTTGGTTACACCCACTAGAAAGGATCCTCTTAAACTAGAAATCTTGTAAATACTTGAAATCCATGAAATTAAGAAAAGAAGCCTGAATCTAGACAAAATTGTTAGAAAAGAAAATAGAAAATAAGAATAACAAAATCTGTCATCTTATGAAAATGCCAAATGCCCTGCCAAAATAAACCATAAAGTGAAGAAAACCACAATACAACATTACCAAGTAAATTAAGTGTTTTCAATCAAGCACCCCAGGGTGTGAAAACCATCTTAAATCAGAAATTAAAGTACAAACCAAGGATCTTAAAACCATCCAAGCTCTTTTTCAAATATCAAGGCTACAGAAAAAACAGGTCTAAAAATTAAAATGTAAGAATGCAGGGAATACTGTCCACATCAATTTTTCTTGAACAGTCTCCATCCAACCAAGAAATCACTGCAGAAACCAGCAAAAACACTGATGCTGAGCATTTAATGTACTTACCAGATTTAGGAGTACTTGATAAAGGTAGGAGAAGGGTCGAAAGATAATATATACATTTTATATGACAAAGTAAAAATAATGTAACCAGAAATGGGAGGGAAGATAGAAAAGCCGAAAGAGAAGAAGCTCATTGAGAGTTGATTTGAAATAATAGGTGGGAGTCAAAGAACATCATTAAAAACTGATCAATGAGATAATACAAGATTAAATAAGAAACAGGGGACTAGGGGCATTAAAACGTTTAAGTTCAAAAGCAACCAATAGGACAAAAAGACAAATCCTACAAAGTTCCAAAGGGGGAGGCGGAGGAAACCATCTTTATAAAGAAGAAACTATCTGTAAAAGATGCCAAGTGAAATACATGGAAACATAATAATAAGTGATACTCAATCTAAGACAGGCCAAGTGGACTAAAAATAAATATGAACCTAGAAGACCTAAATATATAATCAGTCAGGTAGTTCTCATTTAAATGTGTCCAATAGTATACTCCCAGGGTAGAAGTCACATCTTCTCAAACACACATAGAAATTCACATTACTTGATTGTGTTAGGTCACACACACACAAAATATCAGTAAGTTGCATAAAATAGAAATATTACAAACACTCTGACACAATACAATGAAACAAGAAATTAATAACATTAAAACAACAACAAAGCCCTTTCACCTGGAAGCTGACAAACATCATCTGGGTGAAAAGGAAAATACAAACCTAGAAGTGCAGAATTAAAAAAAATGATAATGCAAATGCTATGTATTAGAACCTGTGACACATAAGGCATGATACTTATGCATCATTTTAAGCATCCTTAGCCTTAAACACTTTTATCATGAAAAATAAATGAATTTTTTTAAAGATTTTATTTATTCAAGACACAGAGATACAGAGAGAGAGAGAGCATGAGCAGGGGGAGAAGCAGAGGGAGAGGGAGAAGCCCGCTCCCTGCTGAGCCAGGAGCCCGATGTGGGGCTCGATCCCAGGACCCTGGGATCATGAGCTGAGCCGAAGGCAGACGCTTAACCATCTGAGCCACCCAGGCGCCCTGAAAAAAATAAATGAATTAAACCCCAAACTCAAAAGAGCTGCAGAAAGAACAATGTAAATCAAAAGAAAGCACCAGGAAGGATATAATAAAGGTGAAAGCAAAAATTAATGCGGTAAAGAACAGAAGAATGACATATCTAGGGGCGTGGGGGGATGGGTTAGCCTGGTGATGGGTATTAAAGAGGGCACATTCTGCGTGGAGCACTGGGTGTTATGCACAAACAATGACTCATGGAACACTACATCAAAAGCTAATGATGTAATGTATGGTGATTAACATAACAATAAAAAATTAAAAAAAAAAGAAGAATGACATATCTAACTAATAAATCAAAATCCTGGTTCTTTAAGAAAGTATCAAAACAGACAATCAATCACTAGTTCAGCTACTTGAGAAAAAGGGGAGAAAGTTCACACACACGAAATAAAAAATGACAAGGGAGAAATAATCATTGAAATCTACAAAATTTAAAACATGAGAGACCACTTTGTAGACCTCAAAGCAAATGAATTAGAAAACCTGGATGAAACAGATAATTGACCAGAAAAATAGTTCATTGAAACTGACTCGCGGTGCCTGGGTGGCTCAGTCGTTAGGTGTCTGCCTTCAGCTCAGGTCATGGTCCCAGGGTCCTGGGATGGAGCCCCGCATCAGGCTCCCTGCTCAGGGGGAAGCCTGCTCCTCCCTCGCCCACTCGCCCTGCTTGTGTTCCCTCTCTCGCTGTGTCTCTCTCTGTCAAATAAATAAATAAAATCTTAAAAAAGAAATTGGCCCAATTGAAAGTTTAGATACAAGCCATTTCCAAAGAAGGGAAAGAAAGGTTATTAAGAAACTACGAAGATACACCAGGTCCCTTGGTTTCACAGGAGAATTTTACCAAACCTTCAAAGAGAAGAGCATCTGAATGCTGGATAAACTGTTTTAAAGCATAGAAAATCAAAGAAAATTTTCAAACTCTTTTTATGAAGCAACTATAACATTGTTAGTTGTGGTAGAGAGAAAGACGTCCACATCCTAATCCTAGAGACTGTGGATATGTTACTTTCCATGGCACAAAGGACTTGGCAGATGTGATTTAAATTACGCTGATATGTGGAGATTATTCTGAAGGATCCAGATGGGGCCAGTGTAACCACAAAAGTCCTTAGTTGGGAAAGGGAGGCAGGGGAGTGAGAAGATGCGAGCCCAGAAGCCTAGGTCTGAGACACACGCGCGCGTGCGTGCACATGCGCACACAGACACATACAGACGGAGATCTGAAGATCCTACACTACCAGCTCTGAAAATGGGGGAAAGGGCCCTGGGCAAGGAATGTAGGGAGCCTCTAGAAGCTGGAAAAGACAAGGAAAGGGATCCTTTGTTAGAGCTCTCGGAAGGAACACAGACCTGCTTACCCCATGATTTTAGCCCAGTAACACCCATTTTTGGACTTCTGACCACTAAAAATAAAAGAATAAATTTGTGTTAAGACAGTGTGGTGATTTGTTACAGCAGCAATAGAAAACTAATACAATACTTAAAAAGGTAACACTAGTACAAACAAAGAAAATTATGGACTGGTATTATTTATTAATATAATATAAAAATCCTAAATAAAATATTACTGAAGAGAATTCAGTATTATATTAAGAAAATAACACATGATGACCTAGTGGAATGTATTCCAGGAATGAAAGGTTGGCTCATTCTTAGCAAATCTGTTAATATAATATATCATACTGGAAAACCTATATAATAATATAATATAATATAATATAATATAATATAATATAATATATAATATAATATAATTGGAATGTAATATATCATCTTGGAAGATCTATGTAATAGAATAGAATAGAATTGAATTGGAATATAATATATCATATTGAAATATAACATCATATTGGAAAATTGAAAGAGAAAAATTATTTGAGCATCTCCATAGATGCTGAAAAGGCCTTTGACAAATTCAACATTCATTAGTAATAAAAACACTAAAAAAAAAAAAATCAATGGCTAGTTCCTTAACATGATGAAGATGTATACAACTTAGTCCTAAACCTCCCTCTCACTTAGTGGGGAAATCTGAAAAGCATTTTCACAAAGATCAGGAGCCAGGTAACATTGTACTGGAAGTATTAGTTCATTCAGTCTGACAGGAGGGATCAGAGCCAACAAATTAGAAAAGAAGCAAAACTATCTCTATTCACAAATGTACAAGTACACCTGGAAAACCCAAGAGAATCGATGACAAAATTAACTCAAAAGTAGAAATATTTTTTAAAGTAGCAGGATATAAAATTAATATGCAGAAATCGATAGCCCTCATATACACAAATGAGAATACAAAGAGGTTTTAATGATGGAGGAAAACCCTATTCACAACAGTAAGAGAGAAGATAAAATGCTTATGAATAAACTTACCAAGAAATGTGCAGAACCTCTGAGAAGTGAGTTTAGAAAGCTCCTGAAAGACCTAAAAATTTACTTAACCAGGTGGAAAGATAGCTTTTGTTCTTGTATAGAAGACTCAGCATCGTAAAGATACAAGTCCTTCCTGATAATCCTTTCAAAAACCAGATAAAAAAGTGGGCACACAACATAACCAGATAATCTACAAAAGGAAAGTAACATGGTCTTTAAACTTTCAAAAACATGTTCAACTTTACTCATAATAAAAGCAATACAAATCCAAACAATACTGAGATACCCTTTCTTTCTCATTCAATTGGAAAAAAATTTAAAAGCTTGGCAGCTGTTGAAAGCAGACACTCATATACTGATGACCAGAATGCAAAATGGTGCAAACCATATGGAGGGGAATTTGGCGGTATTTAATGTGTCCATATAGGCATTTACTTTTGACCCAATAATCCCACAACTAGGAATTTACTCTGAAGGTATCTTCAAGAACATGAAACATATTTGCCCAAGGTTCTTTACTGCAGCACAATTTGTAATTGCAAAATATGAGAAGAACTGAAATCTCATACATAAAAGAGTGGCTGAATAAATTATGGTACAGCCACAGTAGATTACTATGAAGAAGTGAAAAAGAGAACGGGAAGATCTCTATGAACTGATGGAGAGGTTAGATTTTAAAGTGACAATAGTAATTTAAGTGAAAAAGAAACCAAGTGTAATATTGTATATATAGTATGCTACCCTCGAAGTAAGAAAGTAAGAGAAATCAAATATCACCATCTGCCTACTACTGCAACAAAAACACAGGAAGGTAAAACAGAAACTGATGAGTCTGGTTACCTACGGCGCACGTGTGGGAAGAGCTGGTGGGAAGGACTAACATTTCTCTCCATATGCTTTTGGCAGTTTCGACTTTTGGAACTGTGTTAAAGTATTACACACTGAAAGAGGAAATTACACTACCAGTGATGAGAAAAAATAGACCCCAAAATGGAATACAGATGGAAATAAACAAACGTTGGTCTATTTCAAATGAGTAACATAACCACAATAAAGGAGGAGGTAGCAGGGAGCTAGCCCCAGTAACTCCAAACACAGTGCTATTTTTTTCTCCTTCTAAAGACAGAAGGACCTGCAAAATATCCTGAACGCTAGTTAGCAGGTTTGTGTTTACAGTTGTAGGATCTTGCAATTCTGAACTTGCTTTCTGTGTGCTATAGCATTTAACAGATGAGTCGATCCTTTGAGGATAATGGGAACTAGACTTCTTAAAGTTGGAAAAGGAAGTTACCACATAGAAACTAGAAGACTAGAATGAATCTTGAGCTGTTGAGTTAGAATTAGAGGTATCAGTATGAACATATGGCTTTTAATATATCTAGGTAGCTATGTCCACACATTCTCCATATCTGTAGAAAGAGGAATGGCTGTCAATACCCGTGCGTGTGTATTTTAGCTCTGTCTACCCAGAGGGTCTACATACAAAGATGCCTCCGTAACAATTCTATGCACCTCAAACCCAGATCTTGGGTCCAAATGCCACTCCCCACTTGAAAGGAACTGGGGATCTTTGGGGAAATGGCTGATTTCAGATGTGGGGGAGTGAAACTACAAGGTGAACTTGGAACATAGTTAGGCTTGAAAGCAATAGAGTGCTCAAAAGATGATGGGGACACCCCAAAAGGACATGGAAGCCACCTGATATCCACTGGGATATTTCGATCATCAAAATGAATAATGGTAGCAAAAGGTTTTCTGGTGGGATAAAATAAGGATCTATGAATCCTTATTGCTATATATACATATATACATATAAATGAGAAAAGGGCATTTTTTTTCTCTATGGCAGAGTACCACTTAAGAAATGTAGCAAGAGGGGCGCCTGGGTGGCTCAGTTGGTTAAACAACTGCCTTCGGCTCAGGTCATGATCCTGGAGTCCCGGGATCGAGTCCCACATCAGGCTCCCTGCTTGGCGGGGAGTCTGCTTCTCCCTCTGACCCTCTTCCCTCTTGTGCTCTCTATCTCTCATTCTCTCTCTATCAAATAAATAAATAAAATCTTAAAAAAAAAAAAGAAACGTAGCAAGAATAATGAGGTTGGAAAAAAAATCATCATTTTGCAGTCATCAAAATGATTAAGGCAAGAATTATGAATTCCTCAAAAGCTAGTGGATGAATTACTAATTAAAGAAGGACAAATAGTAATTTTATAGTGGATTAACCTAGCAAACCACATGTGAACCAAGTAATCAGAGGTAAGACCACCAAACGGATGTCATGGATCTCCTTATAAGATCTCTTGAGGGATGCCTGGGTGGCTCAGTGGGCTGGGTGTATGACTCTTGATTTTGGCTCAGGTCATGATCTCAGGGTCGTGAGATTGAGCCCTGCCGGCGGGCTCCACGCTCAGCACAAAATCTGCTTGAGATTCTCTCTCTCCCCCTCCCTCTCCCCCTTCCCCCACTCTCTCTCAAATAAAAAAATAAATATATCTTAAAAAAAAAAGATATCCCGGCGTGCACACTTCCACGTTTATGGTATTCCTTCAGAAATGCATAATTTTAGTCCAATCATGAGGAAATATCAGAAAAACCCCAACTGGGGGACATTTTACAAAATAACTGGTCTGTATACTTTAGAATGTCATGAATGGTAATGAAAAGTCGAGGAACTATTTCCAGATGGAAAGAGACCTAAAAGACATGACAATTTACTACAATGTGTGATTCCGGATTGGATCCCCGACCAGAAAAACAAAATCCTCCCCAAACCATAAATATGACATTATGGGACAATTGGCAATATTTGAATAAGGACTGTGGACCAGCTAATAGACTTGTATCAGTGTCAAATTGCCTGACTTTGGTAACTGTACAACAGTTATGTAAGAATGTTTTTGTCCTTGGGAAATACGTACTAAAGCTCTTATATATAAAGATACATGATATCGGCAAATTATAAATGATTCAGGGAAAAAAAAAAGTATGTGTGTGTATGTGGAAAAAGAGCCAGAGAACAAGGGAGAACAGTAAGGCAAATGGGGTAAAATTTCTTGGAAGTGTTCTTGCAAGTTTTCTGTACATGCACCGTTGTATCAAAACATTAAGTCGAAATCCTTGTTAGACATTAGAACTGAATTGTCCACATTTCCGTCCTGGTTTCTGCCAATCCTCATCTCACAAAAGGACCCCTCTTTCTTGGGCCATTCTGAAGTTCTTTATTCAGGGAGCAAACATATGAATAGGTTTGTTCTGAAAAAATGAATTTTTGGAATAAATGTAGATGATTTCAAGTTCCAGGTAATTCTCACCCAACCTGGGAAACAGAAAAGTTGTAAAACCCCTAAGAGAAATTCAAAAGCACATGCCGGTCTCAAGCTCAGTCGCATTTCTTTCTGGGTGGCACTTATTTACTTTTAAAAGCATGACCACATAATTAGGGGCACCAGGGGTAGCTTAGTCCGTTAAGCTTGAGACTCTTGCTTTGGCCTCAGGTTGTGATCTCAGGGTCATGAGATCAAACCCTGTGTCAGGCTCTGCGCTCAGCAAGGAATCTGCTTGAGATTCTCTCTCTCCCTCTGCCTCTCCCCCTGCTTCCTCTCCCTGAAAAAAATAAATACATCTTTAAAAACATGACCAGTAACTATGTCCCCCTCTGCGCGTGGGTAGCAGAGACCACGTATGCGTGGAACTGTAACTCTTCTGGAGCAGTGTTCTAATCCACAAGGACTACTGGTGTCCTACGAAGCAGAAAGAGTAGTTTCTACGGAGAGACTGCCTGATGCCTACCGACTCCAGCGGCCTGTTCTGTTCCTACTCCGCACATGGCCTCTGACGTAGCGTCACCAAAACAGTGGTGTTTCCTGAAAACACCAGGCTCTCTCCCTCCTCGGCACTGGCATTTATTCCTAGAATGTTCTTCCCTGTCTCAGTATCTGAGTCGGCGCTCAGCCTTCAAAATGAAATTTGAGCATCACTCCCTCCACAATTTCCTGGCCCTCTTCTTCCTGTCCTCGGGTTTCCTCAGCACGGTGGGAGCCCCTCCATTACAGCCCCCACCTCTAGATGATTCTGGGTACTTGTGCTCAACAGCAAACTTTGACTTTCACCGGGCTAGGTGTCTCTCATTTCAAGGGGCAAACAATAGGTCAGTCAGAAGCCTTGTAATTCCATTGATTGCTGCTCACTGGAGGGATGTTTTCATTCACATGGCTGTACTTCCCTCCCAGGTTTCAGTTCTGAGGGCAATCATTTGATTTTCAAAATTGAGAGAGCCTCAGCAGAATATCTGCACTAACATATCCATTCCTTTCTCCGAACCCATTCCCTGTTTTTCTGTGTCCTCTTTGAATGTTTTTCTGAAGGCACAGGGTTTCCAATATTTGGGACTAAAGCGGTGTGCCTTGTGCGTGATATCCAGGCTGCTTGAAACACAGCATGTTTTAGACTGAAATGGAATTTGCTTTGAGTTTTGAAATTTCAGAGACTCTGAACTCGGTGTCCTGCAAAATAACTAAAAGCCAATCAATCGTAAATACCTTTTTATTTGTTATGCATAGAAGATTTCTAGCGGACTAATTTTATTGATGAATTGCAAGAACACCTATTTATTTCACAAATACAAGACTATGAACGTTCAGCTAAGAAGGCAGTGTAGAACTATAAATAGTAAGTTATGTCATTTATCTATAGATGAATAACTTTGTATAGTTGATGGCTGATTAAAAGCACATACCTGCTTATTGGGGCAAATACACATAATTTTCCCTCTTTCTTGATATTTCATTATTTTAAAAAGCCCACTAATTTTATTACCCATTAATGTGAAGGTAAATGTCCTTCAAAATTCTGGGGCTCTTTGATATTTCTCTCACTATTCAACTTTATTACCAAACATCGTTCATAGAATAATATACATTCAGGGCTTACATGTGCTAAGCACTTTTCAGATATCAGTTCATGTAATCCTTAAGTATTATTATGCGTATGTATATGATCACCTTTTTACAGATGAGAAAATGAAGTTAAAAGGTTAAATTGTTCGAGAGAATCAGCACAGTATGGAGATTAAAAGCACATGCTAGCTTCAGACTCCTTGGGTAGCTACTCTTTCATTTATCAGCTACATGATCTTGGGAAAGTTACCTGGTCTATCGGTGACTCAATTTTCTCATCAATTAAATGGGGCTCACAGTGCTGCCCTCATAAAGTTATTGTGATGGTTAAGTGATTTAACATACGTAAAGTACTTAGGAGAGTGTAGGAACAATGTAAGTCAGGTAATACTGCTAGAAATTGTCCCCAAATTGGGAGGCAATGGAGCCACACTTTGTGTGGCTAACCCGACCCACAAAACTGTCCTCACAACTATGTATGTTACCTAATCTGATCAACCCAAATCCTCTCATATTATTTCTCACAGTTTACAACACTCTTGAAGATCTCCCTATTGCATTCAAGATAAAGATCCAATCTTCTGACAGAGTCTGCAACCAGGGTGACCAAATTGTCTAGATTGCTGGGATGGTCCCAGTTTATGTCTGTTGGACTGGCATCCTCCTCCATTTAGGATTTGTCCAGAATTTTTGGAATTTTAGTTTAGAAAATCATTTTTAAATACAATTATTTTATAAATCCACTGATCAAGTCATTGGTCCGCAAATACAGATATCAAATTCAGATAATTTTAATTATTTTTACTTCTCCCTCCAGGTGGAAATATCCTTGTTTGGAAGACAAATTCTGTGGGTCAGGCTATATACAACACTCTTCATGAAAACAGCGCTGTTGACCCCTTCTGCTTATCCCTCAACACCCTTCCTTGTCCTTACTTTGAATTGATCACAATCCCCCCCAAATGAATCTTGCCTTTGAAAGAACACTCTCTTCTAGTTGGACTGGTTTTCTTCCTTCCATATCCTATTCTAGATCATGCTAGGGTTGCCTTCCACATGTAGCACTGAACGCCGCCTCCCTGGGAAGCTTCCCAGGATTCCCTGGGGTGGGTTTAGGGGCCCCACAAGGCTCTTATAGCGTCATGTCTTCTCCTGTCAGAGCACTTTGTTTTCTGTGTTGTAATGATAATACTTGCTATGTTCTCCTAGAAGGCAGTGGCTTGCATAGAGGTGGCCATGTAGATTCTTTCCTTCTTTAGTTATTGAATGGATGAAAGAGGATTAATTGCGCCCCCTCTCATCTTCCTCTCAATTTTGAAGCCGATTACAGGTAAATTTCACTCCTCAGTTTGGAGGGAAGGGTCTTCGAGTCCTGCAACATGTTTGTTTCTTCTTCTACGGTACAAGAAACAAGGCACTGGGAGTAGAATCACTATTGGAAAAGTAAGACCAAATTCTGAGAATTCTTTGGGAGCTTAGATGAATCCTGACTTGTCCCTGCCCCTGATTCTGACCAGGGTGGCCACTGGTGTGTGAAAAAAAAAACTTATCCACCAGTTGGCATGGCCTGTCTAGCAGAGCTTTGGCTGGATTTCAGTGCCTGCATCCCACACAGCGGCCCTGCCTCTGACCCACACCCTAACAACTCTGACCCTCAGTCCTCTGTTACTTGAGGACGCTGGTCCCTTTAACCCCAATCCCTGACTTGACCCAACTCCTGGTCAAGCATCTTAAACAGAAAAGTCCAACGGGGCTAGCAAGGCAGCTTACAAATAAAATGTGCTTAGACAGCGATGCGTGTCAATTTTTTTCAATAGAACTGGAAAGAAATATGGAGAGAAAAAATCAATAAAATGGAATTCTCAGATGTGACAGAAGAGAACCAGGTGAAGCTTCATTAAAGTAACACAGAGCAGGGCAGTGGAGGCTGGATTCTGTCCTTCACGAAGTCCAGGCAGTTCAGAAAAAAGACTGAACTCTGGATTACCAAAGAGTGATGAACAAGATGGCAGTGGTGCTGATGAGTATCTCTGTTTGTGTCTCTTACAAAATATAGGAACATTCTTTGGAATGGAACTCTTTCCTTCATGTTAATGTTTTGCATCCCATGTACACCTTACTAATAAGACTCATTGTTACTGGGCCTTCCATTCTCATCTTCTTACTAAGCAAGGCAGGACTTGAACCCAAGGCAGACTGGCTACTAATCAGGCCCTAACACACAGCTAGCTCACCTACAGCCATCTGCAAGGCATGAGCTGTTGCCCCATGGGAGATGAATCAAAACATGCAAAAGCAAGGTACGCAGAAGCATGGCTGCTGAGGGTGAAGCACAGTGTGGCCTGCTGGTCTCCAGGGTGTGGCACTGCGGGGTCCAGGGAGCAGCCAGGGCGAGGCCACCCAGAACCCCCCCGTCTGCCTCACACAGCCGCCAGATGCACCCCATGCCTGCCAGGAGCATTTCCGGGACATCAAAAGGAAGCAGCGTTAGCTTTCCTAAGCAATGGGAAAAATAAACACCCCCTCAACCTGTTGATCCCATTCTATTTTGCAACACAGAAATGACTGCTTTCAACTCGAGCCAAAAATGATCTCCTGAGTCATGGGAGTTACTTCCTCAACGGTGCCCTTACTCTGTGCTTGTCCTAACTGGAAAATGACCGGGCTGAGTCCACCGAGCCTCTCAGGGGGCCTCGCCCCAGGCACTGGCCACAGCCATCAAGAAATAAAATAAATAACGAAGTTGAACAAGGAACAGACTTGCTTTTCGAAGGCCATTTAAACAAATCTAAAGATGAATTTTTCAAAACCCACAAAATGGAAGGCAGTTTTTAAAGCTATTATGTAGTCAATCTTGTGCAAGGTGAATGCTTCTGAAACACTCAGTTGAATTCTCAAATTTCAAATTCCTCAGGTTTGGTCGCCAACCAGTTTTCTCAAAGTCCTTTATAATTGAATTTTATGATTAAAAATGCATTTGATTAGTTTTCCAAAACATAAAAATAAAAATAAAAAATCAGAATCTTCTTGAAGAATGCGGGCTTCTGAGGAAGGCTGTCAGGAGTGCTGTGACTGGAGGGCCGCATACCCACAGACACCATTTGGAGACGGGTTTTTCAGCAGTTCCACGCAGACAGTGGCTTGTTTGACATCTGTCTCCCTTCAGTCCACCGGGACACCGCCAGCAGGTGAGGCCACATCAAACACTGCTTTTGGGTATCCCGAGAGTCCCTGGGCGTGACAGGCAGACGCTCTCTCAGTAACCATGTTTCATGATTTCCCGCCTGCAGCGTGGCTACCCACTGAAAGCCAGCTTGCCCCCTTATGAAACCGTGGGACCCCAAAATGCCAGTCATTCTGAGTTATAGAGTATCCTTAGATTTGTCCTTTGGTAAGGAATTTTGGCGGGGGGGGGGGGAGGAAGGCGATAGGTAACACTCTGTCACCTTCACGCACAGCTACATTCTCAGACAGGCGACCCAGCAATAACGAGTCACCGAGGCTGTGACAAAGGACCTCACGGGTGATGGATTTAGTGGTGGTGGCAGGGAAGGGAGAGGGAGGGGTCCCAGATGTTTGCCACTTAATTATGACCGGATTGCGGTTCCACATCCCTCATCTCAAAGTTGTCCGGGGATGACTGGATGGAGAAGAGCTCTCTGACTCAGCTCCGACCCGGCGTCTGGCTTAAGTCACCCGTTCATAGCCTTTTACCTCCTTTAAGGACAGGGAATAAAAGAAAGCTCGACTGAAAATCCCTTCGCTGTAAAATTGAGTGCATCATAAAATAACTGTAAAGTCAATATTTAGTGTTTGGTCCGTTTAAAGTGTCACACTTTGGAAACGTCTTAATGTGACCCCTGGGGGGCAGGCGAAGGAGTGCCGGTGTGTGGGACGTTACCTCGTCAGCCCATATCCCGGCTGAGACCAGCTTAAGAGTGGGTTCTTCTGCTCTGTCCTATGTGTGCTGGGGGAGATGTGGGGTCGGGGTGGGGCAGAGCCAGGAAAGGAAAGAACGCAGGAGAGAAGAGAAAAAGAAGAGATACATACATGGTTATTAAGGATCCTCAAAAGCCCAGCTTTCTTTGTTTTGTTAGTTGTTGACATCTCCCCTTCCCCCACCCCTCACCTTTCCGGTTGTTTAGCTTCCGGTCAGACCAGTGAGCTGCCCTGGTAAAGGGGGAATCTGAGACTAGAGCTCAGGAGGCTTGAGGGGAGGCGGTGGGGTAGACAGGGTGCCCTGGCATGGCACCAAGGAAGTCCATGTTCTTTTGATGGATTCATCAGCAAGGGTGCCGACATGTCGTGCCTCAGTTTCCCCACCGTAGAGGTGGTAAGGTCAGTCCCCTCCTGTCCCACACTGCACATTTCTGACAAGCCCACCTGAGGTCTACGCTAAGAGTGGAAAATTATCAAGGGCTGACGATGCCAGGTGTGCGGGTGCCCACCTCCAGAACACGACGGGAGAGGAGGGATGGGTGGGGGTCGGAGGGAACAAGATGGTTGGGCTGAGGCCCGTTTATGAAGTTTGGGTGTGTCAGGCGGAATCGTCTCTGTGCTAATGCAAGGACCTCTCTGTCCCCGACCCCAGCGCCTTCTGCTCACCAACCACCACCCTGCAGAGCCTTCTGAATCGTATCACTGCTGCTTTTCCCCACCCAAGTTAATTAAGGGCTCTTCACAAGGAAGCGCCTATTTCCTCCAACTTCAGCTTCAGAATGCTCTTGAAATTCCCATTATTCCTTTTGGGTCTTTGACATTATATTTCATAAAAATCTCGAACTAGTTTCCATGAAGCCTCTCCAGCAAACCAACGTGTAAGCACCACAAGGGAAATCATTCTCCCAACCTCTCCCCAGGGCTCCCAAAGGTCATTCTGGTTGTTTTTTCCCCCTTTCACAACATTCCATGCTTAAAAGCATCATCTAATGAGCAAACACACATGGAGTAATGCCCTGAGAGACATCCTGCGGTGACAGTCAGCTGATTTAAAGCAAAATGACAGATCTGCAACCAATGACACAATCTGGTGGAGAATGCTGTTAGCCCATGCATGCACCCCACACTATGCTCTGTGCAACATGGTGAGAAACGGAAATTAGTTGAAATGGCTGGATCATGCAATTATTGGGAAAAGAAGCTGCGGGGGGAGAATAAAAAAGTGTGAATACCTGTGTAGGTCATAGCTTCCTCCATCTTTATTTCCTGATATAGGAAAATACAAGAGTAATTTATGTTAGCTTTAGA
The DNA here is from genome assembly GCF_003265705.2 of Callorhinus ursinus. Taxonomy (NCBI): domain Eukaryota; kingdom Metazoa; phylum Chordata; class Mammalia; order Carnivora; family Otariidae; genus Callorhinus; species Callorhinus ursinus. The sequence goes on along the minus strand of NW_027397067.1, from coordinate 20,715,432 downwards.
ACTCATAAAACCATTCACTACGTGGTTTTCCATGCACAACATCTAACTCCTAGAAAGAAATAGATTGTGTTAAATACAGACAGTGCCGGAGTCCCACAGAGCTTTTCTAGTAGACAGGTTCAAAATGAGGATTGAAAGCTATAAATAAAAAGGTCTGAGATAAAACGCAGAGGAGTTCATTTGAAACATGAGTGCAATGGGAAAGGAGGAGAGCCCATTTAAGAGCAGGAAGAGAAGTCCTTCCAGTCAGTCTCAGTACAATGTTGCTTATTTTGAGACAAGACACTTGGGAAAAAAAAAAAAAAGGGCCAATGATCATCTCCCTGAGAAATCGTCTAGAAGGTGGAGAGGACTACTTTGGGCCGAACGGCAATCATGAGCTCCCCCTGGTGTGTCATCCCTAGGGACTGTCAGACTTCTCTGGGCAGTTACGTCATCACCTGTAAGAGAGCGAGGTCTTTTGGGGGAGAAATGTCTGGGTGTAATATTTCTAGTGTTTCTAATAACTGGTTTAATTTCTAGGCCTTGTTGGGCTCCCCTCCCCCTTTTTGGTGTGTGGAGGGCTAAGATTTGAGGAAAAGCTCAAACAGGGAAGCAAGATATCTGAAAAGATTTGAGCTGAGTGGGGTTGTGATCAAAAGACTTCTTCTGGAAGTCAGGACTGGACTTTTCTGAGGGCCATTCATCTGAGTAAGGTGTTAACTAGGAAATTTGGCTGATAGCTGTGAGGTGACCCATCTCACAGGGTTTATAATTTCTTATGGGACCTTTGCCGCTCAAAAGCCTCAGGACCCTACGATGGTGGAAATGACAGGTGGCGGATGTTGATCCTTTGAGAATGGGCCCCCCCCTTTCAGTCACATGACCTAGTGCTGGTGATGCTGGCTCTGCCAGGGACCCCGAGACACCGGCTTTAAGGATGCTGAGAAAACCCAGCTGCACACAAGGGGTTCCTGCAGAGCGCTCCCCACTGCCGGGGAGTCCCGCTCTTTGCCCTTTTGGGGTTGGCAGGCTCTGCTGATGCCCATGCCCTTGCCAGAGCTAGCTCTTTCTCCTTCCTTCTGTGGACTGCTGGAATTTACAGTTCTACCGGAATTAGGAGAAAATCAGTATTCTCATCAACTAGGAAAGGGCAGGGACAGACTGAAAAGAACTGCGGCCCTATGAACCAAAGGAGAGATAGGTTAGTTTAACGCGGCAGCCCGGGGAGGGAACATTTGGCTGACTCCGTATGGGCCCTCTAACGCTTGTTAGAGCCCAAGACAGTGCATTACTCAAGTATCTCTAGTTTCAGAGGGGAAATCCTGGTAAAAGAAATCTAATTGCCTGTGTCCTGGGCAGGGATCTCCCCCGGGGCAGCTCCCAACTGTGTGATAAGCAGAAACAGGGCATTGGGTGTTTCCGTCCAAATTCACCTAAAAATTTGAGGATATCCCGGTTTACCTAGAGTCTGTATTATGCCTGTTGGCAGCAATGACAAATAAATCCCCCATGCTTTCGTCCCATCTGCCAGTGGATGCTTCATTCAGGAAGCTTTACTAGTAGAACCAACGTGTGGGAGAAACTGAAATGAAACGTTCACCAAATCTTTGGGCGCGTTAGCTTTTTCATTAATGCTCCCAGAGGTAAACTTTGAGAACACATTATATTCAGAACTGCCTGGGAAGTCTCCCCCGTAAGTATCCCAAACTCTGTGCGTCTATGCCTAGAGACGTTTCACAGGCAGAAAACTCGACACAAAGAATTTCCCAGGAAATACAGGAACCTGCCCCCCCTTACCAACTTCCAGGCCCTTTGGTCTTGGGTTGCACTGCTTGTATCCTTGACAGCTCCTGAGCTCCATGAGTTGTACGTGTAGCTGATTCAAAATGCCCCGTTCCACCGTGTGCACTGTGTTTGTGAGCTGCGGACCAAGATGCCAGGACAGGAAAGGTAAGCTCAGGTTCTGGCTAGTTTATTGTCAACAAACTGCATTACATGAAAACGTATCGACCTACCTGATAAGGATCTGTATTCATATCAAAATACTCCAAAAAGCCAGTGGCGAACTCACAGAAGAGAAAATTATGTGTCTCGTTAACCGTGCGCAAGCACCAGTAGGTGTTGTTGTTAGAACTCGTGCAGGCACAGAAAGATCCCACTGTTGGTAAAAACAGAACAACAAAATGAAAAGAATGAAAAAACAAAAAATGGAGGCAGGCTAGCCATTCTACCATTTCCTTATCTTTATACTGAAAGGGGCACGTTTTCTGTCTTGTAACTACTGTGTGGTTGGATGTTAAAAAAAATTATATTTTCTCCCATCTAAAGAATTTGCTGTGGGAAGAGGTGGAAGATGGGAAAAACAGTGGCAATCTATGATCGTGAATACAGACTGAAGGCCAAGGTGAGGTTTTAGGCACATTAGTTTGCCCCCCACCGTCAGGCAATGGTCTCTGAGGGCGAGTGAGTGGAGAATGGGAAGGAAATGATCAGAACTTTTATTTCTGGTTATTCTTACCTTTTCTTAAAAAAGGAAAAAAAATAGTTGCATAGTACAGAGATGGACCTGGTGCCCTTGCTTGTTCTCTGTGTCATGGCCACACCTCAAAAATGGTGCACAGAAAGAGGGGATTATTTGTGATCTTTGTAGCAACTTTTTTTTTTTAAAGATTTATTTATTTGCGAGAGAGAGCGCACACGCATGCGCGCGCGTGTCGCAGGGAGGGGCAGAGGGAGAGGGAGAGAGAATCTCAAGCAGACGCCACGCTGAGCGCAGACCCCAACTCAGGGCTCAATCTCACGACCCTGAGATCACGACCTGAGCTGAAACCAAGAGTTGGACACTTAACTGACTGCACCCACCCAGGTGCCCCAACAGTGTTTTAACATGAAATGGGCTATGACCATGAACATGTTTTGTACCATGCAGAGGTTCACTGGTTAACTGGTGGAAAGTATATAAAACAGATGTCAAATTAAAACAAAACAAAACAAACTACCTGATCTTTTATAGAAAGGCAGTTTCCAAATTTGTTGACCTTGTCTAGCAAATATTTTTAAAACAATTGGGATAGGCACACTTAATGAGCATTCAATGTTCATTATGTACTTTGCATGTATTAACCCATTTCATCCTTAAAAGAACCTTAGAGACAGAAATTATGTTATTCCATTTTACAGATGGGAAAAATGAGGCACAGAGAAGTTAAGTAATTTATCCAAGGCCACACAGTTGACGAGGGGCAGCATTAGGGGTCTGGCTAGAGGGTATACTCTCTCTCTCTCTTTTTTTTAAAGATTTTATTTATTTATTTATTTGAGAGAGAGAATGAGCGAGAGAGCGAGAACACAAGCAGGGAAGGGCAAAGGGAGAGGAGAAGCAGACTCCCTGATGAGCAGGGATCCTGATGACAGACTTGATCCCAGGACCCTGGGATCATGACCTGAGCTGAAGGCAGATGCTTAACCAACTCAGCCACCAATGTGCCCCTAGAGGGTATACTCTTAACCATTACATGCTACTTAACCCCCTATCCAGTATCTTTTTTTTTAAGATTTTATTTATCTATTTGAGAGACAGAGAGAGTGAGAAAAAGAGAGAGGGAAAGAAGGAGAAGCAGACTTTCTGCTGAGTAGGGAGCCTGACTCAGGGCTTGATCCCAGGACCCTGGGATCACGACCTGAGCTGCAGACGCTTGACTGACTGAGCCACCCAGGTTCCCCCCCCATCTAATATTAAATACACTATCCCCTTAAGCTGAAAAAATGTTTTAAACAATGAATGAGAAATTTTTTCAAATTTTGTTTTAATAGAGTTTTTCGAGCATAAAACGGTTCACAACAAAACTGAGCAGAAGACACAGAGACTTTCTAGAGACTACCCCATCTCCACAGATGCCCAACCTTCCCCATTATCAACATCCCTCACAACAGTAATGCATCTGCGACAGTTGATGAACCTACATTGACACATCATCACCCAAAGTCCATAGCCTACATTAGGGTTTGCTCTGGGTGTTGTATGTTCTATGGGCTTTGCCAAATGTATAATGCCACGTATCCACCAGTATAGTGTCATACAAAGTAGTTTCACTGCCCTAAAGATCCACTTTGCTCCATCTATTCATCCTTGCCCCACAGAAATGATATTTCAGATTGTTGTGTTTCCTGTGCCCCAGCCCAGAACTTGGTGGGGAATGGACCCCCGCAACCTGAATGATCCTCAGGGATCCTCACGCCCCAGTTTAGGGAACAAGATTAAAAGTGAAATGCTATGAGTTTAAGAGTTCACTTGGCCTTGAAGTGGCAGGAAATGAAAATGCAAACTTGGCACTGAAATCAAAAAGCATCCGAATGGACAGATAAAACAAAAGTCTTCAGAGATAGGTCCCAAAACCCCAAGAATGGTCTTGGGTTCCTGGAGTCTCCAAATCCCACTTTGAGAAACACTGCCCCAGGTGGTATCCTGGGATCTTTTCAATGAGAAGATTTGTAGTTTTAGCTACTCCTTGGGATGGTAAGCCTTCAATCAGATGATGTGTCACAAAAATTTAGGGCACTATTCCTAGATAACCTCAGTTAATACTGTGCATAGGCCACTAAAGCACATGTAAGTGTGAATTTTAAAAACGTACAATCGTTGGGGCACCTGGGTGACTCAGTTGGCTAAGTGTCCAGCTCTTGATTTTGACTCAGGTCATGATTTCAAGGTCCTGAGATCGAGCCCTGCATTGGGCTCTGCGCTGGGTGTGGAGCCTGCTTAAGATTCTCTCTCTCCCTCTCCCTCTGCCCTCCTGCCAAACGGGCGCTTGCGCTCTCTCTCTCCAAAAAAAAAAAAAAAAAAAAGCGCACAATTGTTATTATTCCATATCATCAGCAATTCCATGTAAAACCGTGTATTTTGTAGAGTCCCTATTCTTTTGTGAGCATGGTGCTAGGTTCCAAAAAGGACTGAGAATTAGAATGCAGCCCCTGCATTGAAGGGGTTTTCACTTCCTTTTATTACACTTAGAGCATGATATGAAATAAAGCAGAAACAAAATCTATTCGAGGTAAGAGTGTTCGTCCATTTATTTAGTTATTTAGTAATAGATATAAGTAAACCCAGTCTTTTTTTTTTAATTAATTAATTAATGTATTTATTTGAAAGAGAGAGAATGAGAGATAGAGAGCACGAGAGGGAAGAGGGTCAGAGGGAGAAGCAGACTCCCCGTCAAGCAGGGAGCCCGATGTGGGACTCGATCCCGGGACTCCGGGATCATGACCTGAGCTGAAGGCAGTCGCTTAACCAACTGAGCCACCCAGGCGCCCTAAGTAAACCCAGTCTTATTGGGTAGGGACTCTGCCAGGAGCTGGGCAGTATGTGAAATAACACCATCAGGAGAAACACCCAGGGCGAACTTGGCATTTCCAAATAAAATACAAAAACAAATTTCCAAAGAAAACTGTAATTTTTGGCAAGATCATTCTAGTTGCCAGTACAGAAAATAATATGATGCTCTCCTCTTGAATCATTCCAGATCCCTGGTTTCATGCTGCTGAAGCCCTAGTCTTAGTAACTGTAGTGTGAGGTGCTGTCTCTCTGCATGGCGGCAGTTACTGGCAACTCAGATGAGGTGACGGATGTTAACTGAACTTACTGTGGTCATCATGTCGCAATACACAGAAGTCAGGTCATTATGTGGTACACCTTGAACTTATACAGTGCTGTGTGTCAATTATATCTCAATAAAACTGGGAAAAATATTTATTTTTTTTAAAGATTTTATTTATTTATTTAGAGAGCACGAGTGGGGGGAGGGGCAGAAGCAGAGGGAGAGTCTCCGTGCTGAGTGAGGAGCTCCATGTGGGGCTGGATCTCACAACCCTGAGATCGTGACCTGAGCCAAAACCAAGATTCGATGCTTAACCCACTAAGCCACCCAGGCACCCCAAAACTGAGAAAAATATTTTTAAAGCAAAACACCCGCAAACCAAAAACCACACAATACTTACAGTTCCAGAATGGGGCCGTCTGCCAGTGGTTGTTGTCGTGGGTGAAGCAGGTGAGGCCAGGGAGACTGCATTCCTCCCCCTTCCTCTGGCGTTTCTTCTCCTTCCTCTCCTTCTTCCTCCTACGGTTCTCCTTGAAAAGCTGCAGCTTGCTGTCTACTTCTTGCGCAGCTTCCCTGTTCCAACGGAAGGGATGTGTTCATGGTCAGAAAGCACTTTCCCAATGAAAAATACTATCATTGTTACGAATCTCACACAAATAGGCAGACACACAATAATAGATGACTTATTTTTCACAGAGGGCCTTGAACTATAATTGGCAAGAGTGAAGACAAACTCATGAAGTGACAACTCTCTTAGAATTTTACTGAGCCTGGAAGGATCAACATTTTCTTCCTTATTTACATGGAAACACTGGTGGAAATAAATGTCAACATGAATCCATGGATCCCGCTAGCCACAGCATTTGGACAAATGGCTTAACTCCGTGGGGACTCGGTACTCATCAGCCATAAAGTCAATAGTTAGCAGGGTTAGATGACTTGGAAAGAATTTCCTTTTGTTATTATTTTGTTTTTTCCATAAAGGGCTCAATTTTTGTTGAGGCTCAAAACTAAATCCCCTTCACATGCAAATTTTACTGTTATTTTAAAAATATGTATATTTCTCCCAACGTTCAGTATTCAGCACGATTGCAGACTACTCTATGGAACACACCAACCTAATCAAGACGGTCCCATTTCCCAATCACTGTTCATAAAAAGCAGTGCATAGAATAAAATCCAGTTACCATCCCATACATCGACAGAAAACACACGTAGAATTAGAGCAGAACTCCTCGTGTCTCCCCCTCAAGGATTCCAAAAGCATCCCCATAGTCTCTTGGCAAGGTGTGGGCTTTGTTTTCAACTTCTTGAGCTCTGTGTCCTCCTGGCTAAATCTGCTTGCTTGGAAGCAGCACCACTTGGAAGACAGGGGTCCCTACTACATTTCAGAAGTGCCCAGTGGACAGTCCTCCACTCCCAGCAAATGCGGAAAACAGAGACTCACTTACTTGAATGGGTGGAGATGACTCTTCACCTTCTCTTGCTTTTTTACACCTTTTTCTTTATTATAATAGCTACGGGCAAGAAGATTAAAAAGTGAGTCTTCGTAGTCTCACATTGGATCAGACAGTTCACTTTATTTTATTTTGTTTTTAAAGATTTTATTTATTTATTTGAGAGAGAGTGAGAGAGAGCAGAGCAGGAGGGAGGGGCAGAGGGAGAAGCAGACTCCCCGCTGAGCAGGGAGCCCGATGTGAGGCTCAATCCCTGGACCCTGGGATCATGACCTGAGCTGAAGGCAGACGCTTAACCAACTGAGTCACCCAGGCGCCCCGACAATTCACTTTATAAACAGAAAGAAGAATAGAAGGCAAGTGATTACTTTAACTATCTTAGCTTAATGGGGATTTTTAACCTTCACCTTAGGTTTAGGACATATTTCATTAGACCAAGAGTTTAGGTCATTACAGTATATGATAACAAATTCAGTTTCTACTGGTATAAGAGAGAAACAAGCCCAGTGCTTATCCCTGGAGCTTGTGGAAACACAAGTTTGGAAGTAAGGCCACGAGGTAGCTGCACACTCACCTCTGTTTGCTACAGGCACATTCCTCTGGCTTTCTCCTTTTTAGGTGTCCTCTCACTTCTCTTAAATTCTTAATTTTGTCTTGCAAGGCTTCAATCTGGAAGACACATATTTGAACAATGACATTTGAAGATCAGGATTTCCTATGCCGGGTGCCCCTCTTTTCACCTTGTTTTCTGTGTTCCGTAATTCCAGCTATTCTGCTGAGATGATAATTAACTTGGAAAGAAACTGAGCACAGAGTATGTCTGTCACGATGTTCCTGAGGATGTGCTGTACATAAACATTAACAGATGCCTCACTTACGACTGGATCATTTCCTCATGGAGATTTCAACAGGTCATCGAGCCAATCCCCACTACTTTTTCTCACACCCTATTTTGTTTTCAGGCAGGTCGATCACTACATCCCCAGGGAAAGATAAATACCTTGCTACCCTATTTTTCACATAATTGTCATTGCAAAAAAAAAAATGAAGTGGACACACAGCGAGCCCCACCAGTCACCGGGGGGCTGGTGAGCCGAGTTTGCATTTGGAAGACACCTTCCAATCGTGCAGCCGTGGCTAACCTCTTTATCAATGTATGCCTTGTGGTCCTTCCAGGCTCTGGCCGATTGATATAGTTCTCTCTCACAGTGGATTGTATCATTCGGAAGAATAAAGCATCTGCAAAAGCAAACAAACCAAAAACATTAGAAATAGGTTTATATGCGAATATTTGTTTAAACCCATTAGAAATAGCAAAGGGAAAATAATTGTCTTCTAAACTCTTAATTTGGAAGCAAGCAGTAGTTTGAAGTTGAGCCATAGACAAGGAAGGATACGTGGGAATGTCTCTTGGCCAGCCGGCTGGGGTAAGGATGGTGTCAGAGAGAGACCCTTACTAAGATCCCATTTCATAGCAACGTTCAATATTCACGTCCCCAGGAACAGCTACCACCAGAAAACTGTAGTGTTGAGAGTCTCATCAACTACTGTAGGGGAAATGGAAGTTTCCACAGTTATAATGGAAGTAAGTTGTCTGATTAGAGCAATGCAGTTAGAAGGGGGTTATTTATCCCATTCGTTTTGTTACAAAGAGCCTGCCTCAAGTATCCCATTCAGTTTGAAGCAAAGAAACAGCCCTAGGGATAGAGAAAAGTTGGGATAAAGGGTCGATCGAGACTGAAAGAGACACAAATCCTGATCTAAGTCTCCTAGTGTATAACTCTAACAACTATAGTTGACCTTGGAACGACAGGCTGGAACCGCATGGGGTCACATATAGGTAGATTTTTTTTTTTTGGATAAACACAGCCAGTACTGTATATATATTTTCTCTTCCTTATGGTTTTCTTAATAACACTGTTTCTCTGACTTACTTTATCATAAGAATAAGTATATGATATATATAAAATATGGGTTAATCGACTGTTTATGTTATCACTAAGGCTTCTGGTCAGCTCTAGGCCACTAGTAGTTAAGTTTCTGGGGAGTCAAACACTATACGTGGATTTTCAACTGTGGGTGTGGGGGAAGGGTCTCTCTCCCCAACCCCTGCCTTGTTCAAGATCAACTGTACAGGCACGAGAAGACCAGTCCCAAAGATAAAAATCCTGCCAGAGGTCATGATACCAGGCCTCCCCAAAGTGATGGAATGAGAGAGAGGAAAAAACTTTGCTAATAAATTCAGAAGAAAATTTTTCTCTATCAAGAGAGTAGCTGGATTTTGGAAGGAAATGGAGAACCAAGGTGGTTCATTACAGTTGTGGGATAATCGCCTCCTTCCCTGTCTCCACGACTCCCGAGACCCTCCGCGCTCTCTGGGATCTGCCCTGGTTAGTTAGGTGTTTCTGCATCTTATGTCCATTTCCAACACATCCCACCTCTCTGGAAGCTTCTCTAGGACCCACAGTCTTTCCTTGGGCTACGAGTATACAACTGCTCTGAGCCTCTACAGTGACAGTCATGGTTTCCATCTGTTCCCTAGACTCCCACAAAGGTAACTGTTCAAGGGCAGAGCTCCATGCCTGCTAAGTTAAGATGTGACAGAACCGGGGCGCCTGGGTGGCTCAGTCATTAAGCATCTGCCTTCGGCTCAGGTCACGACCCCGGGGTCCTGGGATCGAGCCTGCATTGGGCTCCCTGCTCATGGGAAGCCTGCTTCTCCCTCTCCCACTCCCCCTGCTTGTGTTCTCTCTCGCTGTGTCTCTCTCTGTCAAATAAATAAATAAAATCTTTAAAAAAACCCACAAACATGTGACAGAACCACTCTAGCTAAATTCCCAGCTGATCAGCCTTCATGTGAAACCCAACCCAAAGCATGTGTCCAAATGTACGACTGTTTGGACTCCCCCTTGCTTCTTTAAAAATCCCAGTTGTTCTGTAGGCCAGCCTCCGGACCCTGTATGGCTGAGTGATAACACTTTTGATAAAGAAGCCAAACAGGGATAATGCGGAGGGGGGCATGACTGGGAATTCAGCCGCCGTGAACACCTAAAGCCTTCCTACTTGTGAGTCACTCGGACGGAGGTGGGCAGGCCCAGGGCATTGTCTCTGTCTGCCAGCATCACGTCCCCGTCGCCGGCAGCCTGGGCACCTCCGGGCCTCCTGTGGCCTTCATCATGGCGCTTGGCAATGTTTCTCGGTCGCAACGCTTGCAATTCCTCTTCTTCCAGGTTTATGTCATATATTTCGCCTTCAAATTCGACTGACAAGGAACGTGTTTGCCGGGTATGGACAAATCTGGGCTTGTACTCTGGAAATAAGGGAAGACACATTAATATGGACGTCCAGGTGTAGTTTAGGAGGGAGGAAAGGCACCACCTGGCTCAGTGAGCATTCTGGGAAGTGCAAGCAGTTTAAACTGCATTGTGGAGGGGCTTTGGGGAGCTGCGGGCAGCCCACTGGGATTCACGTTGGGAGGGCTGGGCTCTTCTTTGAGCTTGGGTGCTGCATAGCAGCATGGTGGATGGCATGCTCCCCTGGGCCTCAGTCCTTTGTCCCCAGTGGGGGGTACGTCTGAGGGATGTCTAAGTTCCTTTCCACTCACAGCAGGCTGTGAACTTCCATACTGCATTTTCAACGTGAACTGCTAAGGCAGTTTGTTTGGATAAAACTATATTCCCAATTATGGTACTAATCATAATAGTGACTATCATTGATTGGGCTTTTGCTATGTATTATTCACCTCATACTTATCTCTGATCCATGATCTTGGAAGACCTGTTTTATTATAATAAATTCTCATATTAAAAAAACTTATTAGATAGAACAGGCTCATAAATTTGGTGTGATGATTCTTAAGGATGGGAAAACTGAAGCTCTGAATGCTACCTACATTTTGCAAGGTTATGGAGCCAACAGCTGTGGGAACTAGGACTCTAATCTACCAGATTCTAAAGGCTGCAGTCTTTCCACAACACTGGGCTGTTTTTTTTAAAAGGGTAAATGCTCTCGATAGCTTCTATTTGTACAAAGAATAGAGAAAAATTAAATTTTGCAAATGCTTTTTATCAGCCATCTGACTTTTAATATCTGGCAGATGGAGGGCAATGCCAGGGGGAGGCCAGCATGTTTTCTGGTCACCGTAGACCGTGCTCAGGCTCATAGTGTGTTAGACAAGAGTGCAAACCTTGGCCCCTCCTTATCAGAAGCATTTTGGCTCCGAGGGGGCATACTCACGGGGCCTTTTTTCTCCAGCCTGCTGCTAAAATAGGAAGAAGGGGAGCACCCAGGGTGTGGAATTAGAATCACGCTCGCCACGGGATCCCGCTGTGATGGCAGTTTCCAGAAGAGGAAAGGCCTCTGTGACAGTCACCAGGCCCCTGAGTGTGCTCACGAGCAACTTCTGCCTTCAGATATGTGAGGTTCCACGTGCTTTGAAAAAGCGGCCCCAGACATCTCCAGTTTGTGCTCAATGTTGAACAAAATCAGTGTTTATGGTCACTGCTGTGGAGTGACATCTAACCTCTGGGGAGAGAAGAGGCTGCCCCTTCCTCCAAGCCCAACAATGGTAATCAGCTTCCGTTAAGGGAGAGTGTCAGGAATCTTTGTCCCTTTTTGGCTTTCCATTTGATATCTTTGTGTGACTTATTAAACCTGGCACTTTCTCTCTGGGAGGAAAAAAAAAAATCTCTCAAATCAATCATTCTCAGCCTTCGGGTTATGGATTCACACGGATTCCCTTAAGAGTGTGTTGAAAGTTAGGGACATCCAGAAAAAATGTGCACATGCACACAGAATAGACTTATCATTTTGGATAAAATGTTAGAAGGCTCACGATCCCCTAAAATCCATCTGCGGGGTCCAGGATAAAAAAGCCAGTGCTGAGAGCTTCTATTGTTCTAGTGATTGATTTGATTTCCTAATTTACAACGTGGGGGGCACCTGGCTGGTTCAATCCGTAAAGCACGTGACTCTTGATCTTGGGGTTGTGAGTTCAAACCCCATGTTGTGTGTACAGCCTACTTAAAAAAAAGTGACACAGAAAATATATCTTACTCATTTCCAAACCAGTATAGAAAAGAATTGCCACAGAAATGAGTCACTTTTCCTATTCTGCCACTAGATGGCACTAGACTCTCATTCTTTTATGGAAGGTGCCAGACGGTTTTCCCATCTGTATAATCCTAGGAATTTCATAGTTGCCTGATAGAATTTTAATAAAGAAAATGCTAGGCAGTGCTTTTCATATTGAATTTGACTAGTTTGACCTTGCCATTCAACCATAACTAAAAAAAAATAACTGTCTTACAACAGATGTACCTTTAAAAAAGTGTTTATGCTTTTCTTATTAAACGCATAAGCAATGAAGTTTTGAATTTTTATTTTCCTCCTTTTTTTTTTTTAAAGCAGCTCAAGGCAGACAAATCAGGACATTAGCATTCATGTAAAATAAAACTAACCTAAACTATACCCTCTGCCCCTAGCCACACCTGTTACCCTTTTATAGTTCTTTCGTGTGTGTGTGTGTGTGTGTGTGTGTGTGTGTGTGTGTGTGTGTGTGTGTATAGTGTGTGTCTGGTGCTTTTACTGAATATATGTTCATTTTATACTTAATTTAAAAATGTCCACAAACCCCAAATTTCAACTTAGCTTTGCTCTTTTAAACAGAACAATCCTTTGCTTTTTGCGCTAAAACTATGCATCGATAAGATCTCAAATGTAGAAGGAGCAAGCCTTTTGTCTCCCTGTTGTCCATTCGCAAAGCACTGTGCCTTCCACTGCGAGAGTCCCTGCTTGCAGCTTACTCGGGGTCCCCTGGTTTCTCAGGAACTGCCTTTGACTCTTCCTCTGGCTTCTGCCTGCACGATAACCCGACTCTCCGCAACTGCATTCTTTGTCTTTGTCAGGGAAGCCGCGAGAGTAGAGGTTCCGCGTGCTCTGCCGGACCGTGAGCAGGTCCCCGGATCCTTTACACTTGTGAATTCGAAGCTTGCCAGAGGTGTCCTCGATGCACTGCCACTTCTGCAAAAGCCAACGTGAAAGCCGGTTACCCATCCCGCTCCAGGTGTTTTTTATTAAGGACTGCTGTCTTAGGTTTTGGAAGCACGGGAAACCCCTTAAAGAGAGCCCAGGAAGAAAGGCAGGCTTTTAAGTGAGCCTGCCATAAGTTGCCCCCTGGTTCCCTTAGCTCCTTCTTTCATTGTAGGCAACTGCAGATGACAACGAAATCACTGGAAATCAGAACCACCTCCATGACACTAGAGCCCAAAATTGATATATAAATCCCCAGTATCCAGACTAAACAGAGTCTTGAACGAAACACATAAAAGCCAAGCCACAGAGCACAGCTGTTGGGGCTGTTTTCGCCAGACCCCTCTTTCTCTGGAAAAACACACTTGGCTGCTTTGGTCTCGGGCCCCAAGTTCCGGCCTCGAACTGGGGAAGAGTGGCACATGAAGAAGACAGAGATGAGTTTAATCGGAGTCTGCCGTGGAGCGGGCCAGCTTTCACATGCCCCAGGCGTTAGCCAACGTGTCAGGTTTTCTCTATGCCTCTTCTATAGCCTTCTACAGATCCTGCATGCCCAGCAGAGCGAGCTGCCCGGGAGGAGACATTGTTCACCTCCCCAAGGGACCAAGCATGGGGGGAGCTGGCCCTGGGTTTTCTCCTTTGAGCCTTCTACCATGCCCTCTGCAGACACTGCAGGCTCAATTCTAGATCAATAGGACCCAGCATTGGCTTCAGTGTCCCCCGCACCCCCCTTGCCCATGCTCCTTGAGTATCAATCTGGCTGAAATAAGAGCACTTCACGAATTTGAGGGCATTTCATGGGATCCTCCATGTCTTTTTTAAAAAATTTTTTATTGTTATGTTAATCACCATACATTACATCATTAGTTCTTGATGTAGTGTTCCATGATTCATTGTTTGTGCATAACACCCAGTGCTCCACGCGGGATCCTCCATGTCTTCCTTAAAGACCTAATAACCTTCCTCTTCCTTTTTCTCTTCCCCTCGCTCGCCCCCTCAAATGGTAGTTTGGGAAGAACACTGACCTCGATTTGAAGCTGACCACGGTTGTTACAACATGCTATCTATCCTGTGGTGTTAGCAAACTTTTGTCTCCGGTTTTCGTTCCATATGTGACTATCACCTGTATACAATTACTTATATTTTTCTTTAAATGGACACATTTCTAAACAGTGGCCAAAGCAAGAGTACCTATAAAATTATGTATTTGTTGTGCCAGTTACATATTTTTAATAAATAAAAAATTATCGAATAAAAGATGGTTTTCCCTGCACCACACAAAATGATCTCAACAGCCCCTCTCCTTGTACCTGCACCATCCCTTGGGTTACATTTTCATCTCAAAGTGACCTAATGCAAGGTAAAGTTTAGTCAAGGATCCCAGATATGTTGGTCAGCAGACAAATGACCCTCGTGTACAGAATGGGGTGCGACTATTCACAGTGGACCGAGGTGCAGAGTCTTGGCTTACTTTCTCTTACTGGAGCCATATGCCCTCAGTCAATGTTGAATTATCAGAGCTGCCTGGCACCTCTACCATAGAGTTCCTGAATCCCTGGTTTCTAGCGCTTGTGCTTTGATCTTGCTTTAGCCCCCACACACTCTTGGTGCTATTGCATTTGGTTATTTCGAGCCATGTCAGGTTACAATCTTCTTTTTTGACTTGACCAGCATATCTTGAATGTCCATCATTTCCATTCCAAGCAGACTCAAGAGACAAGGCAACTAATTCTATTTGCGAAGCCATGAAAAAGCAACACAGACAAGAACAGTCGAAGACTCACTAAGTTAGAGATGATTGAACTAAAAAAACAAGTAAAGTCAACTTGATTAGGCACTGGGGAGTTATGGGAGCTCAGTGGTTCTCACACACGGCTGAGCACTGGGAGTTTCAAAAGCTCTCCTGGTCATTTTAATGTGCAGTTGGGGTTAAGAACAATTGATTTCAATTTGCAACTGGTTACTGGACCTTTTTGCAGCTGGAACCCATGGCAGAGGCAAAAGAGATATATTTAGGTCTAAGTAGCTCAGGTGGATGAATCTTTGAGAGGGATGTACGCATGTTGGGGTGTAGGTAGGCAAAGGATGCGGTGTCTAGAAATGTACTGATGTAATCAGGTCAGAAGATGACTCCAGCTGAACAGAGGAACACTACCAGCTTGTCTCTACAGGCAGGACCATGTGCTTTCTGTAAGAGTAACTAGTTTTCCTTCCTTTCTCCCCACAGTCAGCTGACAAGTGAGAGAACTTAGTCTTTGTAAAGGTTGAGCAGAAAGTCGTGTGTGGCCTGCTCCATGGTTCTGCCATTCACTGTGGAGACCAGTGGTTTTTAAGCCTGGGTTTGTAGCACTTCCAGACACGTCCCATTAGCTCAAGGAGGTGCCATGAGATTCTCAAAAAAAAAACTCTCAGAAACTGATCTACAACTCCATTGGGGAATAACTATATGCCCTACGGAATTCCTGCTGACAAGAAGTGTCAGCAAAATAATTCATAAGCTTTTACAGCTCTGAAAAGTTTGGGAATCCGTGGTGCTTGAGTGTCATTCCAGATTTGAATTTGGCTACATCCAGATGCTTTAAGACTTGTCCATCTATCTAGGTAATCTCTAACTCCAGTGTTCAAAAACTAAGAGTTCACTACTTAATGCCTATGGTAGCAAAAGAAATGGCCAGTGGGCCCAGAGTTTACTTACAGCCTAGTAGCAGCTTAGGAAGTGCCCTATTTTCTATAAGAGAAAAATACGGTTAACTTTATTCTTGAAAAATAATGGCCTTCTGTCTTTTGTGGCTCGAATTTATTTCAATTTTAGTACAAACATTAATTTTTAAAACACATAACTACAGTGAAAACCTTTCTTAGTTTTATAACCACGATGCATTAAAAAAAAGGACAAAAAAACCTCTACATTTTTTTTTTTTTTTTTTGGCCTGGAAGACCTGAGGTGACAGGTAGATTCCTCTAGAACAGAAAGTGTAGGCAGAATTTTTAGTGATTTGGTCTATCTGGAATCCAACCTGCATTTCCCCATTAGCCAAATTCCTCACTAATGGCCTATGGGGCAGAGATGAGGGAAGTGGTGTTCTTTCCTGAAGAGATGAATTAAACCAAACCTGAGATCTGGCACCATCCCGGGCACTGATGATGTATCTCACAAACTAAATATGCATACATATGTGAATGCATGCGTATGTACACACACGCATAGACCCACATATACTGGATATATACATACCCCGATACACATTCTTAAATAAAACAAGAGCAACCGAGAAAAATGCCAATGGTTTTCTATACCGTGGACCCTCTGAACAAGCCGTAGACCCTATTAGATAGAGTAATTAGCGAGCAGCTTTGAAATCTTCGTAGTGGCAAGCATACTAGGAATTTTAATGAAATGTAATTACTGCACATTTGCCACAGTCATTTTGGGGTTTGATATCATGACAATTTTTATGGCTGAGCAATAAACCCTTGAAATTACTGCAACTACCATGGTCGCCTGACTTAGAGAGTTGACAGAGGGAGGCGAAGGAAGAGAGCTTTCAGGGAATTGTTCTGAAACTCTTGCCTCAAGCCACTTAAATGCTCAAAAGAAAGAGAGGAGATGACTTGGCATTGCAGAAAAGCTGCAGCGATCAAATGGGAGCCCGGACCCAGCGAGGCATCTGCTCATGGCACACGGGCTCAGCCTCCGAGACGCGCTTTGTTAAGCAAGAACCCACGCCGAGATACAGCTATCTACTGGCCCCCTCTTATCTACGCTCTTGAAGTTTATCAGCAAATCGGTTAACTGCCAGATCCGACCGTCTCCATCTTCCCCGACCACCCGCCCCATCTGTAAATTCCCTTGCCACTTTGTGGGACATCATCTCAATTTCTTCTCCTGCCTCTCTGACTCCGTCTGTGCCAATCACTTCACGCACATTCATTCCACAGCGATTTCTGCATGCGTTCGGCGAGCGAGGGGCTCGATAAAACTATTTAAATAATTTTGTAAGTTATTAGGATTTCGTTTTAGCCTTTCCAACCACACTGGAATTTGGAATTAAAGGCAAGGACCATGTCTCATACTCCTGAATTGTTCCCTGAAGTTAGCTCAGCATCAGATCACTCTGTTTAGTAATCATGTCTTAGTAGCTTTGATTGGTTGTATGTGTTTATATGTAAAAAACACGTGATGAAGAAGATTCGTCCTGCACACAAGGATTCATGTGTGCAGCTCGTTTGGTGGAATCAAACCTAATGAGAAATAGGACAAATGCCATTCAAACAATTTCCTTAAACACCATCTTTATCACCATTATTATCATCATCTATGGAACTCTTACCTGATGCCAGGTACTGGTCTAGAGCACTTTATATAATTATCACTACAACCTACAGTGCTACCATAATTCATTTATTGGAGTAGGATTTTGTAGCGGTGAATATCACCTATATTCCTCCTGGGACTTGAGGATGGCATTTTATATCCATATGGATGTGGCTCAGTGGCAAAAGTCTGGACTTACAAGCTAGAAAAATCTGGATTTGAATATCAGCTTTCTCACATCTCTATATGTCCTTGAGCAAGTATAAAATGTTCTGTGTTAAATGTCTAGGACAATATTAGATGCAGATAGACTGGTTACTTCCCTTTCCTGAAGTAACTACTAGATAATTGTGATAGTGTCTACATTGTCAATTGCATATATTTCTCAGGTTGATCAAGAATGTTCTATGTTCTTATTTATGCCGACTTATGCCCATATTCATGAGCAAGAAACAAAAAATTTGGTTACAACACACAGGGATTATTTCTTCATTATTATATGTCTTATTATGTGGATTTGGTCGTAATGCAGGTCAAATCATGTTCTCTGAAATATAACAACTATACAGTAATTTTCAGATAACCTGATTATCCCTCGGGCCAGTACCAACATCATGAAACAGTTGCCTGCCTGTGGACGTGTATTTAGAATTTTCCTCAACACTGGGAATATAAAAATACCATATAAACATCCTCGTTCATATTGCCACTTAGCTGAAGCCATTGTCAAACTTTCTCACCAATATAAGTAGCGTTACTTGTGCTGAGGAGATTTATGTCCTGTCTTCTTTGAGATGAGGTGAGATGGGAGAGAGGGGAGGGAAAGTGGAAAGGAAAGAGAAATAGAAGAAAATGTTTCCTCCTTTAGATTTTCATCTGGATAATCCTTCGTAAAAGTCAATAATGGAAGGTTGAAAGAAGTATTGTTCTTGCAGTTTGGGGAAAGCAAAATTGGTACACTGACCTTGGCCAACAAGTGATAGCCAGTATCTGTCGAGTGCTTATTACGTGCCAGGTACTGGTTCAGATGTTTAATACACTTACCTCTTATAATCTTTACTGCAACCCTCTGAGGCAGATGCTATTATTATGCCCATTTTCAAGATGAAGAAACTGAGGCAGAGTTAGACTAAGTAACTTGCCCATGGTCACGTAGCAAGCAAGCAGTGGACCCAGGATGAAATCCCAATTGACTAGAACCCCAATAAAAAAGAATGGTTTGGGGTAGAAGATGAGGCTTCCAGTTTGCCTTGGCGGAGGGACTAGAATTTGGGAAGGCAGAGGCAACAGCTTACACGCAGAGAGAGCGAATGCTCTGTTAATGAGCAGGGAGGAGGGGATCCTGCCCTGAGCAGGCTGTGTTCCGGAGCAGTGGCAAACAAGAGCATAAATTAAATCGGGTGTGGCCACATTAGGTAGTTTACAAGTAAAATGGCCTTATGTTTGTCTTTTTCTGACTTGTTTGGGACATCATTAAATATGGTTTGGCATTTAAGCCTGCGGTTTGTATTCTGAAAAATGCACAGAAGCCAAACCACTGAGATGCACAACTATTCGGAAATGTCCTTCAGTGCAGGTTGAAGCGGGGAGGCTTTGAGGCTGGGCCATCCATGCTGAGCTCCATGCAGACAAGTGTTCAGCCAGAGGGTGGCATTGGGGCTCGGTCCTTTTGGCCCGCCCTCTGGAATAAGGAGCGCCGTGGGGAAGTGTCTATGAGCCATGCTGAAATTTTAACCAGGGCTCAGTGAGTTTCTGGAAACAGGCTGTCAGTTCCTGGCAAAGTTGCCAGGTCTTACTGGTAAATGCCTTTTATTCCTGCTCTGCAGCTGGTCACAAAAGGTCAAGGGATCTATGGTCAGAGGGATAATTTTGGGATGAGAACATAAATCCTGGAGCTAAACCAGTACATTGAACAAGCTACATTCTAATTTCACAAGTAGTATCCGCTTGCTTGATCTGGGGTTCTTTAAACAAATCTTTGATCTCATAATGATACAAATAGTAGAAAGGCAAACAAAATTGCAACGTTGCTGGAACTTAACTCACAAAGGACGTGAAATTTGCTTTATCAAAGAAAAAAACAAGCTGGTTTTTTTCAAATGACAGAGAATATATAAAATGTACTCCAAAATTGAATGCCTAGGGAATTTCTCTTTTATGTAACTCCTAGTTAAGGAGTCAATATCTATACCTAGAAAACGAAAAATATAGTAACGCTTTCCTGGCATGGATGATTCTCAGTCCTGGCTGCTTAAAAGAATCATGCAGGAGCTTGAAAAAAATCCCTGATGTCTGGGTCTCATCCCCAGCGGTTCTGTTTTCCTTTGTCTGGAGTGAAGCTTGAACATCAACATTTGTGAAGCTGCCTCTGTGATTCTGATGTGCAGTCTTGTTTGGGAACCACACTTCCCTAGATGCTGTGAGTGGGTCCTAAGCTCCATGGTTTCAGCCAGACAAATGCCATTTATAATTTCAAAGAGAAAATCTACTATGTAACATTTTTATAGAGGCAGCATGTTCTGGGAAAGAAAGGATTAAGCATGGAGTGAAGAGTTGCAGGTTCTGACTTTTGGGTTGTAGCTTAAGTTTTCTGGATCTATATTTCCTTATTAGGAAAAGGATACCATTCAACTGGAAGTTTTTTTTTTTTTTTTTTAAGATTTTATTTATTTATTTGAGACACAGAAATACAGAGAGAGAGAGAGCGAGCATGAGGAGGGAGAGAGGCAGAGGGAGAGGGAGAAGCAGGTTCCCCGTTGAGCCAGGAGCCTGATGCGGGGCTCACTCCCAGGACCCTGGGATCATGACCTGAGCTGAAGGCAGATGCTTAACCATCTGGGCCACCCAGGCGTCCCTCAACTGGAAGATTTCTAAGACTCCTTCCAGTTTCGACATTCTCTGACTCTAGACCTGTGGTTCTTAACTTTGTTAACAAATACAGATGCCTTGGTCTCACCTTTAGACCTATTCATCTGATTGGTTTGGGGGGAGGCTATACGTTGATATTTTCTTTTTTATTTTTCTTTAGAGAGGAGAGGGGCACAGGGAGAGGGAGAACCTTAAGCAGGCTCCACGCCCAGTGCGAAGCCCAATGTGGGGCTCAGTCTGACAACCCTGAGATCACGACCTGAGCCGAAACCAGAATTTGGACGCTTAATGACTGAGCCACCCAGGCGTCCCAACATTGGTATTTTCCAAAGCTGCCCAGGTGATTCTAGGGTGCAGCCAGAATGGAGCATCACTGATGTGTGTTCTTTGTTGAGCCAAAGTCTTTTCAGATAGACGTTGAGATTTGCGTGCGTGCGTGTGTGTGTGTGTGTGTGTGTGTAGTGTGTGTGTAGTGTGTCATATATAAATCTGTACGTGATGTGCTTGGGGGTGTAACGCCAGCAGAGAGAGTGGCGGGAATTCATACTCAGCCTCATATTAATTCAGGAACACAGAAGTAATGCAAACACATATGTCCACGCTGTCTTAATTAGTCCCTGCTGGTTGCTCTGTTCACAAAGTGAAGAAGTATTGCCAAACGTCTGGGATTCCAGCCCATTTTAATTCCCTGTTGCCTTCATAGGAATGAAAAAGCAGGTACGATGGCCCGGAACAGAAATAGCACCCAACATTCACACATTGCCTTATAATTCATCTAGCACTTTACATATATGCTATCACAGAATCCTTTCAAGACTGAGATTAATTTTCTTAGCTTTAGGGATAGAAACCTGAGACTCTTAAGAATGCAGT
The DNA here is from genome assembly GCF_003265705.2 of Callorhinus ursinus. Classification (NCBI taxonomy): domain Eukaryota; kingdom Metazoa; phylum Chordata; class Mammalia; order Carnivora; family Otariidae; genus Callorhinus; species Callorhinus ursinus. The sequence continues at coordinate 20,694,313 of NW_027397067.1, read as the reverse complement.
CCCTAAACACACAACTAAAAAGTAGCGGATGCCAATATTCTAATCCAAACTTTGTGATGTCGTATTTCTCTTTCCTTCATTTACCTCCTTCATGCATCCACACTAACCCTGCCAAACAATCCTTAGGTGACCAGGTATGGGGGTATGGTTGGATGGGGGAAATACATGACCCCTTTGGGGGTTAAAAGTGACGAGAATGTCGCCGATAGTGTGGGTTTTTCTTCTCTATCCCATACAGAGTCAAACCAAAGAGAAGACTGTGTTGTCTTTGAATGCCGGCAGTTAACCTTGGTCAGAGGAAGAGACGCAGGGCACAGGCCAGGTGTGAAATCAGTGTCAAGGGAAGAGAGTAGATTAGAGTTAATTCTAGCCTTAACTGATGTCTTGATCCAGAAAAAACAATCTTATTATTCTGGACTTTTCTCTTCCTTTTTTACAGTCACTGATATTGTAACTAAAAAGATAATCTTCAAAGTAGCCAGATAGAAAAAGCAAAAGGCCAAAACATAAAGATTCTGTAGAACACAACAGAGCTATCAGGTTTGACCCACAGATTCTATAATTGACTTGAAGAGCCTCAAAATTTTCTGGAAGTTCTTGGATTTTTAAGCTATGGTTTGAGCATCACCTATAGAAAGAGATTGCCATCTGGGGTACAGTGTAATTCTCTGTTCTAATAATTCAGGCACTTCTAAAAGAAATTGTTGCTAATATTTTCATATAACCATGTGATATAATCTAAATTCAGACAGATTCATATCGAAATAAAGCAGCAGAGGAGAATTCCAGGGAACTAGATATTAAAGCATTTTGTGGGGTCAAAACAAGTTTAGAAAAATATGAAAAAGCAAAGTGAAGTTCTTAACATAGTTACAGCATTTAGCACAAGAGTGAAGAGCTTGTGCCAAAATGCCATAATCTAGTTTATACTACATTTGCCCTTTAGAACATATATTGAAATTTCAGGGCAAGCCATATGGAGAGGTTTGCAAAATTGTATACTGAAAGGTAGGCAGTGTACCTTATTCTCAAATGGCTATAATGCTTGCTACTTAGAAGGCTAAAATAGTAAAAAAATCACCAATTGGCATGAGATATATTTAACGCCAAACATTTCCAACTCTTGAATAAAAGTAAATTAGTCTATTGAGGCTGGCTTGTAAAAATCATTTTAGAACTACAAAACAATTCTGAGGTTTTAGTTATAATAATACTTAGAGCTTCTTTAAGAAGGATTTGAAGACATCATATTAAAATATAGTGCATAAGTCTAAGCTTCTCCACTAAACACTTGAAAATTAAGACTTACTAGTATGCCACGAGGGCCTGGTTTTATCCCTTCCTTCAACAACCTCCCTCCCCACCTTTTTGTATTTCAAAGGAATCCCTGAGCACAAGAAGTCATGAGGAAATGCAGAAAGTATGAGGATCAAGTTGTTTATTGTGAATGTATCATGAGTATAAATGTGTGACGCCCTACATTTATGAGGCCATTTTAATAACTGCACTATCCATTTCATGTGCCTGATACCCTGTACTGCTATTGGCTAATTGCATGGATATCTTGAGGTCAGATAAATTAAAGAGAAAAAAGGACTCACAAAGATGTGAACTTCTCTTTGCCTCGTTAACGTAACTTACCTTGGAAGGCAGCAAGTGGCCTGAGTTTTTGAATCCTATGATCCTATAACTCATTTGGATTCCAGCTCTGCACTCACCAGCTGCCCATTTATAAATGGGACAGCAGTGCCTACCTCACCGGATGGATGTGAGGCTTAAACTGAGCTAACACATATCAAACTCCATGTACAGAGCTTTATATAAGACAAATGCGTAATAACTATTATTTTTCACTTTCCTTCAGTTTTGTTTCAATGACTTAGGCAGTTCCTCTCTCATGATGATACAATACTTCTTTTAGCTAGCACAGATATTAATCAAGAGTGTTTAAAATAGTTAGTGTTCATATGTTCTCACTTTCCTTAGAAACAGGACTGTGTTAATTCATCACATGGTATTTCTTTAGTTCTTAATAATAATAGTTGGTGTTCTGGGTAGTCCTTAATTCTATAGTAATATTTCTTTTCTTTTTTTTTTAAAGATTTTATTTATTTATTTGACAGAGAGAGACACAGCAAGAGAGGGAGAAGCAGGCTTCCTGCCAAGCAGGGAGCCCGATGCGGGGTTCGATCCCAGGACCCTGGGATCATGACCTGAGCTGAAGGCAGACGCTGAATGACTGAGCCACCCAGGCATCCCTCTTTTTTTTTTTTTTTTGATGTATTTATTTACTTGAGAAAGGAGTGGGTAGGGGCAGGAGGACAGAGGGAGAAACTCAAGCAGACTCCCCATCGAGTGCGGAGCCCGACATGGGGCTCCATCCCACAACCCCAAGATCATGACCTCCCCTGAAATCAAGAGTCAGACACTCAACCCACTGAGACACCCAGGCACCCCATCTGTAGTAATATTTCTATTAATAAAAAGAATTCATTCTAATGAAATAGATGATGTCAGAAATTTTGTGAGCAGAAGTAGAAACAATAAACAAACACAATATGGCTTCCCTTTTCACTTCCCAATCTTGGTCATAGATTCTATCCTCCTCTGTGGGTTAGATAACATCTGACTTTAGTACAGGATGGGAAGACTCCAGCATGTCTTTTGGGTGGTTCACTGCCCAGAAGCTCAGCATCTTCCCCGGCTCTTGACTAAGTAGCCTCTTGACCCTTCTTGATAACCAGTTAACAAGAATCTGAGGGGTGGTGGCTACTCTTCAGATGGAACCAAGTTTCTGATCTTTCTAACCTGACTACCCATTTCACATGTCCAATATGTTGAACTGGTTGGTGTTGGCTAGTTGGGTGGATATCTAGCACTCTCTGAGGACACCATCTTTTTTTCACTGAAGGGAGCCCAAGCAGTGATGAGGAGCCATTGGCCCAGCTTAGACCAGTTAGATAGTTCTCAGTCAGAGGAGAGCTTTCACAGTGAGGGCTCCGTGACCATTATGAAAAGCTTATTTACACATAAATGTACATTACTTTTTATGTTGAATTGTTAAAATTAGAAATGCAGATGCATGTGACTTGTGGTGAAGACAAGCCATGTCACTCACCTGCCCAGGCTGTTCACAGGCTGTCTGGTACCTGGCCTGCTGACACAATTCTTTGACCCTCTCATATTTGGGCAAGTGATTTGACTGTTGGATATTCTTGCTGGATTCTTCTTTCTTACGTAAAAACTTCCTTTGACAGAAAAGAAGAAGTTTTTGATGTGAGAAATGACTTGATTTACCCACCCAGCATCTTTTGCCTTTTCTCTTTTTCTCCCCTGTAGCATGACTCCACATTCTTCAAATGGCATGAAATAGATAGTAAGATCTTATCCACAGGAGCTCAACATTTGCTGAGTCCTTTGTGAAAATTATAACCTGGGCACTATGAAGAATGATTATCTCCCTTAAAGCATTAATTTCAAAACTTTGGGCATAAATGTTTAGCTTTACAGTCATATAAATGCTTTTTTCTCAATGTGTGTACAGAAAAAAACAAGACAATGAGGATTATGAATCAAAAGGGGAAAACCAGAAGGGATTCTGGAAATGACAGTCTCATATATTTGTGCTTAAAACTAGGAAAGGCACTTAAGGAAAGGAAGGAGAAAGGAGAGGGCCAGGCAGGACTTCGGAAGGAAGGCTGAGAAAGTCAACTGGTCTGATTCAGACCCCGAGGTCGAAAAAGCAACAGTAAGGGCTTTGGTCCCACCGTATGAGAACTTATGTTTAACAATTCTGATGCAACAATTATTACTGTGTTCGTCAGTGGAGAATGAGTAGCAAACCATTCAGTCTTGTGACTAGGCTTATGAAATCTGCGTGCTTAGTAAACCGGAATAAGGGGGAAAAATACCCAGCAGGGAGAGCTGCCCACTAGGCCTGGTTCCCAGAAGCGCCCCAGGAACCAGTAATTACCCTCTTTCCACGAGGAATGTATCACGCCAAATTCTGGCTTTCTTGTTTGTTCGAAACCTGAAAGCAAAATAATAATATTTACTGTTGGCAGCTGGACGTTTTTCCACATGGATCTGTGCTCACAGTTTATTTAAAGAAACACCTCTCACTTCCCGCAGACCAAGACTGCATCTCCATCCATACACTGTTCACAAACAGCCAAGACAGTCTCAGCTTGCCGTGATTCTCCTGGGCAAGGCATACTTTCAGCTGCTGGCTGGCTCTGGCTACCGGGGTGCTTGGGGCTGGCTGAGGGAAAGCAAATTGACACACCTGTTACCTGGCTTTTCCAGGTCCAGAAGTTTGAGGACGGACTTGCCGTCCACATCGGGAGGCGTGTCGAGCCCAGCAATGTCCAGGATCGTCGGGGCCAGGTCGATGTTGAGAACGATCTGTGGGACTCTGCAAAGGGACAGGTGGTTAGGCCGCGGATCTAACACCAGTGGGGGTGGCATGGAGGGCCACCTTCTCCGCACCGAGACTCCAGGGCCTTCAACCTTCTCCCCTCTATCTTAGTCCTTCACGCATAAAACCGTCTAACCTACATCCGACAATTCCCACAGTGTTTCCAATGAGCTGAAGAGACATAATAACCTTCTTCCAGGAAACCCTTCTACTAACATCACCTTCTTCCTTCTTCCAGGATGTAGTGCAATGGAACAGCAGAGGAGGCGCCTGGACGAGGTTCAGAACATCCGGGTTCTGGGCCCCAACTCGGCCACTTCCAGATTCGGGGACTCTGAGAGAGGCACGTGTGCTGTGCCAAGCTTCTTCTGTGTTAGATCAGGAGTCCGGGCTGGGGGCGCCTGGGTGGCTCGGTGGGTTAAGCGTCTGCCTTCGGCTCAGGTTGTGACCTCAGGGTTCTGGGACTGGGCCCGTGTGGGGCTCCCTGCTCAGGGGGCAATCTGTTTCTCCCTCTGTCCCTCTTCCTGTTCATGCTGGCATGTCCCCCCTTCCCAATAAATAAATAAAATCTTAAAAAAAAAAAAAAAGGAAGACGTCTCGGCTGGATGCTCTTTAAGGGCCATTCCCAGATTTGGAATTCCACTTGCATTCTTTTCTTCAACTCTTTCCATAACTGTTTCATGTACACAACCTTATTTTACACAGAATATTGTGATGTGGCCGGCAGGGCATGTAAACTCATTTTATAACAGGAAAAGAGCTGCACAGGGAGGTAGTGACTTGTCTAAGGTGGCAGAAATAGAACACCAGGCCTTTAGGCCTTTTTTCTTCTAAAAGAAAATCATGCTTTTTAAAATTTTATTTTCTTTAAAAAAATTACTTTAGTAATAATTAAAAAAAACAACTAAAGGCAGGCACTGTTTTTTTTGTTTTTTTTTTTAAAGACAGTGTTTGTCTGATTCAAAGAAGTACAGATGATGTGTCCCTAATGATCACATTCTATCTGTGTGCACAGGCCATGGGATGGGGATTCTGGTCCGTTTGGCAGAATTAGTCATTGATAGTTAATTTTCCTTTCTCTTTAAATAGTATACTTTAGTTAATGTAGCATGTGGTAAGGGGAAAAAAACAAGGTTTTCATTTCCTAAATTACCAACCTCCACCTACCTACACCCTTTTCTGTTTTGGATGAAAAGAAACCAGACCCTGAGATTGGTAATCTAATTATCTCAGATATACATGAGCCACGGCAACCGAATGTTGCAAGCAGAGAAATACGTACATGGATCCTGGTTCTACACTTGGACCACGAATAAAGAAGGGCACACGGATATCAAAGTCATATGGCATGGATTTCCCCTTGACCAGTCCAAACTGCCCAATATGGTAACCATGGTCGGCGGTATAAATGATGTAAGTGTTCTCCAGCTCCCCCGTCTCCACAAGCATGTTAAACAGCTGAAATACAACGGAGACAAAATGGGCAAGTTGACAATAGTGTTGCAGCGATTTCCCCCGAAATTCTTCCCCATTATTTTTTAAAGGCAAGAGTCACTTTAACAAGGCTAAGAAACATGGTCACTACCTACGTTTTCTAGTTGCTTACAATCCTGGAGGGGAAAAGTCTAATAATGGAGTAATGTAACTCATTTGAGTCTGGCACATTGCTCTTAAAGGTTTTGGGCACCTATTTAAAAACAAAAACAAAAACAAAACAAACTCCACAAAACAGCCTCTACCACCTAACTTACAGGTTTTACTTTGAAAAATCCATTGCTAAAGCAAATTTTATCACCACTTTTATATAGTTATCAAGGGTTAAGAACAGGCTGCTTTGGAGCCTGATCCAACTGAATCCAGCCTTTAGGCATGTTTTGTTTGGCTTCTGTGGCTTTTTTTAAAATTCAGGATATTTCAAATAAAATGCTTGTATTTCTGGTTTCCTTTGAAAAGTCAGAAGATCTCATGATATTGGATCTATTTTCCTACATGGCAAAAATTAGCTGGAGCCAAGTAGTTGCTCCTTGTTATAGATGTGGGCGTTTAAAGTTCACCATAATCCCCACCATGCCCTGTCGCTTTCTATGAGACCAGCTTTAGGTATTTACATTATTTGCCTGATTCTTGAAGGTATTGTGAGTGTAGCTCTTGACTTATGGTGTTTTGATTTTTATCTCCTCTTTGCCTCTGGCTCCAAAGAACCAAGTCTGGAGAGGTAATAGAAGGGGTCGAGATAAGGGAAGGAAGATAAAGTCACTCCACACACACTCACGTACACATATTCACACACATGGACTCTCTCCCTCTCTTAAAAACAGCAACAACAAAACAAAGACAGAATTAGCAAGAATGGATCTACACCAAGGAAGCTGGACCGAAACCTGTCACTGAGGCAAGTTCGTGTGCTTACCCTTTCCACAGAATCGTCCACTGACATCAAAGTCTGAAGCCTTTTGCGATGTAGAACGTTTGTAAATTCCATGTGGATGGGCAGCATGGGTCCCGTGTACTGCATAATCCAGTGCTTATCCATATTTGGTGCATAGTTATAACTAGGGGTTCTGAAAATATCCAGAAAAGATTCTTACTATATGTATTTTTAGTCAGAGAAATATCTCAAGTTGAAGGTTGTGAAATAATCATGTAGGAAAGGTAATTTAGACGTTGCTATTTTTTTCTCCCATGTGTCTTCTGTGTTTATAAGAAGAGCTAAAATCTTCACTACCCCAAATATCACTCATCCCCTAAAGGCATATGGATTCAGATTTATAAAACCAAGACAGACAGCTAAAAAGGTAATTAGTACAAGTTCATTTAGATTCATTGAAGAAAATGTGTAAAAAGACATCAAGATGATCATGGTATTGTAACACCTACAGATAAAACTCAGTAGTACAGAAGGGAATGTTTTCATGGTGATGTTAGCTCATAAAATTTTGTAGTTAATTAGGCTATTAGATATAGTCACAAATATGTGGAATAATGAATCATAATTTCAACATTTTTTTCTCTAATCTCTAGTCTATGAGTTTTTCTTATTCCTAACTTTGTATATAGATGCCATTAATTTAATAGGATATGCTAGAATTAAAACCAAGTCTACTTCTGCAATATACATGCTTATCAATAAAGCTATTCTTTTTATAGACAATTCAATACAGGTGCAGAGCACAATTTTTGTGAACTACAGCGAGGTGGGTCCTATTCCTCTTGAACATGTGGGTTCAAGCCTATATTTAATTTATCACAGAAACTCAAGTGGTGTCTCATACATTCCATTGGGGGCCCACAAAATATGTTGCCTTCTTTTTGAAATCTAACCCAAATCCCTTGACCATTAGATGCTGCCACTTCATACTCCTAGTACATGTCTATGCTAGAGTAATTCTCACACTGAGAATTATCTATTTATATTTGACATCTCCTCTAGACTACAATGTACTTGACCCTTCTCCTTAGATGTTATTAAGCATGTAGAAGTTGTTTAATAGTAAAAACTTAGTATTTACCATGTGTTGGGTATTGTGTTATTTTGTATACATTAACTCATTTAATTATCTCTGCTGTTCTTGGAAATCAGTTTATCATTCCCATTTTAAAGATTTTATTTATTTATTTATTTATTTATTTATTTATTTGACACAGAGACACAGCGAGAGAGGGAACACAAGCAGGGGGAGTGGGAGACGGAGAAGCAGGCTTCCCGTTGAGCAGAGAGCCTGATGCGGGACTCGATCCCAGGACCCCAGGATCATGACCTGAGCCGAAGGCAGACGCTTAACGACTGAGCCACCCAGGCGCCCCTCATTCCCATTTTAGAACTGAGAAAACTGAGGCTTAGCAAAGTTAAGTAACTTCCTCAGATTAACAACCAGGACTCAATGCCAAAGCCCATTTGTTCTAACAAAATGAAAGAAGAGGGAAGTGTGGGGGTGCTTCCTATGTCTCAGACTACTTTTCATAGGAACCACAACTTTACAAATAACTGGTCTCACAGAATAAGCAACAATCTATGTTGGTTGAGAAATCGGATAGCCAGTGTCTGCTCTGGGGGAGGGTCTTATCAGTGAAAAATGGTGGATAATGACAAGGGTAGGTGACCCTGTGCCATCTTTTATATTATAAAACTAGAGAAATAGGGGTGCCTGGGTGGCTCAGTTGGTTAAGCATCCAACTCTTGATTTTGGCTCATGTCATGATTTCAGGGTCCTTTTGCTTGGGATTCTCCCTCCCCCCACCCCCCAGCTTGCTCTCTCTCTAAAATAAAAATAAATTAAAAATAAATAAAATCTTAAAAAAACAAAAACAAAAACACCCTAGAGAAATAGTCACTGTGAGCCCAGTGAATTCAGGGGCATTGACCGTGTACTCCTCTGGTTTGCTCTAGAGCAAATTTCCCTTGGGGTAAACCTGGAGTTTCTGAGCTACATGATTGTATACTGGGCTATTTCCATGCATGCTGAACTATATAAATGCTGCCTGTTGTTATATTTTTTCTTCTGCCAGTGCATTTGCAGAACCTCTCTTTTGATAGTTGAAAATGCTGTCTTGGTACCATTGAGCTTCTAGGCACAAAAGAAGGTCACATCATATCCTAATGATCAAAATGGATCATTAGGTTGGATGCTGGTTAACTAGCAGAAATACAACAGCATAAATACCAATATAATATTGAGCACAGAAGACACTACCTAAAACTGTATGACGGGGCAGATTTGCAGAGTAGGAAAAGCAGGTGTGGTTCACTTTGCTCATCTGTAGATGGGGATAATAGTATCTTTCTTAAAAAGCTCTTTTGAGGAAAAACAAATCTCTATCTATCATCTATCTCTCCACCTATCATATTTATTATCTATCTCTATATCACTTAAAAGTGCCTAGAACAGAGGCACATGAGTTTCGTATATAAGCCAATAAACAAATACATTCTATCTAAGTGTCTGGGTTGAAAAACCCTGTCGCATTAAAAACCAAACAAGCTCTTCAGGTATCACCTGCCATTCTTTTTAAGAGAAACTTTCAACATAAACTTTCTTCTGCTTACCCAGTACATGAGTCATGAACCACTTGGTCCCATGTTTTTGGCCTGAAAGTGTTCCTCAGATCTAAGAGTGAACGCGGGCGGAATCAGCCTCTTCAGTCTCAGGAGCTCGTGCGGTAGGAAAGAATGTAAGCCCTGTTTCTTATTCTTCACGCAGCATGTCGTGGTACAAACAGGATTAGATTGAGAGGCTGCGGAGGATGAGAGAAGGGGCTTCTAAACCCCATCGGAGAGGGATTTTCACCCGTGGGGGTGGCTAGAGGTCAGAAAAATATAGCAAGTGGGTCATGAAAGGTCCCCTAGCCATTTACTGATACGTGCCCTGAAAAAGAATATGGCTATAAAAGATTACACAGGGTTTCTTTGTAATACCTAAACATCTTCCTCTAACTGCCTTTGATGTTGGTTTGCCTTAATTTTAAAATAAATCGAGTTGACTTTTTTAAAGCCACAAAACCTTAACACAAATAAAAATTAACAATAGGGAACCGAAACGAAGGCTCACAGTGGGCAAATGATATCTTCTACCAGATACCTTGATGAGCTTGGCATAGCTCCACCTCACTTTGAGGAACAGGGAAGGTTGCAGCAAATTACAAGCCTCAAAATTGGACTCCCGGATTTACAGAATGACATATGTGAAATCTGGCTTATATTAAAAGGGAGAGTTCAGGTCTGTTGTCAAAGCTGTCCTTCCCCACCCCCAACCGCCTCCCCCCACCCTTAATTTCTTCAAGTGGGAGCTGACCCCCAGCTCTGGGGCCAAAATCCCAGGTGGGATCTCAGCAGGGGGCAAGGAGGGGGGTATGCATTTGCCTTTTAAAGGAAGACAGACTGCCCCTGCTTCCCACAGAACAGCAGCTGTTCGGGGACCTGCAGGTGGAAGGTTGGGGGTCGCTGGAATTGACAATGTTGTTGAAAAGTGATCTTTTGCCAAAGACCTGTGGTTGCCTCCTGCTGGGGTCTGCCAAATTCCTGGAAGATGCAGCCTTCTGTCTCCCAGTGATAATTAAGGCTTGCTTCCCTAAGAATTGACTCACAATGACTCAAACAGGGCCTGGAGCCCTCCCCTACAAGAACAGCCACTGAGAGGAGCAGCTAACTATTTTGGGGAAAAGTAGAAAATCACACGTCCCATTGTTCCAGAATGTTTGGGGATTAGAACTGAAATCTCATCCCAGCCCCGTTATTAGTGTGTGATCTAGGGCAACTTTTTTTTTTCTCTAAGCCTCTGTTTCTTCATCTGTATAATGGGAATAATGACTTCAGAGCTTTGGGAAGGTTTAAGGAGATTTCAGTGACTCCAGAGAACAAATCCACATATTCATACCCATCCGCACAGGGAGCTGGGAAAGATCTTATCATTTAATAGCTCTTTGGATTGCGGTGGCAACCCTGAGGACACCTTATTCCCATTTTACAAATGAGAAAGTAAAGTGTACAGAGGTGGCTCAGAAATTCTGTCCTGGGGCCGGAGTGCCTTCCATGGCATCACAACCACCAGAGTCCTGCACCTCAGTCCCCAAGAAGTGCCTCAAAATCCCAGTCATTCAAAGATCTGATACATACATTCCTTTCTTCCAAAACTAAGTCCTAAAATCCTCAGCCTTCGTCTTGATTGAAAATATTAGCCTTTTCTGCTTCCCATTCAAGTGCCTCCCACCAGCTGCCCGAAGTCTGCTTTTGCTGACAACACAAGATAAAGTCGGACCCTCCAAGGCAAACTGGATGCATCAGCGAAAAGACAGGTAACACTGGCTCTTTGCTTGAAAACTGAGAGGACAGATGACTAAATTGTCGTTTTTAAGTTTCTGTTGCTTTAAAAAAAAAAAATCCACGTTGGGGTTACAGTTGCATGTGCCTGATCTGATAAGAATCCTTGTTGTCCGTTCCGAGAAGGATTTTACCCAGTAACTGTGCATTCCAGGCCTTACACTCTCCCCAAAACATAGACTATTCTCATAGTTAAAAATGTTAACTTTTCCCCGGTGAGGCTTCTCTTCTCTGCATGTTGCTTTTTCTCCATGTTTGGATTTATTGCTCAGCACTAGATCACAGATCCTTTCGACCACACATTTGCGACTTCAACCTTTGCCATCAATGCCGATGCTCTTTGGTCTTTGATTCTCTCTCCTCTACTGCTTATTGGCATAAGGAGAATACGAATCCTGAAAATCAATAATGTCATCTTTCTTTTTGATGGGTGGGTATTTGGGGAGAATAATTCTCACTGGAAGAGAAATGGTTTTAAGAAAAGCAATGTGTTGTATATTAAATCCATATTCAGGGAATTGCAAAGAACTTAGCAGTTCATTTTTACTGCTGATGGCCTTTGCTGTCACCCAGTGAAAAGAAAGACATTTCTAGTGTTTTCTAGTGTTTTATATCTGAACATGTGTTTTCTTCATTTGTTATTTAGTGTCGGACAACAACAAAAACTCTAATGATCTAACTCTTAAAGGGTATTAGTAGCAGGACCGTCATTCTGTAAGAAATGAAATAGGTTTCAATTCCCAGAATAAGCCAGTTATAGAGATTTAAGACACACACTCAAAGCATTAAATTGGAAATTCTATACTTAATCTCCCAAGCCACACCATCTCAGCTTTCACTCAAATTGAACTTATTTAATTGACTTTGTAGAGATATTCCCCACCTGAGTTCAAATGTCTTTAGGTAGGTAACATTTGAACACACGCAGAATAATATCAAATGATCTTGATTATAGATACTGCAGGAAACTAAATTAAAAAAGTCTTCTAAGATGCTGCAAACTCCAGCAGAATTGTGCAAACACACACACAGAAGCCACTTCTAATATTAACTTTAACTGTGAAGAGTACTGAGCAAGCCAGGGGGCAATGCAAAGATCACCTAGGGCCAAGAGAACAGAGTTTTGACTCCAGCTTTGTCCCTATCTACTTACACAACCTGGGTAAAGCCATTTGAGTTTTTAATTTTTTTTTTTTTAAATAGAGTTTGGGCCTTCATTTTTCAATCTAAAAATTTATGGCATTAGATGATCTCTAGGTGTCCTCTAATTCGTAAAATTGACGGCTTAAATATTTTTATGCCATTAAAATATGTTTTAATGTCACCTGGGAGGTGGGGTTAACATGCTTATTCATTTGCTAAACAAAAAAGTATCTGGCAAGGGATAGGGCAGGAGCCATGCTCCCCAGGCACCGGAGGCAGAGATGTAACACTTGGCCCTGCCTTCTGGAAAGGGCTATCTTGCCTAACTCCAGGGCCCCATTCACACAGTATCTTGTGTGAATGCTGCCCCCTGGAGGTGTGCAGTTTGACTTCAAGGGTCTGGGTAAACAGCCACTGCCATGGGATATGCAGGTCAATGATAGAAGAACAAAGTGGGAACACAGGAAAGGAGCAATGAGTTCTGCCCAAATTAAAGATTTTTATGGAGAATTTAAAATTCTCTCATTTTCAAAAGCACTTTCTTTTATGGATCTGTGGAAGAAATGAAGTGAGAATGTGCAAATTCTTCTAAGGAAAAACATTTCTTTCCAACTTCGGACAACAAACGTGTTTTAAAAAAACTTTGTTCTGAGGCTTACGCAGAGGTAGTTGTCCCTTTAACGTACTACCTCATCCCCAAACTGCACTTTTAGACGGATTCTCGCAAGTTAGTGGACCTGGATGGTTCTACCAGGATTTTAGATTTCACTTGAACCGTGTTTGTATGTTCACACACATTTCCAGGGATGGGGAGAAAGAACTGATGAACTGGAACAACAACAAAATTCTCAGTTGATAGGGGGACGGTTGGTAGGAAGGTGATGGGGGAGTCTCTTAGCTTCCCCCAGAATCATCGGGTAGGTAAATGGAATCTCCTTTCCCGTCACTACTGCACGTTATCACATCGTGGTGGCCAGGAGAGAAAAGCTATGTCATTGCGGGAGTGAGGGTTAGAGGAGTACCATGAGGATCCTGGGAGGTAATTTACTGAAAAGCACAGTAGGGTCTTCACCATAAGGAAGAGCTTTATGATAAGGATTATTATGTGTGATGTTATGATGGAGGCTCCCTCAGATATTGCCAAGGCCGAGAACAGCCGAGCTGCTTCTGATTAAACAGTGCCAAATAGTCACGAGGGGTCCACATCCGTCCCCATTCTTAGTTGCTTGGCAAAACCTCCAGCCTCGTGTGTAAAGCCAGCAAGCCAATGTTGGCCTGGCTTTCTTCCTTTGTTGGGAATGAAAAGCGCCGTGGAAACACGATGTGTTCACTCCAGTTGGAGAGGGCTAGATGACTACCACCTGAGGCCACACGAAAGACATCCGGATACTGCGTGACTACCAAAGAAGGCGACCTCAAGGAACGTGTTCACATTGCTTGCTTCTCCGAACAGGGAGAGTCTATAGCCTCTCACTGTTTGCAGAGGGCTTGCCAAACATTTCTGCAAAGTACTTAACTTCCTATATCCCTTTACTCGAATGTGTGGCTAATGTTTTCACTAAGGAACCCGGCCATTCAGGAGCTCCGTGCACCACAATTAGCCGCCTGTCTTCATCCGTCTCTCTCCTTTTGTCCACAGACTGAACTGTGGACCTGTGCAGTCACTCACAGTGACAAGAACCGCACACGGGCTCTCGCCAGCCCCCTTCTACAGCGAGCGACAGCCAGGGAGTCCTGGACAACTAAGATGCAGACGACTCAGGCCTTCTAAGGCCCGCAGGAGACACAGCGGCTCTCTCCATGCTGGGGGCACCAAAGCCCAAGGCTTAGCAGCGAATAGAAGCTGAAGCGCCGGACCAACCGCATGGATTTTCATTTTCTAGAGCTGAGGGTGTTCTCCTCACTGGCACTTGCTCGCAGCACACATTTTGCACCTAGAAAAGATACCACAGCCCAGATTGGTGCTTATCCTGTCTGGGTTTTTAGAGTGGCCAGCTGTGAGAGGCTTGTCCCAGTGTGAGTCTTAGCTTGTCAAGAGCTTTGTCACATCACAAAGGACACGTATCCACTTGTCATTTCTTCAGCTGCTTCCCCTCAACATGAAGTTGAGTCAAATGAAACTGCACTTTTTGTGGGTCAAGAAAGACGGAATCAAGAAAGAGCAGCTTCATATGGTTCATCTCAATAGAAAAGATCACTAGGAATCAGCATCTATGAAGTGGCTTCTCTGTCCCAGGCCCTATGTGGGGACTTGAACGATGCTTCCTCCCTTAATTTTTGTTCACGACACCATGTCAAAGTGCTAGCATTATCCCCATTTAACAGATGAGACAACGGAGGTTCCTAGAGGTTAAAAAAAATTGCCCAGAGGCTTAGTGGAACAGATGAAAAAGGAACCCATACTTGTTTGTCTCAAAGGCCTAAATACTTTTCACTCTGCCATGCATAGGTTTTGTTTTATAGAGTCACTAGTAAGGCACACACGTGGTTCACGTGAGCTCAAAAGGAATAACTGAAACAATTCACATGTGAAAATGACCGAGTTATATATTATGTTACTACCCCACCAAATGACCTCTGGTGACTCTCTGCTTACAGTGATATACAAATTCATTCAAGTCCTCACAATTCTGCTAGTTTCCCTTTCTAGCTTTATCCCTTATTGCCTTCCTCGCGCTCCATTCTCCTAGGTCACATCTCAGATCGCCTCACTTAATGTGGCGGCCACTTGTCCATGCTGCATTTTCTTCCTGAAACCATCCACCCAATCTGTAGAATCAGCTGCAGAAATGGTACCCATTCTTTGAGGCCCACTCTGAATGTCTGCTGGTCCATGACTTTTCCGTGTTCCCCTAAAAGATGTGAATGCCTCTTTCTCCAAACTTCCACAGCCTCTTGAAGGCCTGCCCTAGTACTTAGGCCTTCTGTTCCCACTGGTGCTATGGCTATTTGGACACTCGCCCATCCTCTCCCTAGAGTAGGGGTTGGGGGCAAACTCATCCTGTAAAGGATCAGAACATGTTGGGGCATTGCAGGCCATACTGTATCTGCCACAACTACTCTCCGGTTGAATTGCGAAAGCAGCCACAGACAACTATACATAAAGAAATGAATATGGCTGTATTTCAGTAAAATTTTATTAACAAAAGTTGGCAGCAAGCTGAATTTGGCCCCAGCATGCGCATCCGTCTTTGCTCACTGGTTCCCGATTGTGAGCCGATGTGTCTTCCTCATGCCTTTCGACCCGGCTGTACCGGATAGCGCCACTCATAAATGTTTGTGCCATCAAATAGAATTTTTAATTGCTGGGCTCAGAGATACTGTTGTTTAGTTATCATGAAGGCCCTGAGAAGTCTGCAGATTCCTCTCCTCCTACAATTGTCTGTGCATGCCACTGAGCTGTCAGAACCTCTTGACCTGCGGCTGATTTTTCTGTCGGCTCAGGACCTTGCCCAGAAGCTTCAAAGGCAGGCTGATTTCTAAGGAGCCATAAAACACCACATTTTGTCAGTCCCCTCTCCTCAACCTCGGGAAAACACCAGCAAGGTTTACAGTTGTAGCAAGCCACCTTGGGCGGAGCATCTGCCAATGCAACAAGAGAACCGACACAGAGGGATTTTTCTGATTCAGAAGGGAAGAGAACGTTGGGCCCCAGGGCAGGGAAGAAGCCTGCAAAGACCTTTCTCTTTCACTGAGCCAGCGGGTTGGTAAATCTGTAAGTGATCTGTCATGGAGAGCCCCTCGCCACTCATGGGCTTCGCTCATGACTGTGGTTCATGGTTATATGTAGGTAGACCTTCAGAGGCCTGTATATCCATCCACAGAGTTCTTTCCAAAACACAGCGGCTCACCCAGACCACATTCCCCAGGCGCTGGGGCAACCTGCTTTCTTTGGTGACAATAGTTTATGTATTGAGACACTTCCATCCTTCCATCCTACTGGGCGTGTTCAGCAGGGTATCTGTCCTGGTTTTATACTTACTGTTAGTTCTTGTCCTCAGTCGGCTCTGACCTCCTTCCTTCTGTCTAAGTCACTCGATATGATAGAGATGACCTGAATACCACTGGCCAAAAACCATCAGCTTATTAGTTATAAGATAAAAAAATAAGAATATAAGGAAAGATTCTTTCCTTATAAGATTTGTAATGACCAGCAACTACAGTGCCTTTGGTATGTCTCTCTTCTCATAAATACATTTACTCTATTTTCTTTCTGTCTGGGATTGTGGCTGGGAAATCAGTATGGGTGAGAAGAGATGATACTTAAGCATAAACAGATTAAGAACTAATTTTGGAGGTTTAGTGATGAAGGAAACATACCAATTCCCTGGTCCCTACCTGTCTGATGGCCAATCCTTCCGCAGACACAGAGCCAACTGCTCTGTAGGGAAGGCTGGATGTTATTGCAAAGGATGGGAAGGAAGCGAGTCAATGGAGTAAAAAACAAAATCCTGTTCTTTGCTGCCAAAGCATCCGGACGTTTCCACTCTTGGCTAGTGAGAGTTATCGGCGTAACAGGGCTCTCTGCTCTCTGCCTTGGTCTCTCCACACCAACAGCCCCCTCCCCTGGGCCTCCCCTCCCCTCCTTACCAAGGCTCCCGCCTCTCAAAAAGAAACATCAGGTTATTTTAAAACCGTGACCTGAGAAGGCCTCTCAGGCAAGCCCATGCAAGCTGCTTTCTGCAGCAATCCTAATTGCACATCTGCAGCAAAGCTGCCCCCAGTATCCGCCTAGAAGACAGACCCATGTTTCTACAACCAGACCAGGGGGCACCACTCTGCTGCTCTGAGGAGCATACCATTTGATTGTTATTTTTATGAGATCATGCTCAGGAATATCATGTAAGACAACCGAAGGGAACGCCTGATACAAATTTCCCCCATTCACCCTACGTGCTTCTCTTCCTTTCCACTTAGCTACTTACAAAGGTTGGAAATGTGATTCCTAATCACAACACTAGACCAGGTCCTTTACGCCAGGTCCCGTGGCCAGCCTGCCCCGTGGGCTCATGGCAAGAGCTCGTTGGTGTACCTGCCTCTGGAGACACGGCGTGGAAGGAAACGGGGTGAGGGAAAGGAGGGAGGTGGGGAGCAAAGGAAAGACCGGTGTTCAGCAGGTCCCAGAACCTACGTTATTACTCACATGTGTTGGGAAGCATTGGGGTACAGTTTTGAAAACTGTGGGGCCGAGTCCTCGGGGCCGTGGGGCGCAGCGTGGCTGATCACCATCATAATGGGCCTATGGGGATACATTCTCTTAGACATTTTGAAGTAATTAATGCTCTCGTTAGTGATTAAGTCTGTGAAGTAGTCCTGAAACATACATTTGACACAAAACAAAAATTACAAAAGGTGACATTCATCAGATCACATTTGAATACTGCTTTCCTCAGAAGCATCTCACTGAATGAAGGGATAAGGTCTAAAGCAGGAAGGAAGATGATGCTTCCCAAAGCAGCAAAACATCTTCCGTAACAGACAAAATCAGTTGCCGGTTACTTTCTAGGGTGGCTAGCTTGGTAACATGCAAAAATTGTATTTTGAGTTAGGCACAACTTAGCAATTAGGAAAGAAAAAAAGTCCAGTCCTGTGTGACCAAGATAATGATCAGAGCTGGCAATCCAAATGCTAGAGCCCATTGAAACACCGGATACATATTTCATTCTCAGGTTTCATTGATGTAATTCGTCGTTGACAAAAAATTTAATTACTTCAAGGGCAGGAAACACCCACGCCCACTACAAATTCACAGTTGCAGAACACATACACACACACACATGCACACGCACACACATGCACAAACAAAAGAAAAGGTCTTTTTTTTAAATTCAAAATTCACCTGTGGGAATTACACATTAATTGCTAATGAAAGCCATAGCCAAAATCTGGGTGCACATGGAAAAGCTGCAATATTTTATCAATTAATTCACTCGAAACACTAAATATGGGGAGCATTTGATTTCCTGCAGATTATACTGTTAATTGCACAACTAAAATGATACAGCTGCTGGGATTGGAGCCTGACTTGTTAATAAAATGACCCAAGCTGCAGTCTGAGGACCTGATGCAACTCTGTAAGGGGGAAGGAAGAAATGGAATGAAAAGGAACGATGAAAACTTAAATTAAACCACTTGCTTCCTCTAAGTGGGTATCGTTGGCCTGGAGCTCCAGTACAAAGTTTATTCAGAAAGTGCCCAGACAGCATTCACAGTGTCAGAGGCTCTCAGGCATGACTAATCACATGTAGATTCAGGGACCAGCACAGCTGCAAAAGCAGTGCCCAAGGGAGGAAATCTGTGTCACATGTCATTGTGAGGACAACTCCACAGGCCATCACCTTCTTCCATGGGAGTGTCTGTTTCATTCCTTTTCTCACTAAAAAAAAAAAAAGCCATATATTCTTTCCGGACACAGTTGTCTTTGACACTTAATCAGCTGTGATAATGGGCAAGTTACGCTAATTTTAGTCTTTGGAGGGAATCTTGATTACTTTGCTCTCCTTAGGACAACAGGGAAAGAAAGGTTAATAGCTTGAACAAGGAGCATGAAAGCATCCCCACAGATAAAAAATGATAGCGGTGACAATTAGCGCACTTTGTAGGACATTGCTCAAATCTGCCTCCAAGGTCCCCGCCAGCTCTCAACTTTGATGAATCTGGAATCCTATTAGCAATGTTTGTGAATTCATTTGCATTCATTGTTTTCTGAAGGGGACAAAAGAGCGAGACTACAACACCTTATCTCCCAAGTTCCTTGAGCTCAAATCGGGCCAAGCATAAAGGCAGCACTGTGCCAAAATTAAATCAAGTTCCCTCTCTCTGATTTCTACCAATGGCTCTTTCGTAGTGATCTACGCTAGATAGAGCAGATTGTCGGCTTCTTATAGATAAGTGAGGAAGAGCTGGGCATGGCTAGAAGGGAAGAGGTATTTTAGGCTAATTAGCAGGCTAAATTCGAAGGTATTTTCCCCTTCACTCTTGTCATCTGAAACTTGTTTTATTTTCGGTTGGCAATCACAAAAACTTTGTGAATTTTAGAAAGTCTAATCTGGGATGGATTTGTTAGAGACACGGAGGGACGTGTGGATTTCAGTTTCTATGAACTGATTTGGAAATCCGGGGATTGATGGCCCCAGGGACTTTTGTGGACTCTCGCTGCTGTGGGGCAGGTGTCCTTGTCACATATCAATGCTTGGTCAGACAGGAGGAAAAGCGAAGAATGTGGTTTCCCCGACCTTTGATTATTGCGCTTGTCTGCTCAAAACCTGAAGCCACAGACGAAATGCACTTTTACACCAGTGAAAAGCGAAATGGTACAAGATGAACATTTCATTATGTGGACAAATCCTCTAGGGAGTAAAAAATTAAAAAAAAAAAATCACAAGACCGAGTGGAGGCATCTATGATTTTCTTGATGATACTTCATCAAAGGCTGATTGCCTTTCATCCTAATGAGGGAAAAAAGAATCACTATTCAAAGTCGGTGTTCCTTGAAAATCTTTTTCTTGCCTGGAGTTTAAAATTACCTTCAAATTTCTCATTCTAACATTGTGAGAACATAGAAAGCCAATCTCGTGGATAAGTTAACTCACTGAAAATGGCTTTTCCCCATTATGCACAAAGTAAATTGATGCAGCGTAAAAGTGCCTGAAAATTACCTTTGCATAATCAAATCCATGCTTTTCTTTGATGCCATTACGACAAACAGTGTAATTATAGAAACGAGAATTCTTGATTAATCCAAGCCATTCTCGCCATCCAGGAGGGATGTAGCTGCCATTATATTCATTGAGGTATTTTCCAAAAAAGGCTGCAAAGGGAAAAAAAGGATTATTTTCTCATATGAAATGATTAATCACAAATAAATGCATAAATGCGCAAGTATGAAATTAGGATTTGAAAAAGGGGCAGTAAAACAAAAGTAAACCTTGGTAACGCCAAAATATAGTGTAATACCCTGATCCTTTGGCAAAGTGACACACAGACATTTTCCTTTTGAATAAATAAGCGTAGTACCCATGTACATGGATTATAGCGCAATAAAATCACCATAATGATCACGGTACTCGGGGTGCATCTGTTTCTTGCCGTCCTGCTAGAATAAAAGCAGAATGTACCCTTTTGTTAAGTTGATGGAACAGTCAGAGAAGTAGCCAGTGGAAATGTGGAATGCTGTCTCTGGGCAAATAGTTGGGGGGGACTGAAAGTTCAGTCTTGGTGAGAAAATAAGTTTTTAACCTACTATTTGAGAGTTATAAATTATAAAAACCCTATAGAAAAGCTTGTCTTTATGTTTGCATATCCAGAATACAAATTTTCCAAGTCAAGGAACCATGGTAAACTCCGTTTCTTCAGCACATGGTAAGGGTTTTTATGTCACACACATTTTATGGTGTTGGTGTTCATGTTATGTGTATTTTATGAATGTGTATGTCTATTATTGATAATAAAAAGTTCCGGTGACACAGAATTACTACACAGATGACTAACTTTCATAGAATCATAGTCTAAGAGAAGTACATGGGACACAGACACTCTACTGCTCATCGATGAGGCCCCTGGAGGGACTTCACATTTGTAACTTTGGCATGTCTCACCTAAGGAAGGCCACTGGGCAACAGAGCCTACCAATCCTTTCAGAGGGAAACTTTGGATTTGGATTTGGTCCTCTGCCAAAGAGGATGAGAAGAGATGGGCAAAGAGGAGAGAGTAGGGCAGGTTGGGGTTTCGGGAACAAAATGGGTTAGATCTTGAAGTCAAATCCTTGTAACTCTCAGAAGGGTAGCCAAAAATGTATTGTCGGCACACTTTTGAGAAAGAGGGTACTATTAATTTTCTTTCCTTTTTTTTGGATACATTCACTTACTTTAATCACACTGCATACACCACGTTATCACCACGGAATGTAAATTCAGGTTAGACAAGAGAGCTTCACAAGTGCAATAAAGCATTCTGGAGTATACCAAAGTTTGTGTGTAATGGCTGACCAAATCACCTTGCTGATAAATCATTAACCACTTCAATTACAGGTAATGTGTCAACATTTATGATTCTTACAGAGAAAATAAACAAACTGCATACATTTAAGAAGTGTTTCTCCTTTACCTTTGCATTAGTACTTAAAATCCATGCTTCTACTTCAAGATGACATTCAAAAATTATTCTAATACCACAGCGGCATAACTCTCTGCAATTACAGAAAAGCCAAACTGGGATCCATAGTGAAGGTATTCTCATGTTTACATGCATGATTCTGAGACAAATCCTACTTCTAAGAGGCTGTTACCAGTTTTTTAGGTTTGGTTTAAAGACACACACATTTTCATTTGTGGGGAAAGTGAAGAATGTGGTATTCCATGCACTGTTCTGAATGGGTTTTTTAAGAGCCAACCAGCCCTCAGAACTGCAGGATTCAATCAGTCTGCAAGACAAGGAGGGTACTATTTCTAATAGTTGTAATTTCACCAGGAAGGCAGGCATAAACAAGCACTATTCTGGGTAACCTAGATGTTTGGTCACCCTAGTAGCCATATACATAGCCTTCCCCTTAAGTAGAAGGGAGCAAAGAAATTTTTATGTATGTATTTGTAGGTGTATGTGTTTACGTGTGTGTGTTGCATACACACACACTTCTACCTATATATCTATGCATATGTAATACACACATGCACGCGAGCTTTAATTTTTCTGATTTTCAAAAGGCTGCCATCTTTCATTTTAGGGAGAAACTATGGCTAATCAGATGCCTTCCATGTCAAAGCCACTGTGTAGCTTCACTAAGCTGGTTTCACAGGTGTCTCCACTTACACACACGAAGAAAGATCGCTCCTGGACAGGCCCGGTAAGATGAAAACAGATCCCAGAATCAGGCACTTTATCAGTATCGCTCTTAAAGCACACATTTCTGAATCTCAGCACTGTCCACGGTACGTTATTTCTGCGTCTTGATGGGCTAGCTAGCTCGCTTTCATCCTGATACACAGCTACATGTAGGATACCTCCAGAGGAATGTTTTCCTCACTCTTAATAGGCTCGTCCAGAACGGAATGAATCGTTTTCCCTTCCAAGTGCACTTCTCTCCTCAGATACCCTTTTCTTCTCCGAGTGTCATAGTCATCTTCCTGGTTGACCAGGCTCAGCACCCCAGAGCCTTGCCCGGTTCACCTGCTCCTTTGGTCGCCTTGCTAAGCAGGCGCCACCACCTGAAGATTCTACGTGGATAACAGCTCTCGAACCTGCCCCTCTTTCTCCGATTACTCGATGCCCCTCATGAATGCTCACAGTCTCCTTCCAGAGCCCCTAACCAGCCTCCCGGGTCTGTCCACTCTTAGTGCCACCTTCTTGAAGACCGGCTCTGGTGACCTCACCTCGTTGTCACAATCGTGGATGGAGCCCCCTCAAGTTTCATTTGAGAGAATCAAGTTTCACTTGATAGCATATCATGCAAGGCCACCTTTGGATCTGGATAAAATCCCTCTCTTTCCGATCCCAGCCTGCATTTCTGTTATTTGTGCCTCTCTCTGGAGAATGTGTTTTCTCCATTTGCTCTGGTTTTCAGCTCTTATAGCCTTTGCCCGTGCTAGTTCCCGCATCTCCCTGATGTGTATCAAGGCTAGACCAGGTGCCCTTCCAATCCCAGTCTTTGCCCAGTCCCCCAGCAATTTGTCTCTGTGGCTCGAATGCCATCTTCCCTTCCTTCCTTGTGCTATGGTTCTGCTCGTATGTAAGGTAATCCCCCTTAGACTGTAAGGCTTTGAGGGTGAATTTCGCCTTTGCCTCATCGCTATACTCCCCCGGCTCCCCATCCTTGCGCATAGCCTAGGGGCTTCATAGTTTTTGTTTCCTGCACTGGGGTTCATGGACCTCCATGTATTCTGGGGATTCTACAAGTTCTAGACTGATGTTTTCACTGGAATTATAAGTGGCTGAAGTTGCTATTTCTGACGAGATTTATTTTCTTTGAAGAGTTAACTCAAGTCCGAGAAACACAGCACTGTTTATTTGTTGAATGAGCGTTTATATGTTGAGTCTGCAAATGAGTAAATCCATCAAATGGTCAGTTGGCCAAACGCCCACTGCTTGATTACTCTGCCAGGCCCCAGAGCAGACTGATGTGTGTGGGACAAAGTGTCAGAGGATCTCAGGTCAGATAGAACTCAGGATTTCCCTCTGAGCAGACTACGTGCAGTAGGAATTCTAATGAGGGGTTCTCGTCTTCAGAGACCAACCCCCTTTTCACAGAGAACCACAAGATGATTTTCCTTTCTGACAAAAGGCAATAATGACTTTGAGTCAGAGATGGCAGACCAGGGCCACACCCCGCCAACATGACTTCAGAAGGGGACTATTTCCAGGAACTTTTCACTTAATAACCTCAGGCCCTGCTCTTTTGCTCTTTCTTCTGGCCTGCTCCTCATCCCCAGGGCTCCCCCGCCCCTTTTCTCTCCTTTGGTCTTAAAAGAAGCAGACGAGTACAGTGGTTTGGAATATAGACCCGGAAGCCGGCCCGCCTGGGTTTAAAACCTGGCCGTGCTATTTGCTAGCTATCCATCCACAGGGAAGTCACTTGGCCTCTCTTCACCTCCAGTTCTCCCATCTGCAAAACCATGAGGATGATGATAAGAACAGTGGTAGGGTTGTTGTGAGAATCCAGTGAATTAAAACATATGTAAAGCACTTCAAACAGTGCCTGGCACCTAACAAGAGCTTATTAAATACCGCTGCTGCCTGTATTATTATTAGCAGTACCATTACCATCAACCTCCCAACCCTGTGTCCTGATTTTAAGTACTTTACCATTCTGCAGTAGGAGGACGTCTTGTCTGAGTTCTGTACTTGGGAGTCTGAAAAAATTTTTCGAGAGGTTACATCTTTTTCCTCCCCAATCAGACTTATTTTGTGGCAACCAATTCCCATTTGGCTTACATTTTCCTGCTTAATTAGTTTTTAGATTTTTTTTTCTTTTTCTGCCACGTTCAGTTTTGTTCTCTGTTTTTTTCCTCTGAGGGCAGCCAAGACAGGATTTTCCTGCCTTTCCCTCATTGTGGTCCTTGTTTGGTTGTTTAGCGCTGCTTTCTACCCATTGCCATGGCCATTGCCCCTCCCTTAATCCTCCCCTTATAAACTCTTCCTTTGAGTCTCTTAATAGTCCTTGTTACTGGCTTCAGAACTCCCTCCAGGTTTTCGGTGTCTTTGTGCTAATGGAGTGTAAAATATGTACTCAGGATTCCAGATGTGCCCTCACCCATTGCACTCGTTCCAAGAGAGACCAGGACCTCATGCGTCACCACACGCGGCACCCCCAGTGCTGCTGGCTTCAAGTTCCTCTGGCCTTTCTTGTTGCCTCGTAACATTGAGACTCATTTGTAATCACCCCTGGCCTCTTTCAACATTATGCTTCCTGGCAGCGCTCTGCAATTGATTATCTGGGCTTCTAATTATTTTCCTCCAGATGTATTAAATCTCTTTCTCCCTCCCTAAGGTGAATTTTGTTTTCTTGCCCATAATGTCATTCTATTATGTGTCGTATGAAGTTTTTCTTATCCTTTGGCATTGGCAATTCAGTCAATTTACTACTATGGGAATATATCTCGAGCACACTATCTACCTGCCCTTTTGTATCATTCTCTTTTCTGAGACACCATTAAATACTTCCCTTTATGGCTACTTA
Organism: Callorhinus ursinus; assembly: GCF_003265705.2. Taxonomy (NCBI): domain Eukaryota; kingdom Metazoa; phylum Chordata; class Mammalia; order Carnivora; family Otariidae; genus Callorhinus; species Callorhinus ursinus. The sequence goes on along the minus strand of NW_027397067.1, from coordinate 20,669,269 downwards.
AGAAAGGTGGGTGGTGGGGGGGTCAGGTGACAGGGAGAAAGATCAGAAAGACCTGATTATAATTACTGTTGACTTTAGGCCATGCTACTTCTGTCCAGGACTATCTGTTACATAATACTTTAAAAATTTCTCTTCAAATCTTTTGAAGCAAAGGCCTTTTAGTCAGCAATAGGAACTATACAAAAGATTTCTGATGCTGTGGAGAAGTTAAATCTTATTTAATGTAACAAATGATACACTAATTGAGCTTTTACTCAATCAATTGTCATTGATAGGTTTGGGGTCACAGGATTTTACTGGTAGTAACTGACAAACTAACAATATACATAATTTTGAACCAAGTTAAAACTATAATTCCCCAACTAGTCTGTAAGTCTAATGAAGACAAAGATCTTTCTTTATATCTCTTCATATCCCAGCATTTAGTGTAATTCTAGGTATACATAGTTCAACGAATGTATGGTAACATAAATAGATTTTGTAAAATAAAAAGACATGAAAGCAGAAAATTGATTCCTTTGTCCAAATTATTTTGTTACAAAAGAATTTTTTACAAAAGAATTTATTGCAGCTCTCCTTTAAATATTGCCTCTTCTACCCAAATGATATGAAGTAAAATGCGTTATGACTAAAATTTAATTCACATGTGATTTTATGTATCATGTGTTCTGATTGTAACTTGAACACTACAATCTTTAAATGAATCAATATAAAGATTATAGGGAGAGACTCTTACTTTTACCTTAAAACTTATGCCAGGTTTTACATTCAAGTCTATACTCTCACAAGAAATTCACACCAAATTATTTTTTTGAGCGGATAGTCAGGCAGGATATTCATTTTTATGATAGATAATCCAATATCATTCCCACTTCACTTGTCAGAACATAAAATGCAATAGACATGTTGCTGTATTTTCCCCTTTTGAAAATTTAAGCTGTTGGAGAGTCATATTTTCCATGAGTAAAGTTAGAAAAAATTCCGGCTATAGCCAGTCCAAAAATATGCCTCAGTTCTGAGAAAGAAAAATCATGTCATACGATGGTAAATATAATATTGGATCAATTCAATCCATTGAAATCCACGTATTCTGGATGCCTCCCAAAATTAGCCTCTTAGTAATTTGTCTTCTTGGAGTTATTCTTCATAAAACTGATTACTGCGTTGTGCTTTTCTCGTGATGAATATTTATATGTATGATACATATTTTAGCCTCTTGCATTATTTTTCTTAGGTTCTCAGCTAAACGTTCCAAATAATGTATTCATTATTAGAAAAATGATAAAATCTTTATATATCGGCTTTCCCCCCTCTAGTTTAGTGGCTTATAAATAATTATGTTGGTTTAATAACTCTTCCCTAATTCTCTTAACTTCCTAAAATGCCTATCATCCATTTTCAAATGGGTCTCTGTCCCTGGTTAGATCCATAAACTATTGTCAAAAGGCATCTTTGCTTCCTAATCGCCTGACACATTTCAATATTTTCACATCAAAGATAAATTTAAATTGTATAGGTCTCTATCGCTGCCATTTTCGTCTTCCAATTTGTACTTTTGTCTGATTCACTAAGGGGCACATCAACATTTATTTTCTTCTGTGCAGATCATCCTTCTATTTCTAACTATTCGGAAAAGTTCTTGTTCCCTTTAAAGAATTCCTTTTCCTTTGTACAATGACTCACTATAAATTCAATTATTACCTAAGTGTCTAGACCCCTGAGCAGAAAGAAGGTTGGCCTTGGAATCAGACTTCGCTTCCAGGAGCAAGTCTTCTATCCCCGGAGAAGACAGCTGGGCTATACAAAGAGCCTGACAGTTGTCATCGGGGCAGCCTTTTTTTTTTTTTTTTTTTAAGATTTTATTTATTTATTTGACAGAGAGACAGCGAGAGAGGGAACACAAGCAGGGGGAGTGGGAGAGGGAGAAGCAGGTTTCCTGCTGAGAAGGGAGCCCGATGCGGGGCTCGATCCCAGGACCCTGGGATCATGACCTGAGCCGAAGGCAGACGCTTAACGACTGAGCCACCCAGGCGCCCCGTGTCATCGGGATAGCCTTATGGTGCACAGTGTCATTCAAGACCCAACCCATACAGGTAGGGTAGCACACTGGCAAGAACCCTGAAGACCAACGTCCTGACACCTGCTCTCCCCATTAGAACATCAGATGTGTCACTTTTGATCTTGTTGGCAGAAATTTGCTCACCTGAAAATAAGGGACTCGAACTAAATTCTCTCTGTTTTATCCAAGCTCTTATGATCTATTGTAGGGTAGATACAGCATAGTCTAATTGAAACAAGTGCCAGAATACGCTACACTTCTTAGAAGCAACCGATTTATTTCTATCTTGGTGACTCGGTAAACTTTGCAATGGATGGCATTTCGATTTTTGCTCTTGCCATCTGGAAGCTTAGTTCCCCCACATAGGCACCCTTTCTCCACAGCTCCACGGCACGCACTTTGTATACCAAGCTTTGCCTTGACTTTTACTGGTACGACTCTTCATTTCCATTTGCCAAGGTCCTTACTGTTCTGTATCCTGCTATCTTTATGTGTCTCTGAAGGCACTTTGGAATGAGGCACGACAGAAACGTACGTAAAGAAATGAGATGATGGAAAAAGGAAAGACTCTGGAGTCAGATGTGATGGACCCATCCTATCACTGATTAGCCTGTGACAACTCTCCTTAGTCTCTGTTTCGTCTTTGGTAACACAAGCAAATCCTTTCTTTCAAAGTTGCCCGAAGAATTAAGTGAGACAATTTAGCTAAAGTGCGTGCTGCACGGTAGGTAAGCAAAAAATACTAATTTCCTTCTTTTCCCTCTTTCTTTTTTCTCTCTAGTTTTCTTGAGGTATTATTTATAATCAAAAATTGTAATATACTTGGGGCACCTGGATGGCTCAGTCTGTTAAGCGACCAGCTCTTGGTTTCAGCTCAGGTAATGATTTGGGGTCATAAGATTAAGCCCTGGGTCGGGCTCCATGCTCAGTGTGGAGTCTACTTGTCCCTCTCTCTCTCCCTGTGTTTGCGCATGCTCTCTCTGTCTCTCTCTCAAATAAATAAATAAAATCTTTAAAAAATTGTAATATATTTAAGGTGTACAATCTGATGGCCTGAAATACATAAACATTGTGAAATATTCACCACCTCCAAGCCAACCAATACATCCATCACCTCATATCTATACTATGTTCCTTCTTTTTTCTTTTATGGTGACAGCACCAACCCTCTTAGCAAATTTCAAGTGTACAATACAATATTGTCAACTCGGGTCCCATTGCTGTACACAATTTCTTCAGAACTCATTCATCTTCTTGCTTTTTCTTGATCTGCCCTGAAACAAATTAGCAAAACCTAGTGGACCACTCTAAGTCCTGGCAAGGTTCTCTGTGTCATCCTGCATCTCTATTTCTTATGACAGACATCATCCATATCACTCTGGATATGGGGAGAGTCCCGACCCTTCAAGCTCTATATCTGCTACTAGGTTTTAAATTATAGAGAGCCTGAAAATTGAAAGGCATCGATGTCACATGATGCTTCTCATGAACAAAACATAATTTGGTGGTTAAAATCAGGAACCAGGCATTAAGGGAACATTTCTCTGAGTTGGTCACACAATATTTGAAATCCCCACCTCAGTTATAAAACAGAGCCAAGTACATTTGCTGTCTCTAAACCCCACAGGGATGTTTGATGGATTTGCAAAGTGCCTTTGAGCTCTCAGATGAAAGGTGCCATAAATTTAAATCACTTACGTGAGAAAACACACTTAGGATAAGGCACTCTGAGTAACCTAGTTTCTTTCCAAAGCATAAGCAAACACCCTTGAGAGTCATGGGAAGAGCTTCCTCTCTGAATGGAGATCTTGAGATGCTTGTGAATGACAATGCTATCATAGTCAAAATCAATATTTTTATCCATAAACAACAAGTATTAAGTGCCCACAGAATGTTCTGCAAATAAACAGATGGCCTCATATTTTTCAAGTACAGTGGGAAAAGTTCATTTCACTTTTTAAAGGTACTTAAGAGAATATATTTTTCTGAAATCCTTTACTTTTAAATCTTCAGAATAGAGAATATGTAGACCTAAAAATCATTTCCAGTGAGCTTTAGTGATGATATCCTTAAATCTTATAAGTCTAGGTGGCTCTGAAAAAAACCATTTTTGCTCTGCAGTTCTTCTATAAACATCTTGGTTGCCTTTCATGAAGAAGGATTCAGAAAACCCAAGGAGAGCATCGACATGCTGAGAATTCTCTTAGCCTTTATTCAAAGGCTTTGGGGGCTAAACCAGAAGGAGCCTTGCTTCTTTCTTAGAAAGATTGGCATGACGTTTATGACTTCTCTTGAAAGAGATCCCTGATTTTCAAAAGACCAACTAACCAGAAACCTCTTCTTGCCTGCTTAGGATTGGGGATGTCTTCCCTTCTTGGCAGATGGGCATGAACATCTGGGACCTAAAAATAACCACAACCTGAGCTAAAGAAACTCCAAATTCTATCAATTAGGAATGAACGAATAAATGAATCAATAAGGTACACCCCATTGGTTTCCTCATTCGGTTATTTATTAATTCAAAAAATCATTTTGATCACCTATTATGTCCCAGATCTTGGAGTAGATGCTAAGCAGTTTCAAAATATTTGATGATTTCTCATTGAAAAAATCAGCAGAAATGTACTGACACCTTAAGACAAGCCTCAAGCTGTACCATGATCCCTTGAGATCTGGGAGGTTGAGGTAGGCAGGTAAATGGGGGTGAAAGCTCTTCTGTTGCGGATCCTCTTAGGAAATTCCAACCACTGGGTGCTCTGATGAATATAACATTTTCATAATGTGCCCACTGAGAATCACTTTTTTTCTAAGGGATCTCGCATCGGTACATTCTTCAGAGTAAAAAAGGATGGGATGGGGAGGATCCTGATAGCGAAGAGAAAAGCCTACACTACCTCCAGTTATTGTAACTTTATATATTGCATTACATGAGGCATTTTCCTGTATCTAAGAAGTACCATCAGAGGTTCATTGGCTAGCAAGTCCACCTTTACCTGTTCTGTAGCCAGTGTTGTTAAGATATACAGCAAAAGTCCGAGGTTCGTGCATCGCCTGCCATGAAGGTGAGGAGCAGTTCTCATTGTTGGTGTAGACGTTGTGGTTGTGCACATACTTTCCGGTGAGCATGGAGGACCGGGAGGGGCAGCACATAGGGGTGGTCACAAAAGCGTTGGTGAAGGTGGCCCCCCCGTGCTCCATAATCTTTCTTGTTTTGTTCATGACTTGCAGGGACCCTGGAAGGCACAATTCCAGCATTGTTTAGCAGAGCGCACCACACCACGAATGCCCATTGATGTCATGTCACTCAGTGACTCTGTTCCCCTGATTTATTAATTTCCCTCCATTGGCTTGAAGGAGTCGATAATTTGACAGCTCTCATTTCCAGAACAAAATTAAACATTTGGGATCCTACCATCTCAAGCATTTTGCAGAATAATAAAACTCATTTCAGCTTCTCCTCTCCTTACTCACAAAGAAAAAAAAATGCAGGCTAATCTGATAATGAAAGCTAGAATTTTAGATATGGAGCAAATTCAAAGGCCAGCAGCCTTTTGAAGATTGCAAGAGAACAAGAGCCTGTTACACAGGGCATCAAACCCCCAACCCACAGCATATGCACAATGCTTGTGACATTGTTGAGGTTACTACTTACAGTGTTTTAATCATAGGAAACTAAAGAGGAAAACCATTTTTTTTCCTCTTAAGTAAAAGTCCCTCCAAAATGCCTGTCTTTAATTAAAAAAAAAAATCTTTATTGTAACTTGGTATCCTCTAGCAAAGTCACCAAATACCCTCCAGTTTTTCCATCAGGATAGCACTGCCAGTTTATACTTTCACCTGTTTATGTGTAATATTAAAAGATAGATTGTCTGCTTATGAAAGAGCAATGATTCTATTGCACTCAAAAGTATTTGCATAGAGTAAAGTATTCCATTTTGACTGCAAAGGATGAAATTGTAACATAAGATTGCCGAGGAAGAAAAAAACGACTTCGATTACTCTATCCAGCCAAATACTGTCGCTGAAACACATCCAAATACTGCAGAAAAAAAAGCACAGGCTAGAATTCAATAGTCTTTTCAGGACTTGTCAAGAAATGCACTACAGAGCACCACAGCCAAGCCCATTGCATTTGAATCCTGGAGCCTCACATTTCCAACAGGTCCCACTTCTTCCAAAGAAAGGGAGAAAGTCTATGTAGTTTTCCAGCAAGGAAGGAAATCGTAATGCAAACCAGGCAAGCATTCAGAGCAGAAAAGTGTGCAATGGTCCAAAAAGCCACAGTTAGCCTGATTTTTTTTCACGTATTAGCTCTTACTGTTCACATGAAACATATGAAAACAGGAGGAAGGTTTCTAATTGGGTCTCATTAGAGCTCCCTAAAACAGGCTTCAGTTAGGAGGATTCCTAACTGCTTTTTCTCCTCTGGTTGTCTTCGGCGGATCAAGCAACCTTTTTGTAACTGGTGAATAACGTGGAGTGAGTGCCCACTTCATGCTCAACATTCTATCAACCTCAGCACTCTGGGTTGCTCCCCCAAGTGTAGCATTAACAAAAGAAATGGAAAATTCTCTGCTGCCTCGGTCTTTAGAGGTAAACTATCTAGACGAGAACCGACATATAGAAACCACTTGGGGCTATTTGCAAAGCCACATAAGAGTGTGGGGACAGCGGTAGTGGTACAAATAAGGTTAGGGAGGACCGAAGGGGATGTCTGATGAGAGTTCCGAAACAAGAGACGAGGACAAATGGAAGGAGAGCAGGAAGAAAAACACAAGACAGGTGAAGTATGTTCGTGGCAGCATGGGGAGGATGGTGTGTGTGCTCTGGAGGTGGGAGGAAGTCGAGGGATGAGTACAGCACGTTGATTTCCTAGGATGAAAAAGAACATGGGGAATTCTCTTGATGAAACACAGAAGGTAGAGTTAGTGAATGGCTTCGAGGCTGGGCAGAGATATTTGGATTTGATAGAATAGCGAAAATGAAGGCAGAATGGTTTCTCTGTCAAAGGAATGAACGACGTGATATGGAAAACGTCTTTGAGGGGTGTTGTTGTGGCAACGGGGGATGGAGGCATGTGCATGGAGGAGGAAATAGGCTGGTCCACCAAGGTTAGAGCCGAGATGTCGCTAAAGACATTAGGCCATGAGGTGACATAGACTTGATCTGGACTGTGCCTCTAAAATGGAGGGAGCCTCGAAGAAACAGATCCAAGAGACGTTGTCATGCATCAGAAGATAATGAGTTGACTAATAATACCTCAACGTTTTCAGCACAGGAAGAAAACTGGAAAAGTAATGGTTTCACTGTCACTCAAGAAGTAACTAAAAAGACAGATGCCCTGTAGAAGATCAAGGAAGTCCATTTCAGAAATGTGTTTTATATTTATTGATCAGGTGGGGGAAACGTCCTGGAGATGGAGATAAATAGATGGATAGAGACATGGGGGTGGGGAGAGAGTGAAAGGTAGATGGTTGCGTCTATTCACTTACTCCTCTCTCCTCTTTACACCTCTGCAGTGCTTACTTAGTGTAGTATCTTGAATTTTGGGAAAACTGAGCAAACATTACTGATGGATTTTCATTGCCTACTATGCTCTTTATTACAAAGGATGGGCTATCAATTTCCTTTATGAGCCCTAGCTGAACTCATATTTAAAAAAGCACTGGACGAACAGAGTATGGACTCTGAGAAACAAACTGAGGGTTCTAGAGGGGAGGGGGGTGGGGGGATGGGTTAGCCTGGTGATGGGTATTAAAGAGGGCACATTCTGCGTGGAGCACTAGGTGTTATGCGCAAACAATGAATCATGGAACACTACATCAAAAACTAATGATGTAATCTATGGTGATTAACATAACATAATAAAAAAAATTAAAAAAAAGGCACTGGAAACCATCCTCCAAGGTCCTGAATCACCTGCAATCTCCTGTTTACAGACTCATTCAGACTGCAAATATAGGATGGTAGGTAGAAATCGGACCTAAGGTCAAATAATATACAAAGTGGTACCAAAACTTAGGCCAATTCATAATCTGGACTTGCTCCAGCAAGGGCTCCCCTCCCATTCTAAATGTCACTCTTTTAATGAACTAGGCAGATTATGTTGAGGTCCTAAACAATCTGTCCAAATTCCAACCAGTCCCTAAGTCAAAGGGATTGATGAGGACATTTGGTCCCCGGAGTCACCGTGACCACTGCAGCCCCAACATTAGGATTTGTAAAGGTGGGTATCTGGCCTGAAGTGTTCTCAGTAAAGAATAGATTCTGAGACAATGTTCCTTCAACTTTAAACATCACTTGGAGAGCATGTTATGTCAGAATTCTGGGCCCGCCCTGCAATGCTGATTTCAGAAGACTTGGGAAGGCACCAGAGAATTTGCACTTCCAACAAGCTCCCTGGTGAGGCCGCTGCTCCCTGTCCATGGACCACACTCACGCTCAGAGAAGTAGTCCGGGTTGGACACAGAAGCAGGGAAGCCGCGAGCTGGGCGAGACTTTAGCACGTGCCTCTAGGCGGCTCAGCCCACTCCCCAAGGCTGTAAGATACGGCAGACCGGAATCAGAAACATCCATGTCATGCTTACTGTCAGCCAGGTTCTCTTCTGAGCCCTCACACTCATCAACTCATTTAATCCTGATGGTAAGCCTTAATAGCAGGTGCTCTTATCTATTATTCCCATATAAGTATCACAGACGATAAAACTGAGGGGCAGAAGGGCTAAATAACATTCCGAGGGCCACACATAGCCTAGGTCGCCAAGCCCAGAAGCAAATGCAGGCAATCTGCTCCAGAGACCGAGCTCTTAAGCTCCATCTAGGCTGAGTACCAGCTGTGACATTGACGTTTTCAAGACTGAGAAACAGAAAAGGTGTCTGCTCATAGTCAAGATATGTCTCACTTTCCCCAGACTGATATTTCATCTAGCCTCTTTAGAGGAGACACTGACACACACGAATGCCTGCCTCCCACCCACCTTCCCCCCAAGAGCTGAAGGATCTCAGGAGCTCAGGCCTGGTGAGGGCTGAGAGGGCCGTAGACGTGTCTGACTTCGTCACTGGCGTGAAATGCCACCTCTGATCTTGGTGGGTTCTCCGCAGATGATGGAGCCCAGGAACCCTCCCTCTTCACTCTGAGTTAGTATGCAACAGGAAGGAAAGCACGAAGCACCTTCTTTTTCATGGCTGTGCGATGACGAATGTCAGGCAGTAACACCGCCTCCCTCACTGAGGGAGACTGCACCACTGACTTTTCCTTGGGAAACTCTCCCAAAAGCTGGTCTGTAATGAAACTCATCATTCCACACTTACAGCTGTTGAGATGAATGAATGGGACGATGTCCTGCCTCGCTGTTGGAAGAGCTCAGTTTTGTTTTAAGCTGCAACTGCTCATCTCTCTGAGGTTCAGGCCTTCGGTGCCTAAAACGCTACTCGTGCCGATTCTCAGTTATTAGAACAAGTATTTCATAGGAATGAGAAGAAGCTTAAGGCCGAAGACTCGTAACAACATTCACAAGGCAGGGCTTAGGAGGGTAAGAAGGAGAAGAGAGAGCCTTGAACTTGAACTGGTGGAAAAACATCTGGATTTGGCCACAGATCAGCTTGATCAAGTCACCTACTCTCTTTTGGTCTGAATGTCTCATCTGTAAAATGGAGCTAAGAATCGTTCCCCAACTAGATCACAGGGTTGTTGAGGAGCAAATGGCCTGATGCTTGCTGTTAGAGCACTTCACACAAGGAGTGTTGTCAGGGGCACTGGGGTTTCACTGTGCGCTCACCTCAACCCACCGTGTTAATTTCCTCCTGTCTTTTTCATCCCCGTGTCCATAAGTTACATCTGAATTCCAAAAGTGGGGATAAGAGTAAACAGGTTGCCATAGACTGAATCCTCGTGTCCCCCGCCCCCTCCCCCGACAAATGCATATGTTGAAACCTAACGACCAGGACGATGGTATTAGGAAGTGGGGCCTTTGGGAGGCGAGTAGCTCATGAAGGTGGGGCCCTCATGAATGGGCTTAATGCCCTTATATAAGAGACCCCACTGGGCTTCCTTGCCCCTTCTGCCATGTGAGGATACGTAACAAGACAGCCATCTGTAAGCTAGAAAGCGGGCTCGCACCAGACACCGAATCTGCTGGCTCCTTGATCGTGGACTTCCCAGCCTACAGAACTGTGGGAAATAAATGGCTGGTGTTTATAAGCCACTAAACCATCCATTTTGTGATAGTCTGTTCACGACTAAGACAGAGGTCAGCGATCATTTCTATGTTTTGAGACTTAAAATGTTAATGCTGGTTTATAGTTAAAAATATCAATTCTCCCCACATACACTGTCCCCCTACCTCCCCTTGTGCAAGAAGCCTGACTTCATTATCACTTAAAATTGTCCTTGGAGGTGGAAGCCTGATGAGGTTGCTATGAAGTGACTGTCACTGGGTCCAGGAGCTGGTGTGGGGGCACTGCTGACTGGCCTGGCTTGAGGACAGAGAAGGTCCAGGCCACAGCTGAGTCCCAGGTCTGCCAAGAAAAGCTGTCCCAGCGCCAGAGCTCCAGGTGGGGACTAGGGATGTCTGCATTGTTCCTGCAGGGGTGGGGATGCTTTAACAGCAATCAGCTATAGACGAGGCTACTGCTGGGTCAGCCAGCAGTGACTGGGAGGGGAGAAATGGCACTCTTCAGGAGTCCCGCAAGATCCACCACGTTTGCAATTTCAGTGGAATTAAAAAAAAAAAAAATTCCAGGCTCCAGGAACAGTTCTTTGGTTGGAGTATGGGATAGGTTACTGGGACCGGATGGGACCATGGCCAGGAATTTAAATCATTCTACACACTCCAACTCATTTATTCTCACATCATCTATGTGAAAAAGGTCAGCAGAGAGAAAATGTCCAGCTTCTCTGAATGACTTTTCCAAAATTACACAGAGAGCTTGAATTACTTCATTTACATGTCAAACTTTACAATAAAACTTTATCTTTCTTGATTCAAGCATCTTAGTGTTTAATTTATTCAATGTTTTGTACTATGAAACATTAAAGTTTTCATCAAGCCTGTTTATCACGGTCTGGAAAACTCACAAACCCAGAACTTCAATAATAAATATTGCCATCGTCATCCCTTATGGAAACTCCAGGCATGTGGGGCTCCAATACACCTGGCTTCCTAGACAGGCACACCTCATTGTGGACTGCAATGGTTCATGCTTTGATGAACAATAATGACAAGCAAGCACAACTCTTATTAATTGTGCAGTGTTGTTTCTAGATGTCATCATTTTATGATGAGCTATGGTTAACGCTTTAAATATATAAATGGTCTGTACTAAATACCTCCAGATTCCATTGCTATTTTCTCACACCAACAGTTATTTTTATAGTAAAGTATGAAACCTTAAACAGTGATATTTTCAATATTAAAAAAGGCTATATTGATCGGTTGAATATTTTGATTCTGAAAGCATAAGAAAAAAGTAACATGATAAAAGAGTATACCTTTTTCTACCAAAACCATGGGATGAGTGGAAAAAAACCCAGATATTTCAGTGAAAACCAAAGGGAAGAAACAAGATTGGGGAAGAAATGACTAAGAAGCAGATAATAAATCTGTCTGGAGTGTCTCCAGGTCACTAAGCCTCATTACTCACCCCCCTCCTCCCGCCAAAGAGCAAAAGGCCATTAAAAGAGGAGACTAATTTCTTAGAGAAATGGACTGAAAATGTCTACAGGGTCGGATAGAGAGGTAGGCAAGTGAGGGTAGCCAGGTATAAGAAAAACCAGGGAGCTTTCATCTTTTCTGCTTTTCACATTTGGTAGAGATGTGGGTGTAGAGAGCTTTCTCCGACTATGAGAAAAACAGCAGTATGGACATGATGGTAAATGGCTCCATGACCTAAATGTTGGGGAGCAATGGAGAGTGGTGGGGGCCATGATGACCTGAGGACATGCTCCACCTAGTGGGGCAACTCTGACTCCTCTTCAAACATCTACCTGATTGCTGTCTCATGGGAACGCAAGCTCTCATGCCTCTGGATTTTCCAGAAAGGTCAGAATCTGGATTTTTTTTTTTTTAACATGAAATCATCTGATTTTTAAAATGTTACCTTAATTAAAAAAAATACACTGGTCAAGCAAACCACATCTGTGGACTAGCTGAGGACTATAGATCCCAATTGTGACCCCGATTTAAAAAAACAAAGTATTTCCCTGTATTTATGGTTTCTTAATTCCACGTATGATCTGAAAGAAGCAATGGGCCAGCGTTACTGAGATGTTAGCATCAGCCCAGTTTCCTAAGAATTTAACACATGCCACATTGAGTCAGATCAGCTCTTCAGTTTGTTCCTCAGAGTGGCACCAAGGGACTCTTTTGGAACGATTTAGAGCTTAATTTCTTTGACTCTAGTTTCAGAAAGTTCGGGGAGTTCCACAGGCATTCTTTATTTCGTTCTTTTTGATTTATAAAATGCCTTAAGTACAGGAAAATACTAGAATAATGTGTCTCCTAGCTTTAATATTTTTATTATATATATATATATTTTTTTCTTTAAAAGGTTTATTTTTTTACTGAATCTTTCTCTTTTTTTTCTTTTTTTTTACTTTTTACTTTTTAAAAATTTATTTAAATTCAATTAATTAACATAAAATGTATTATTAGTTTCAGAGGTAGAGGTCAGTGATTCATCAGTCTTATATAACAACACTTAGTGCTCATTACATCCCATGCCCTCCTTAATGTCCAGCCCCCAGTTACTCCATTCCACCCCCCCAGCAGCCCTCAGTTTGTTTCCTATGATTGAGTCTCTTAATCTTATATGAGAGTCCTATGGTTTGTCTCCCTCTCTGATTTCATTTTATTTTTTCTTCTCTTCCCCTATGATCCTCTGTTTTGTTTCTTAAATTCCACATATGAGTGAGATCATATGATAATTGTCTTTCTCTGATTGACTTATTTCTTTTAGCATAAGACCCTCTGGTTCCATCCACGTCATTGCAAATGGTAAGATTTCATTTTTTTTGATGGCTGAGTAGTATTCCATTGTATATATATATGTATATATATATATACATATCACATACTAGGTCACAAATCAGGTCTCAACCGGTACCAAAAGACTGGGATCATCCTTTGCATATTTTCAGACCACAGTGCTTTGAAACTTGAACTGAATCACAAGAGGAAATTTGGACATAACTCAAATACATAGAGGCTAAAGAGCATCCTACTAAAGAATGAATGGGTCAACCAGAAAACTAAAGAAGAATTTAAAAAATTCATGGAAACAAGTGAAAATGAAAACACAACTGTTCAAAACCTTTGGGATGCAGCAAAGGCAGTCCTAGCTTTAATATTTTTAAATGTTAAACTCTTAAATTTAAGCTTTTAAAAAATTTAATATTTGATGATAATTGCTTCAGATGTCGTTTTCAAACTTTAAGGCAAAATGTGGAAATATCATTGATATTCTTGGTTACTGCTCCTCCAGAGGAAACCATCATCCCAAACTTCATGCTGATCATGTCCATGTGTGTTTTTCTAGCTTAAAAGAAAGTGTAAATCTTCCACCTATTAATATAGTCTAAAAACCTGAACTACTTACAGGACAGACACGACCTAAGCTACTTCTTAAGTTGTGCAAAAAGTAAATCCAGACATAAGGGGACCAGTGGTTAAATTATTTCATCTTTCCACAGATTAACTTTTCTCCTGGGATAATGATCTTTGTCCTATCCACCCAACTTGGGTGGGATGAAAACAGGGTAATAATGAGAACGAGTGTTCTTTGGAAAAAGATAACATGCAAGGTTCTAGCACTTCTATTAATGAATTCCTTATGTGTCTCACTCCCTTCACAAAGTACTAGTTTATTTTATTTGTCCTCAGACAAAGTTGAGGGAGTGGCCCCATTCCTACTGAGTAAGAGCTTTCTTTCCTAGCTTGATTTCATAAACTTCCATTACAACCCTTCTCAGCCTTTGTCTTCCCAGACAAAGAAGTAGAATAGTTTTCTTCTTTCCCCCAAAGAAAAGCATTCTATTACAATTTTTGTCATTGTTCTTCTAAGCCTTTTCTAAGTCTGTTATATCTTTCTGGTGGTAAGGTAGCCAAAACTGCCTGCAGTATGACAGGTGCAAATAGTTTTGCGATTCTATTCTATTCAAGCATTTGGCAAGCATAATAACATGCAAGTAAAAAAACAAAACAAAACAAAACAAAGCAAAACTCAGCCATATCAAAACCACAATGAGCTCCCAGCTCATACACTCAGCCATATCAAAACCACAATGAGCTCCCAGCTCATACCCATTAGGATGGGTATTATAAAAACAAAAACAAAAACAAAACACCAGGAAAATAACACGTGTTGGCAAAGATATGGAGAAATTGGAGCCCTTGTGCACTGTTGGGGGCAATGTAAAATGGTGCAGTTGTTATGGAAAACAAGATGGAAGAGCCTCAAAAAATTAAAAATAGAGTTATCAAATGATCCAGCAAATCCATTTCTGGGTATTTATTCCAAAGCATCGAAAGCAGGGTCTTAAGGAAGTATTTAAATACCTATGGTCATAGTAGCATTATTTACATAGATTTACAATAATCAAAAAGTGGAAGCAACCCAAACTTCTATTAACAGATGAATGGATAAACAAAATGTGGTATATACATGCAATGATTATTATTCAGCCTTCAAAAGGAAGGAAATTCTGATACATGCTACAGCATGTATCTGATACATGAATGAGCCCTGAGGACGGGTATTAGGCTAAGTGAAACAAGTCAGTCACAAAAAGGTAAATACTTTGTCTTTGCCATAATTGGTATAATTCCACTTATATGATGTCCCTACAACAGTCAAATTCATAGAGGCAGTAGAATGATGGTTACCAGGGACTGGGGTTATGGAGAGTTATTGTTTAATGAATACAGAGTTTTAATTTGTAAGATGAAGTGTTCTGGAAAACGGCTGCAAAACAATGTGAATGTACTTAATACTATTGACCTGCACACTTAAAAATGGTTTAAAGATGGTTAAAATAAAGAAACAAAAAAACCCAACTAAAGTCTAGAGCAGTTCGGCTCAAGAAGGATTCTGAGAACATTACAGAAGGCTAGGTAAAAGTCTCCATCAGACAGTGTCCACTACCAAGAGCACAATTGTTAGGGCAGAGGAAGGAGGTCTTTTCTAAAGTCTTTACCCCACGGTTCACTGTGGTTCATCACTGTGTTCTGCCATCTTATGCTTCTGTTCTCTCTCTTTCAGAACCTAGAACATTACTATGCATTTACAGTTTGCTTTTAGGAAGGCCTCAATAAATATTTGTTGAAGGACTGAGGGAAAGCATCATGGTTAAATGTTAGCTGTGGAGACCTAGTCCAAACACGGGTCCTAGTTTCACCATTGACTAGCTCATCACCGTCTACGTGACTTCTCTAAGCCTCATTTTACTTATGTAGAAATTAAAGAGAGTAAGAGCATCTACTTCATAGAGCTATTGGGAAGATTAAATGAATAAATGCTTAGCATCGTGTCTGGCTAGAAAATCAAGGAAGGAGGTAGAGGTACATAGGAAACAACTGGGTTGATTGAACCTGGTCTATGAGCTGTATCCATTACATCCATACGCTTCCACTTAGTGATTGCTCAGGAAATATTTACTGGATAAATGAAGTAATTATAGGGTGAAACTAAAAGATGAAATTTTGAATTCTGTTAAAAAATTTGTCAAATGACTCCTTAATTTATTTTAAAGACGAGGGCTATATATTGAAGAGGTAGATAACCACAGATACCTGTATTCACTTCTGAGAATTTTGCTAGCTTTTTCAGGCCCCCATAGGTCCGCTTCGAATTTATTTAGCACCTACTATAGTCCCCACATGGTCCCAGTATCAGGAATGCAACATAAACAAAACGCTACCTTGCTCTCAGGCCAGTGGAAGAGACAAGTATGGAAGTACATGATGGATTAGGGGCCATGCTGGAGGCATGTCCAAGGTGGTACAAAGGAAAGTTCTATCTACTCTGCTGGAGGGGAGAATGGTTTTGGTGAAGAAAGACACCCCCCCCCCAATCCGAGGACAAGGCATTTGAGCTGGGCCATGAAGAATAGGTAGGGCTTCTCCAGGTGGAGAAAGGGGGAGGTGAAAGACAGAGAGGACAAAATGTACAAAGGCATGAAATATAGGTGAGGGAGATGAAACCACCAGACACCTTCAGGGAAGCGTGAGTCATTTCTATGATGGGGGAAAAGGGAATAACCTCAAGAAATAGGCAGGGGCCAGATGGCCCAGAGCTCATTTGCCTACGGAAGAGAGTTGCTTAATCCTCTTGCCAACGGGAAGAGTGTTTTAACCATAGAGTGTTTTAAGCAGAACAGACCTGATCAGATACTTGCATGATAACTCCAGTCATGGAGTGAAGAATAGGCAAGAGGCACTGAGACTATGGGGGACAGGTGGGTCAGTTGACTAATCAGTTAGGGAAAAACTAGAGGCAAGAGAATGGTCTGGGGCACCTGGGTGGCTCAGTTGGTTAAGCGACTGCCTTCGGCTCAGGTCATGATCCTGGAGTCCCGGGATCGAGTCCCACATCGGGCTCCCTGCTCAGCAGGGAGTCTGCTTCTCCCTCTGACCCTCTTCCCTCTCATGCTTTTTATCTCTCATTCTCTCTCTCTCTCAAATAAATAAATAAAATCTTAAAAAAAAAAGAGAGAATGGTCTGGAGATCCTGGCTGTAATGAAAGGGATGGATATGAGAGATGTTAAGGAAGGTGAATTCAAATGTGTTCACCTCATTTTACTTGCTCTATAGGTAAGTGCAAACTAAAGTAGGAGCTGCGTGCATACTAAAGTCGTACCTCCAAGACTTCATCCGGGCATGTTGCCTGAAAATCAATACTCTTCTTTAAAAAGTAAAGGGAGAGACAGCAGACTCTGCAAATCAACTTCAACAATTATTACACGCTGTGGGTTTTTAGTGCATGTGCTTCCAGCTAAACCCAAGGGGTTAACTTTGTTGGGATTCCATGACTTGCTTTCAAACTGGAAATTAAAGTCCCGTTCCATGGAGACCAGGTTCCAGCATGGAGGGTTCCTCTATAAGGAAGCCCAGCTTGCTCTGCCAGCACTAAGTCTAAAAGATACCAGGTTGAGTGCAATGGGTAAGCCCAGCTGAGCAATTCCTGAGAGCCAGGAATTTGATTCTAGGAATGAAAATGCGTGCTGGCAACAATTTGTAAGGACGAGCTTTTCTATCTGTCCTAAGGTCCCGGGGAAGATCATACCTAGACTTAACAGCCAAGACCACAAGAGCTGGGCCATTAAAGAAAGTGAGAAGATAAGAAACGGAATCAGATGGTACAGCAGCTCCGCTAGAACCACCAGAATTTGGCAGGCTTTCCAAGTGTTCTGGAATGAACCCACGTTAGCTAATTCTTCAAAAAAGCATCATGTCCAAAGTGGTAGTAATGAATTATCACCAGAAGATACATAGAATACTGTAACTTTCAATCACCTAACATTATCACAAGCTGTGAATATTTCATTCACTTTAATAATAATAACTGTTAAAAGAGAGTAATAGTATCTGTATTCATATACACTGCATAGAATTACAGCTATAAGCTCATACTCTTGGAAACAATTTTGCCCAAATATTTAAAACATTTCTTGATCAAGAGCGTCCAAGGTGCACAATCGAATCCTTGACTTCTATAGTATTCGTGCTTGCTCTTTTTCCTCTCTCCTGCTGTTATTCTAGGACCTCCCCCAGACTGTTTCAAACACCTAAGACCAGAAAAGTAATGTTGAAACGAAAACCGAATGCCTTATAATCAATACAAGTTCATTTTATAAACTCAGGTTGCTGGTTAAGATCCTCCACTTAAGAACCAACCCCCCAAATGTTCACTCAGTGTTACTGATTGTGTGGAGGGTCAGCAAATCATTTGAGCAAAAGAGACTAACAAGTGAAAAACCCAGTGTCTCACCCAGCTCCACATCTTGGTCATCGGTAAGCACAAGAATAATGTTGGGTCGGATGTTTTTTCGCTCCTGCTGTATCCGTCCTCTGAACCTCTGGGATCTGACAGTCGAACAGAGGCTCCCCAGCAGCTCTGTGCCCAGGACAGCCAGAACCAGAGCACAGCAAGAATACTTCATTGTGTTTGGTCCAATGTCGCGAGACTGACAGAATGTCTCAGCCTCCTGGTTTCTGCAGGTCTGGGCAGTCGGAGAAAAAGAGAGAGGGGGAGAGATGAAAATGACATCCAAACCCCAAACACAGTTGTAGAAAAAGGGCTACAACAAAGTGAGATCTGGCACATGAACTGTTAGAGAGAGGGCTGCCCGTGAGTCAGACGTGGCCAAGCCCTCCCAGGCGCTGGGGAGGTTTTTAAGCACTTGATTATTTTGCAAATTCACTTTTGCCCTTTCTTCTCATTCCAACTTTTCCTATTTCAAAATTCATTGCCAAAATAGAATTTCCAACACAGAGCTCAAATGTAAAAGCCTGACAAGAGCTAATACCTTGAATTAGGTATCCTGGTTGAAGAATCAATTTCTGTACTCAGAGGTATTCAGAACATCGGCAGATGGGGTCCTAGAGGGGGAGAAGAAATACAAAGGAAACATCAGTCAAGGGTTTTGATACAGATTTTGGTCTGAAGTAGTCTCTCAAAACAGCATCTATATCTGTATCTATATCTATATCTATATCTATATCTATATCTATATCTATATCTATATGAATATGTGTGTGTATCACACAAAATCCGTACTCCAAAAGGGAGAAACAGGAGAAAACAATATTCAAAGCTGCTAACAAATGACTCAGAAAATATCTTCATTTCATGATCAGCTCCTTAAAGTGGTGACACAGGTACCATCCTTGTTCACACTCTGCCAGTACTTCCCCAAGAAAACTCATGCTTGACCAGGAGGCGCCCGTAGCACCTGCAAAACCACAGTGGGTTTGGAGAGTACTTGCATCTGGGAAGCAGCTGGCGCGAGGGGGCGTGCTGGGGGAGCGTTGACTCACCTGCGTAGATACTGAGTACTTATCAAGCAGAATAAAATGCAAGGCTGTCATTTGTCATCTGCATTATGTCACTCACTACCCTGGAGAGTTCTTTCTGCTGACAAAGACTTCATAGTAAGCAACTGGGAGGGCAACCTTTCCCAGCCCCTGAAAAGCTCCTAACTGTCCTCCATCAATCACCAGGGGAAGGAGTGCTTCCTCCGGGCGAGGCTTGTCCCTCCATCCCGCCTGTGTCCTCAGCACCCCAGCGCCTAAGGGGACAGAGCACTCCTTCAACTGTCAGCACCAGCCTCACTCTCGCCGAGACCTGGCGCAGTGCCGCCAGCGAGAGATTTTGCCGCAGCACATCTAAACCTGCAAAGCGAAATGATTGATTGGCTCTGAAGCTGGAGGGTAGAGGCTCCCTTTCCACATTAAAAATAAATAAATAAATCAGATCTGGAGGGGAGTGCTGCAAAATCTTTGCAAATGTGCCCAAGAGGAGACTTCTGAAAGGGTTGGAAGAATGCCCCTTCTACTTTAGAGCACTAACCTGCTGAAAGCATTTCTCTTGGACTTCTGATCGCAAAGGGCTCATTAAAAAAAAGGAAAAATCTTTCTCTTGGATGTCATGAGGGAATGTCTGTATGGGAATTTAGGCCACCCTAAAATTAGATAGCGGCCCGCTTCGTCAGCCACTCTGTCCCCACACACCTGAGGGTCTGTATTTTGAATTGCAACAATAAACTGGCATCAGATAAATAAGCAGAACGAATCAAGTGGGAGAACTGCAAGTCAGAAGAAAAGGGACTCCATCGCTCATTTCCATGCCTTAAATTCTGGAGGGTGACATGGGGCAGTGGGAGAAGAAAGAAGAAAGACTGTGGACTGTTTACTCCAGCCGCACACATTATTTTGTCTTACACAAACACACACACCCCTATTATTTTAAACTTTATGAGCTGTTTTGTAAACAGTTCTAATGCTTTTCACTCTGCAGCCTGTAATTACTTTGAGAGAGAGAGAGAGAGAGAGGGAGGGAGGGAGGGAGGGATGGAGAGGAAGGGAGACGCACTCTGTAAGAAATAGATTTTAAACAAAAATCTAATGCCGTAGGAAGGCAGAGCATTAAACCAACCACTTCTGATGGATCCTGTGGTTCCGCGAAGGTCAATATGCAAGGTTTGGGGGGCAGGTTGTTTTTTGGGTTTATTTGGTAATAACCCAGGGTTATTTCGGTGATTGCTGTGCATGTTGAACACTGAAAGCCAGCAATTGTTCTGCGCTGACTGTTTGGTTTCTGTGCATTTGTTTCAAATCGTGAGAAAACTGATACGAGCAAGAAAGACAGGAGAAGGAAAGAAAGAGATCAAACAATGGCTGTCTCCCGCAGAGCGGCATCAGGCTCAACAGTGACACGCAGACATTTCTCAGAAGCTTGGTGCTTTAAGTAGCAGCAGTTTGCTCACCTCTCAAAGCCTGCAAGGGTGTGTGAAGAGGGAGGCAACAGGAGTCTCTCTAGTCATGAGCCAGCTTCTCTGCTGACAGTAGCGACCCGGAAAGTTCAAACTCCCGGTGTCGTGCAAACAGTAGCCCTGGCAGTTTAAATAATCAGCCCCACACGAAACTGAAAAAAGTCTTCAGAGTTAAGATGCTGATAACATTCCCTGGAACCCAATCAACATTACTGGTTATTCTTTTCTTTATCTTATTTACTTCGTCTCTTCCTTTAGGAAAAAGAAAATTAGCCCTAATGGCACCTTGAGTAAACTACATTGAATTACATTGAAAATCATTTCCTAATGAAGAAAAGGGAGAGCCAAGTAGATGCATTTTTCTTTTTTCCTCTAATGTGACCTTCCTTAGAGAGTTAAAGGTGCAGAAAAAGCCTACATTTTTTTTTTCTGCCACAGTTTATTATCGATTCAGGGAGTGCATATGTAAACGCGGAGATATGGGATGGTGTAGAAAACCGGACTTTCAGACAGGTCTGACCAGCAGGAGCGCGCTATCTTTACCCCATCTCCCTTCACTAAGACACAAAACACACCACTCTGAAAAACCTGCACCCAGACAATTCCTTATTCAAAAATGACCTTTTAAAACCTGTCATCCTCTCACTGCCTGGTTTCCAGCTCCAGAAGGAAAAGAAGTAAAGAAGAAGAAGAAAAAAAAAATTGACAGACAAATACAGAACTTGACAAAGGAGACAAGGATGCAATGTTTGAATTGGATACTTTGTGGTGGACGACAAGTGTCCTTAGAGACTAACAATTTGTCTTGAGAAACAGCAGAAAATGGGAGAAATGGTAAAAGGGGTTTTTTCTCACACACGGAAAGTGAGCTCGAGGAACGGGGTTGTATTCATGAATCAGGACCAGAATACAAGTTGCCTTTTCTTCAAGTCTTAAAATGAAAACACCAATTGTAGCTATGGCCAGTTGATGTGGAAAGTTTTTAGGGCTTTGTTTAGGGCAGTCAAGCCAAACTATAAAAAAGTTTTTAGGGCTTTGTTTAGGTCAGTCAAGCCAAACTATAAATGTGACATTAAAAGTTTCAAGTCACATATAAAAGGAAAAAAACAGACCAGGGAGACTTCAAGCCAACTGGATGGAAACGTCTAGCTCACATTTGCTCAGTGAGCAACACCCCACATGAAATCAAGGTGCTTTGTCCACTGCAGTGGTTCTCAAGGTGTAACCCAGGACTCTGGGGAGTCCCTGAGATCCTTTCTGGGGAGAGTCCATGAGGTCAGCACTGCTTTGATAAGAATACGGACACATTCGCTTTTTTCACTTTGTTGATATTTGCACTGGTGGGTAAAATCACTTTTGTTGGAATAAAGGGAGCATCACATACAGTTCAAAACAAAAAAAAGCCAGTTTCATTCAAGATGAAACAGTAAGATGACTAATTGTATTAAATCCTGACCCTTGAACACACATCTTTTCTTTCTAATTTTGTTATATGAGAGAGGAGGTACATGTAGAGCTCTTAGTTGCCCACGGAGGTTGGATGATAGTCGAGAAACAGCATTTGTGTGACTGAGTCGCAAGCTCCACTAGACACTGCTTTTGGCTCATGGGACACTAGTTTTACTTGAACGAATTATTTGGACTTGGGTATTTGGCAGACATTTCTTAAGGGATAAATGAAATGAGATTGTCATTTCAAGGAAAACAGCTGACAATATTTATTGTATTTGTTGCCAATGATAGAAATCTAGCTTCCAAGCTAAACTC
Source organism: Callorhinus ursinus (assembly GCF_003265705.2). Classification (NCBI taxonomy): domain Eukaryota; kingdom Metazoa; phylum Chordata; class Mammalia; order Carnivora; family Otariidae; genus Callorhinus; species Callorhinus ursinus. The sequence goes on along the minus strand of NW_027397067.1, from coordinate 20,646,955 downwards.
AGAATTTTGGAAAACTTATATCGCCACCACGAACTTGACAGCTTCCCAATATGTAAAACCTTTCAACGACATTGATGTTGATATTAACAAATGTTATTCTTTATACTGAAAAATGAAATGTGTCCACATTTAGCATATTTGCATAATTCAGTGAACCAATATTTCTCAAATGACCAAATAAAATGCTACAGAATCATACATCAGCAAAAAAAATTTCCAAGTGCAAGATGACCATTGGATTTTAACAGAGTATGAAAGCTCATTGATGGGGTTTCAGATTACTTATGACAACTAATCTTTAAGAAGTCACCACTTGTCAAGTTTTGGCATAGTATCAAAGGAAATCTACCAGTGTCTGAAAAAGCCATCAAAATACTTTTCCTTTTCCAACTACTTATCCATATGAAGCTGAATTTGATTACTTTATTTCAACCAAACAATATACTTCAACAGATTAAATGCAGAAATAGAAGAATGCAGCTCTCTTCTATTCAGATAAATATGCGTAAAAATGTAAAACGATGTTGGGGCACCTGGGTGGCTTTAGTTGGTTAAGTATCTACCTTCAGCTCAGGTCATGATCCTGGGGTCCTGGGATGGAGCCCTGCATCGGGCACCTTGCTCAGCTGGGAGCTTGCTTCTCCCTCTGTCCCTCCACCCCCTCCCCCCACTTGCGTGCTCTCTCTCTCTCTCTCTCTCTGTCAAATAAATAAATGAAATCTTTTTTAAAAGATTTTATTATTATTTATTTATTTGATAGAGAGAGACACACCGAGAGAGGAACACAAGCAGAGGGAGTGGGCGAGGGAGAAGCAGGCTTCCTGCCGAGCAGGGAGCATGACGCAGAGCTTGATCCCAGGACCCCGGGATCATGACCTGAGCCAAAGCAGATGCTTAACAATTGAGCCACACAGGAGCCCCTAAAATCTTTTTAAAAAATGTAAAACAATGCCACTTTAGTTACCAATACTTTTTTGGTTTCGAAAATATAGTTATTTTCCACAAAATATATAATTTAACATGTAATAGATTATTGTTATTTTCAAAATAATTTAAAAATATTTAAAAAAATCCCTCAGTTGTAATATCCTGTTTTTTTTTAAAGATTTTATTTATTTGAGAGAGAGTCCTAGAGGGGAGAAGGGCAGAAAGACAAGCAGATGCCCCACTGAGCAGGGAGTCCCAAGCGGGGCTCAATCCCAGGGCCCCAAGACCAGGACCTGAGCTGAAGTCAAAAGCTTGACCCATTGAGCCACCCAGGCGCCCCCCCATTGTAATTTCTAATTATCAGTAGCTACAATCTACATAAACAAAAGCTCTTGAGAGTCTTCAAAAATTTTAATAATATAAAAGGATCCTGAGCCCCAGAGGTTTGAGAATTGCTGGCCTAGCGTATACCCGGCACCATAGTTAAGCCCAGATTTTCACCTTTAAGGCTGTAGATCTGGCCCCATTCACAAACTTACTCACTTTTTTGTCCCTTAAAGCCCTGAAACGGTCCTAAGTTCTAAATGCCTAGTATACATAGAGGTTGTTGATGAGTGATGACACCTTGTGTTTTGTTTGTTTGCTTTTTAATCTGAGGATAACACAGAATTTTACAAATGCATGCCCACACATCTAAAGTATGTTAGAGACAGGATCAGAACAACCCATTCAGCACAGAAATAAACCTCTCAGGGATGGGGCAAAAGAATTATTTCTAGTACAAAGCAATGCCACCCTGTAGTTAAGGCAGAGACAAAAAAGGGACACCATAACCAATCAAAACAGCAGGAGAGATTAGGCCAGCATTATGCAATTATTCAAAGCTGAATTCAGCCAGAACACACTTAGTTTATCCTAAGAGTGAAGTAAAATAGGATTATAGCAGTGAGAAGCTGATATCCACATCTGGCCCCCTCCACCCACGGCCAATCTACATACTCACATTTCTAAGGGTCAGTTTACATGGCCCCTTTCCCTTAATTTTGGCTTTCAAGTTTCCCATACATTACTTCTTTTCTTTAGGAGAAGTCCTCAGGACATGTTATCTTCTTTATAATATATGGAAATCATGAAGGAGCTAATTTCTTTTAAAAACCCCATAGCTGGCAAAGTTCATCTACCGTTAATCCCCAGAAAGCATATTTCCTGATCTAATTTATTACAACTCCAAGGAGAGGAGATAGACAACAGTCTCCTTCTGGTGCAGTAACATTTTTATACCCTTGTAATAATAAATCTCTTCCAACAACCAATGACAGCTGAAAAGCGTGCATCTCTGACCTGGAGCACCTTTGGGAAAATACTAGGCTAAATGATGAAATCCTCCTCCCACAACATTTGCTTTCCTTGCCTTTCTTCCTTTGTACTGTTTTTCCCTCCAACATGTGAATCCTGAAATTGAAGGGAACCTTGAGAAGTCATCTATTCACAAAATTGTTAGCGTTGGTTGTCCCTGGGGTATGGTGAGGTAGAGGAACAGATTTTGTTTTTATTTCATTCATGTCTATATTGGATTTTTTTCAATGGTTTGTTGCATTATAAAAATAGAGATAAATAAATGTAAGTTTTCTGCATTTTTCCCTCTGTTTTCTCAGGGAGGAAGAGAATAGATAGAAGGAGCAGTGATAAGCATGAAGTGAGAGGTGATAGCAAGAAATGTACTTTTGAGATTCTGCCCCAGAAAGATAGGAACTAAAACCACATAAAAGTGAGCTTACCAAGGGCATTTTAGAGAATGCCAAAAGTTCAAGATGAAGATTTGTCCATCTTCTTTCAAATAGGAATTAGCAAAACAAAGGAAAACAAAGTGGTCTAAAAAAGAACCAAAAGGATCTGATATTCTTGAAGCAGATGCTGTGAAGTGTCTGAAGGGTCTAATAATGGTCACTAGTTGCAGTGGTGGTAGTGAGAACAAAGAGATTATTGGAGTTTTAGAAAAAAAGGAGCATTGGAAATTTCAGTTCAAATGGGCCTGGTGAAAGACAGCAATATCAGTAAAAAGAATTACAAATGTGGTCTTAGACAGCTTAGCTAGGTCTTAAAGTATATGGTTTATTACACGAAATTCTACTAAATTCGCCTCCAGTTTTATGTATTTATAGCTTATTTATTGCTTTCTTTTTAAATATTTTATTTATATTTGAGAGAGAGAAAGAGAAAGAAAGAGCAGGGGGAGGAGCAGAGGGAGAGGGAGATCATCCCCAGCAGACTCTGCTCTGAACGCAGAGCCCAACTCGGGGCTCGATCCCAAGACCCCGAGATCATGACCTGAGCCAAAACCAAGAGTCGGGTGCTTAACCGACTGAGCACCCAGGCGCCCCTATAGCTTATTTATATTTAAGTGTCTTAAGGTATTGCATTAGACAGCAGAAGCAGTTTGTTGCAATAAGAAATAAACACCAACTATCAATGGCTTAGCACAATAAAAGTATATTTGTCACTCATACTACAAGTCACAGACAGGGTGGTGGCAGGGAGCTTTGCTCTGCCCAGTCATGCATGGACATGGGCTGGCAGGGCACTGTTGTCCTGTTGCTGCCCTGGACCAAGAGAGGCAGAAAACAAAACTGGAGAATCTTGCAGGAGAGCTTTTCATGGCTCCAACTTGGAAGTGACTCGGATCATACCTAACATTTCATTGGCTGTCATTGTCACACATCTCCATCCAGCTGCAAGAGGGCTGAAAATTTGGTGGAGTAGATGAAGTGTTTGCTGAGCACCACTGTCTACGCCCCAAGCATCAGGTTCCATCAGCACCTTATGTATTTATTTTGTTTTCTCTCTCCAGACACACACAGAAGTGTGTGCATGTGCGTACTTAAGATGCGTGTCTAAATATATTTAGACACGTATTTCAAGTAATGAAGAAACATAGTCTTTGTAACTTAGAGTTCAGCCATTCCTAGGTGCTAAAAATGTACCTTTTAACAGATTTATAGATTTCTGGGGGTACATGTTTCGTTTTAGTTTGTTTCCCTGGTGTACATAATCTGCCATAATATGAATTTATTTTAAAGTTCCACAATTCTTGTAATACATTTAAGTTGAAGAATATATATATATATATTTTTTTTAAGATTTTTATTTATTTATTGAGAGAGAGAGAGAATGGTAGAGAGAGAGCATGAGAGGGAGGAAGGTCGGAGGGAGAAGCAGACTCCCTGCTGAGCAGGGAGCCCGATGCGGGACTCGATCCCGGGACTCCAGGATCATGACCTGAGCCGAAGGCAGTCGCTCAACCAACTGAGCCACCCAGGCACCCGAAAATATATATTTTTAAAGATTTTATTTATTTATTTATTTATGTATTTGACAGAGAGAGAGAGAGAGAGAGACAGCACAAGCACGGGGTTGGGCAGAGGGAGAAGAAGAAGCAGGCTCCCTCACTGAGGGAGCCAGATGTGGGACTCGAACCCAGGGCCCCAGGATCATGACATGAGCTGAAGGCGGATGCTTAAGAGATCTAGTCACCCAGGCGCCCGTGAAGAAAATATTAAAAAAAAAAATTAGATGCTCTATTTATACTTCAAAAGTGTTTCTTCAAATATTTTCTTGTAGTTAAAATCTATGTGAGGAAAGAGGAACACCTGATTTTACAATATTAATTAAGCCACAGTCAAAAGAGTTCCACTGGCCTACTTTCTATGCCATCTAGCTCACCACCAATATAATGCTCTCTAACATTTTCTAAGGGTTTCAATATAGCAGAGTAGAGTTACAAGTTCCTTCTGAGGGATCCTGCTGGCCTCACATAGAGTGATGACCAAGAAAGGGAGTCTGGGAAACAGAGTGTGAAAGATGAATTCGCATTTCAAAACAGTGCTAGTTCCTAAAGACTTAGGGGCAAATATGGAGAGTAACTCTCCTTCCCCCGCCCTCCCCCTTCCCCACCAAATATATTACTTACAGGAGAACCTCTTAAAAAGTCAGACATTCATATTTAAGTCAATTCCTTTGCTCACATTTTCAAGGAATCTATAAATTCAGATTAGTTCGTGTATTGATATTTCAAAAATACTCCTTCACAAGTTGTACTGGGAAATACTACTTTGAGCTTTCTTTGTATTACTGGCTAACGATGTAATTCCAAGACTTTTAATGACAAAATTATCTTCAACATGTGCTTTATGTGTACCTAAATCCTTACGCGATCCTTAAGTTGTCCTTTAGTGGTACACTTACCTCCAAACACTAACAAGCACAGCTGTGTATTTCTCAGTTAAAAAAAAGCAACTCTACTTAAGTTTCAAGTGAAATTCAGGCCTGTTATCATGGAAAATATTATTACAGGAGAGCACACTGAGTAACTAATAGGCCTATCTAAGAAAATTAATTTAGTAATCTTAGCCATAATGCATGCATAAAGCATATGATGAATGCAAATTGTCAATTCTTGTTGACATCCTTCAGATATATGGCATTCTTGTCCAATCAGATTCATCTCCCTACCCTCAACTCATTATCTGGACATAGAGATATTTATCAATGTCTTCAGGTTGATCAGCATGTGAAGAGATACAGGAGATTTTTAAGACCATAAATTGACTAACATTTACTGATTCAAATGACGCTGCTTGCATCAAAGGCCTGTAAGTAACTTGAAACTTAAAATAGGCCTTCTGTCTTAGTTTGTTGTCTGGACAGAAGCTGAGAAAAAAATTGTAGCTAATAAAAACGAATGTTTGGCTTTATTCTTACAAAAGAGTAAATAAACTTTATGACATTTTTAAGTTGAAGAATTTATAGAATGAAAATTTTGAGTCGTAGTATCACCTTAAACCATTATTTGTCATATTTGTAAGGTAATCATCCTGAAAAAGCTGAGATTAGGATCTCTGTGGATGTTTGGAGCAAATTTATGTTATTTTCACTAGAGGTTCTCTATAAACAGATGCTTACAGTTGGACAAGTCCTAGATTTCATCTAGATCACAAATACTCAATGGTGTTCCACTTCCAGAATTTATTCTCTCACTAACTGCTCTACTTTGTCTTAAACCTTCATTTCTCAGCACACACAAGAACAGTACTTGTCACACAAAGGAGCTGATATAATTAAACCAGATGATGTGCTCCACAAGTAAAATCAGCCATTCATGAAAGCTGGTCACCAGAGGCCATTTCAAACAATGCATATTTCAAAGTAATCTAAAGTAATCCCTTCTCTCTACTGATTTGGTTTCCATGAAGTCTTAAGCACATGTGTGCTGCGAAAAGGAGGCTTATTAAAACCTGATGTGATATTAGAGATTATAATGCAACAGGGTTGGGCTGATTTTAATAACGGACTCTTCAAAAAGAAAGCAATTTTCAATTTTATGTGTAAGCTTACTAAAAACATTCTGCATACAAAGGTAGATGGTGTTTAGTTATTAATTAAGAAAAAAAATAAAGAATGGTCCCTGTTATCTGAATGGCATTTATATTTATATATACAATTGGCATATAAAAGTGGAGGAAAATGTGGAAATTAAGAAACAACATAGAGGAGCATAGGGGAAGGGAAGGAAAAATAAAAGAAGGTGAAATCAAAGTGGGAGACAAACCAAAAGAGATTCTTAATCATAGGAAACAAACTGAGGGTTCCTGGAGGGGAGGGGGGATGGGGTAACTGGGGGATGGGCATTAAGGAGGGCACGTGATGTGATGAGCACTGGGTGTTATATACAACTGTTGAATCACTGAACTCTACCTCTGAAACTAATAATACACTATATGTTAGTTGAATGTAAATAAAATAAAATTAAATTTTAAAAAAAGTGGAGGAGAAACTAAAAGTTTTCACTGACGGACAAATAGGCAAAGCACAGCAAACATTTGCGACTATGCATAGTGAGGAGCTTGGATTATTTAGAAAATTCATTAAAAAGTTGCGAATCTCTAGTATATCATTCTTCTGGCTCACCATGGTGAAACATGATCAAAATGTGTCCTAGAACAGCATTTGACACCTTAAAAATATTAGCTATCATCGTTAGTAGAATTGGATTCTTACAATTACTGAGTAATTGCCTATGGTTTACCAACACCTCCAGACCTGGAGGATCTCTGGGGATTTTATTTGTTTGTTTTTCCTGATCCTTTTTCTATTTTCTAGTTGTGCAGTTGACTCTTGAACATGGGTATGAACTGCATGGGTCCACTTATACATGGATTTTTAAAAAATAAATATGGTACTGTAAATGTATTTTCTTTTCCTTATGATTTTCTTAATAGCATTTTCTTTTCTCTAACCTACTTTATTGCAAGAATACAGTGTATAATACTATAACATAAAACGTATGCATTAATCAACTATGTTATCAGTAAGACTTCTGGTCAAAAGTAAGCTATTAGCAGTTATACTCAGATTTTTGACTGCGCAGGAGGTCGGCGGCTCTAACTCCTGTGTTGTTCAAGGGTCAACTGTATTTAGTTTCAATCATGGATGAAAATATAAAGGATTAGATTTGATTTGTTTCTAATCCCTCCATTTCAGGATCTTCTGCATACAGCTCTAGATTCTTGCAAAGCACATAAAAGAAAACATGCAAATGATCAAGAACTGGTTTATGAAGTTAGCAAAAACCCAGCACCCTGACACAGAAAATGTGCTGTTCCTCTTTGGAACACTGCTTCACACACCCGATCGTATATGAGAAAGGAGATTAGCAGCTATACTTAATGGAGTTAATGTGCAGGACGAAATCTAGAAAATACATTGTAAAAATCTCTTTGCTTGAAGGTTATAGACTGGATGTTTGTGTACGCTCCTCAAATTCATACGTTGAAATCCTAACCCCTAATGTGGTGATATCAGGAGGTGGGGCCTTTGGGAAGTATTTAGGTCATGAGGGAACCCTCCAATGGGATTAGTATCCTCATAAAAGGGATCCCAGAGAGCTCTCCCACCCCCTTCCATGTGAGGACACTGAGGAGACGACTATCTGTGAACCAGGATGTAGGCTCTCACCAGACACCAAATCTGCCAAGCACCCCGATCTTGAACTTCTAGCTTCCAGAATTGTGAAAAATAAATGTTTGTTATTTAACCCCCCCCAGGGTATGGTATTTTTGTTAAAGCAGCTCAGATAGACTAAGACAAAAGGGCTCTTAAAGCTCACCTACGTTAACTTTTAACTAATGAATAAGACTTCACTAGAGCATCAATGAAAACATGCCCATCTGGGTAACACAGAACTCACTAGGCCATCTGTGTAGTTTAGGGCAGCATCTAAGCTTAGAAAATTCTCCCTTTTATTGAACAAAATCCCATCCTCCTCCCTCTTAAATGTTTATTCATGGTCTAGTCTACGGAGCCACACAAACTAATTCTATATTTTTCTTTATAACAAATGTTTTAATATTTGGAGATGGGTTTCCATCTGACGTCTACATCTTCTCCTCTTAAAAAACATATTTGTGTGGTGGAGAGAGATGGGAGAGCAGTGGAAAGCGTTATTTTTGAATTTGGCCATTTCTTGGTTAAGTACTGAATCAAGAGATCCTATAAAGCTGGAGTTGTACAAATAAGAAGCCAGCATATTTAATGCCTTTCTGGCTCAAAGGAATTTTGACTGCTAGACTACTGATCAATGCTTTCCAAATTCACTAAGGAAATTTTCCGTATGTACTACTACTTTCGTGCTTGGACTAAATTCAATTCGGAAATCTTCCAAAATTTGCATAATTAACTTGTTAATCAGTTTTATTGGAGAATAAAGTCAGACAAGAAAGATGAAGATCCAGGCTAAGAGTTATAATCCAAGTACTGGATTTTTTTTCATTCCTTGACAATTTAGTCCTTGATTTCTCTCCAGATTTTGACGAAGCATTCTTTCTAAGAAACATCTTCTTAGGGGAACCCTCCTACACTGTTGGTGGGAATGCAAACTGGTGCAGCCACTCTGGAAAACAGTATGGAGGTTCCTGAAAAAGTTAAAAATAGAACCACTCTACAATCCAGCAATTGCACTACTAGGTATTTACCTAAAGGATACAGAAATACAGATTTGAAAGAGTACATGCTCCCTGATGCTTATAGCAGCTTTATTAACAATAGCCAAACTACGGAAAGAGTCCAAGTGTCCATCGACTGATGAATGGATAAAGAAGACGTGGTATATGTATATACAATGGAATATTACTCAGCCATCTAAAAGAACGAAATCTTGCCATTTGCAACAACATGGATAGAGCTACAGAGTATTATGTTAAGCAAAATAAGTCAGAGAAAGACAAATACTATATGATTTCACTCTTATGTGGAATTTAGGAAACAAACCAGATGAACATAAGGAAAGGGGGAAAAAAGAGAGAAGGAAGCAAACCATAAGAGCCTCTTAATGATAAAGAACAAACTGAGGATTGATGGAGGGAGGTAGGTTGGGGATAGGCTAAATGGGTGATGGGTTTTAAGCAGGGCACTTGGTATGATGGGCACTGGGTGTTATATGTAAGTGATGAATCACTAACTTCTACTTCTGAAACCATTACACTATATGTTAACTAACTAGAATTTAAATAAAAATCTGGAAGAAAAAAAAAAAAACATCTTCTTTACCACACTTGGCTCCCAATTTCAGAATAGCTGGATACTTTAAAAGAGCCATGCAACAGAAGAACAATTATTCTACCATCACACATGGGCCCCAAGCTCAAGTACTTAAATCACAAGGTAGAGCAGAGGTTCATCATAATCACCTGGAGGGCTTGCTAATTGCTCCAGCATTCCCAATACAAGGGATGGGGCCTACAAAGTTGCATTTTTAAGAAGTTCCTAGTGATACTGATATGGATAGTACTGGTCTAGTACTGTAACCCATTACAACTAGCAAAAGGAAAGGTGCATGGAGCCAAGTCTGGGGAAGGTCTTTCAAGTCTTTTCATGAAGGTTGACCTCTTCAGCTTTTGCATTGGCTAAGGCAGCTGACCATTCACCAGCCACCCAGGGCTACTGATACTGCCAATCATTTCACAGCTAATAGGACTCCTTTTTTATTTTTATTTTTTTAAAGATTTCATTTATTTATTTGACAGAGAGAAACACAGTGAGAGAGGGAACACAAGCAGGGGGAGTGGGAGAATGAGAAGCAGGGTTCCTGCGGAGCATGCAGCCCGATGCGGGGTTCGATCCCAGGACCCTGGGATCATGACCTGAGCTGAAGGCAGATGCTTAACGACTGAGACACCCAGGCGCCCCAGGACTCTTAAAAAAAGAAAAAAAAAAGATTTAATTAATTAATTAATTATTTTAGAGGGGAGGAGCCTTGGGAAGGAGAGGGAGAGAATCTCAAGCGGACTCTGCACCAGGGTGGAGCCCAACGTGGGGCTCGATCCCACAACCCTGAGATCATGGCCTGAGCTGAAACCAAGAGTCGGATGCTCCACTACCTGAGCCACCCAGGCTCCACCGATAGGACTCTTGTAAGATCACCTTTTGTGGAGTTGTGGAGAAGGCAAACGTTCCACGCACTCAGACTTCAGTAGGCATGGACAACAGAAAGAGTTTTCCATTGGAAAGCATTAAACTTCCCTCAGCAAATAACCGGAAGTGGCTTTCAAATGACCCTCTGATATCCCTTTCTGTACATTCCCTTTCAATGTCTGAAGAAGGTAGATCCCACAAATCCTGGGCATATGGGAACTACTGGAGTCTGACAGTGGCCCAGCACAATGTTGAAGTTTTGTTATATTTATTAAACAATTGTTATGCACAAAGATAGGTTTACGACCACTACATTTTATTTTAGATCTTTACATAGTTATTACTAGCAATTAAGAAGGCGGAGAGAGTTACTTGCTTTTGTTTTAATGAACCACCCCCCCTCCCCAACCCAGTTTTCTGATTCTGTCCAGCTCTCTTGCCAGTCATGCAGCCTGGGCCTCTCCCCGCATCTATCACCTCTTCTTTGGAGCACTGGCCGACAGATAGAGGTGCAGCAAAAAAATGAACTCTGAATTACACAATATGATCCCCCAAACAGACCAACCCACTGTGATGTGCAAGGCACATCAGGTGCTCTGGGGACCCCAAGCTGAATTCTCCTCCCGACAAAAGGGAATTGGGAAGATTGGCCAGACCTAACCGGGAGAGCAGAGCAAAGGGCAAGGGAGCAAACTTCCAAATGACTTTGTGTGTCTTCATTCTCGTAGCAGCCACTTCTCAGAAGGAAACTCAGAAGGAGTCTAGTTCCAGCCGAGAAAGGGCAAGAATGTTGGAGTCTGAGTCTTCCAGTGGTCTGACTTTAGGGAGAATATTCCACCCCTATGTGCACTGCTGTTGGGCTCGGAACACGACTGAGAAGTGGCGCATCTTGAACTGGGGGCCTTTTCCCCTTCTTTCCTCGCCCTCCCCCACCCGCCCCTTCATGTGATTGCCTGCTGCTTCTTCATTCCTCAAATACCACTGCCCCATGATCGCCCGTGCCTGGCCCTGACTACTTTCTTCACTTTCTTCTTTCCTTTTGCTCTCCCGAGTCTCCAAATTTCTTCCATTTCCTACTTGTGGATCAGACTTTCCCTTTTATCAAGAAGTAACAATTTGTGCTAATATCGGCCAAGCAGTTACCACGTATTAGACCTTTCATAGTCCTTACTTCACTTTATCCCCACCACATCTCTAGGAAGCAGGTACAACTACTCTCTCTATTTTTTTTTTTTAATAAGGAAACTGAGTTTCGGGCTAGTTAAGGAATCTATCCAAGATGGCTCAGCAAGGGGCAGAAATGGGGCTACCCCACGTTAGAGTCTTTGTTAACTGTTCTGTGTGTGGATTTTGTTTCTGAAGTGTCTTTTCACTTTAAAAGATCTTGTATGCCTGAAGAATTTTGAACTGGCAAAATTAACGGGGGGACTTTTTTTGGGTAAAAAACTGGGTGTCAGGTGTTGCTGGTGTTTCCAGACACCTGCCAGTGTTCCTGACTGTATCGACCCCAGGAGAACACAACGGGACATCAGCATTGCAGCCACATACTATGTACAGGCCCCCTTTCACCTGACAAACAGAAGGGGACCCCTCAGCACTCAGTAAAACAAAGAGCCGTTGCTGGGCGAGACAGTGGACTGGCGTGGCTGAACATGAATATTCAAGACCACGAGTCACAACTCCATGAATTTGAGGGTCTCCTCTATTTGTATTTAGCATTGTGTAGTTGTGAGACAACTTGCAATGATTAATTAATCCTTGGTGCCGAGGCAGAAGGTGAAATAATTTGTGCACAGTCACGCAGTTGGTCATTCTCAGGCGGTGAGTGAGTACTGGAGTGCTTCGTTTTCCAGAGACAGAAAGAAGATTGGACTTGACTTTCTGCTTTTGTGCCTGTGATCCAAGAGAGCCAACGCCCCCCGCCCCCCCCGCCAATCCCTGAAATTTTCTAAAAGGAGGGCAGGTGGCTGCCAGCTGGCCTTAATCTACACCCTCATGACATCATCCTCAATATCTCCAGTCCCTGGAAATTCCACCCACTGAGATCCCACACCCCCAGTGGGCCTGTGCCTTAGCCCCAAGGAGGCCACAGGAGCCCTCCCTGAAGCTCGGCTTCCTGGCTCGCTGGGTGGAAGAAGCACAGTCTGGTCCATATATTGCACGGGGCCGCTGGTGACTATTTCCCCTAGTGCAGTTTTAACTGAGGCTGTTCGCAGTAATACCTCCGTTATCTATCACAGTAGGAGGAAGGTGGGTCTCCAAATACGTGAATTGTCATGATACCTTACTTTAACTTTTTCGAGGCAGAAACTTCAAACAAACAAATGCAATGGAACCATTCTAAGGCATACTGCCTTTGCACAAAGAACTCCCCAAACTCTGTGGCTTATCACAGAAAAAGGGTTATTTCTCCCCGTGTGAGTTACGTGGCGCCTGTAGAGGGCGGTGGCTCAGCCCTGCTCCACGGTGTGGCTCTTTGAGTCTTCTTTTTAGGACTCAGGCTGAGACAGCAGCCCCTGTGTGAGACACACCATTCTCATGACCCACCCCAGGAGCTGGAGAGCTGGTAGAAATTTGGAATGCCGCTCAAAGCATCTGCTCGCCCTTGGCATCTGCACACCTGCTTATGCACCCTTGGCCAGTGCAAGCCATGTGCTGGCGCCCAGGCTGGGTGGGGATACGTTCTGCTCTCTGGGGAAGTCCCATGCAGTGGGCAGGGACGTTGAACTCTGGTCACTTCTCTGGTGGGGGACGGGTGGCAATAATTGGGGATTACGAGTTAATCTACCACATACACTTTCAAAAATTAATTACATATTTTCTAGCCTTCAAAGAATACTGGGAATGAGATCACTGTTTTGTTTTGTTTTTATGGCTCTGGGTCATCGTTGTTAACAATTCAGACTTTCCCTAAGGGATATGAGGATGTGAAAAGCTGTTTGACCAATACATAAATGACACTGGCCTGATAGTGCTCGGAATTCCTTATGGATGCTTTTCACAGTATGGTTTTTACCTCCTTTGCAAATATCACTTCTAGTTATTAAGTGCATTTGCCTCTCACAGCTCCACTTTCTTTCCTCTAATCTGCCAGAAAGATGGCTTGTTGAACCTTGTTAGATCTGTGTGTAAAGTAAGAGTGAAGACATGGGGGTCTCTCTCAAGTGCAGTATGTTGGATTTTGTGCATGGACGCTGTGACAAACGTTTGTGTGTAGATGCTTCACGGGGTTATTAGATTCCTCTTTGTTTTTGTCTGGTTGGTTGAGGGTGTGGGATAAATGAAGTTAGGAAAGAACTGGCTTTGGGTAAAGTTCCACAGGGAGAGCCCCTGCTTTGCCATTTTCCACATGTAACAAGAATTATTTTCTAGATAGTTGACTAAGCATTACGACTACCTGACACTTCTTGATCAATTCCATTTCCTTTTACTTTTTAAAAAAGATTTATTTATTTATTTGAGAGGGAGAGAGTGAGCACAAAAGCATGATGGGGGAGGGGCAGAGGGAAAGAATCTCAAGCAGACTCCCTGCCAAGCGAGGAACCCACCGTGAGGCTTGATCCCATAACCCATGAGATCACTACCTGAGCTGAAACCAAGAGTCGGATGCTCAACAAAAAGAGCCACCCAGGTTCCTCTGCCCCCCCCAATTTATTTTAATTGCCATACACATTATATTCAGCAATCTTTTGTAGAGCCGCTGAGTAAGGGACTTAGTTAGGCACTACTGGAGATAATGAATGAATGAATGAGAAAAGAGCCTGGCTTTCGATGGATGCTAGATATAATTCAGTTCCAGAATGTGGGCAACTGTCCTCTTTCTAAAGGTGGGGCAGACGGGACACTTTGAAAGGCTCAAGGACTCCCTAGAACGTGCACGATATTCACTTTGGGTATATACTACCTTGAACATCACGGTGGAGTCTGATGTTCATCTTTTTTGGATGAAAACAAACCCTTACAAGCCATTATTTGCTGGTCAAGATAGATGAAGTCAAATGTTTCCAACCTGGTTAGCGGATGACTATTTCTTAGCTAAACATAGTTATTCTCTGAAAGCCTGACCTTACGTTGATAATAATTGAACTGGGAATAAGATTTTTCATATGTTTAGGTGTTTTCTTGTATCTCAAATCCCATGAGAAGATACATTTGTTCTTTCGTAAATAAAATAACTCCTGTGTTCACAATGCATCCCAGTTCAGGAAAGACTGCATAAATTATCAAAATTGCTCTTCACCATAACTTAATAGGAAAGAAGAGCCAGTGTTTCTACTCCTTCTCTAATGCAACGCTACCCCCCACAGGAGGTTCATAAGGCTGAAGCTAAAACTCACTGCACACTCAGGTCTTCTGATTCTGCAGCTGGTGGGTTTTCCCCTAATAAATCAGTTCTTTTTCACTTTGCCTCGTTATTTTGTGAGTAATTTCCAGCTTGATTATCCATGGACATATATGTTAAAAAAATGAAAGACTAAGGTAATGTGCAAACAGGCAAAGAAAAAATGCATTTGCATGAGTTGTAAACTTTTCATTGCTACTTTTTTCTACAACTTAGGCGAACAGACTGTTTGTATTGTTTGTTTATTCTTTCTGCATAAACCCACTGACCTGTGAAAATACAAAGAAGAACATCCTTAGTAATAGGAATAGGGTGAGCTAATGTGTTAATGTTGTTTTCTAATAATTTTAGCAATACTATTATGTTGATCAGAGTATTCATAATAGAATCATAGGCTTAAAAATATGGGAAAACAACTTTTTGGTAAAAATATGTCTATGAGATAATTTGGATTGAATATCTTTTTTTTTTCAAGATTTTATTTATTTATTTGAGAGAGAGAGAGAGGACAAGTAAGGGGGAGAGGCAGAGGGAGAGGGAGCAGACTCCCCACTGAGCAGGGAGCCTGACGCGGGGCTCGATCCCAGGACCCTGAGATCATGACCCGAGCCAAAGGCAGATACTTTATCGACTGAGCCACCCAGGTGCCCCTTAAGTACTAATAACTTGAGGAGAGTCCTAAAGATAAGTTCATTTTAACATTTTCACGGTCTTTTTACAAACACACACTAGAAAGCTGGATTGATTGCACTGCTGAAAATGCATTTGTAGATGACATGAAACTTGATGAAATAAGAAAGGACTGCATGGTAGGGAGTGAGCCCCTTCTCAGGGGATGGCGGCCAGAAAACTGTAGTTTTCCAGGTAGGAGTCATGGGAGAGAAGGCAACAGGGTGGGATGGTTATTCCTGGAAGTTCACCTCACCTTGAGTCATGGGTTTGCCTGACCACGCAGATGAAGGAAGAGGCCAAAAAAACATTCCGTACAATGATGACAAGGTACAACGTTGCTTTATTTTGTCTCTGACGGCAACGATCTGTTTTCCTCCAGACACATTCTGAGCTCCTATAATTTCTGTTTCTATGTGTTGAAAGGAAAAAATACATTTTCATTTTTGACTGATGCAAAGACTCCTAACTTATTGGGCAAGGACTTCTCATTGTCTACCTCATCATTAGCTTTTTCATTTATAACAAGATCCTGATTTTATTTGAGTGGCAACGTGCCCAGCTTCAGGTGACATCACTTAGCTTCCCTTGTAGCTCTCTGTGCCCACATGACTGAATCTTTTCCAATGAGATGTAATGAAAAGGGTTGTATGAGACTTCTGGGAGTTTCTGTACAAGAGTGTGAGTGGCCTTCTGTCATATAACATGGTCAGAGCGTCATCAGTCATTCTTGGACCACAAGATGCTCTCACTGATGGAATGCTCCAAGGTGGAGCAGAGAGAGAAAAGAAGCCTGGGTCCCTAGTGACCACTGTCCCAGCCCTGCCAGCCTGACTTTGAATTTCTTTTACTTGAGGGAAAAAAACCTTTTGTAGCTAAGGCACTACTTTGATATCTGCTATGTGTAGTCAAATTTCCAATTACATTGGACGAACACTATTGTTTTTCCTATTCTATCACCATCCTAGATTTGAAATGTTAGGAAAACATGGCCTTTTAAATCAAACCAGAAGAATTTGGTTTATATTCAGAATAGGAAAAACAAACAAACAAACAAACCTGTGGTTAATGAGCGATTTAAAGACACAAAGAACTACACAAATAAATGTGTAATTACAAAGTATGGTCAGTGCTATGAAATCCATAGGGGCAAGTGAGAACATGATATTCTCTCAGCAGGCATTAAGTTCCAAACTAATATTTAAGGCAGTGTAAGGTTTCTGGGTCAATTAAAGAATGTTAGAAATCTCTCATTAGCTATGAAAATGAAAAACAGAAATGGATTCCTCTATTTTTTGGTAATTTCCCAGGATTCAAGGGGATTTTATTATGGTACAAATTGCTCTTTAGCTCCTTAAAAAAAAAAAAAAAGCCTTAAGTCTTTTATGTGGGCAATATACCAGTACTGTACCTGAGTCTTTTTTTTTTCTAGTATGAGTACTTTTATGTAACTGAAGGAAACTAAGCTACATATTTTGAAAATGAATCCATTGAGAAGATAATCGTGAATTTTAAAAGGCGATTTCTATAATCAATTGACTATTCCATCCACATTAAAACACTGATAATTGAAGACTTTAAAATTTTTTTTTTTATGTAGGGGTGCCTGGTAGCTCAGTCGGTTAATCGTCTGCCTTCAGCTCAGGTCATGACCCCAGGGTTCTGGGATCAAGACCCTTATCGGGCTCCCTGCTCAGCGGGGAGTCTGCTCCTCCCTCTCCCTCTGCCCCTCCCTCTGCTTGTGCTCCCTTGTGCTCTCTCTCTCTCTCTCCTGAATAAATAAAATCTTTTTTTTTTTTAGATTTATTTATTTGAGAGAGCGAGAATGAGAGAGAGAGAGTACATGAGAGGGGAGAGGGTCAGAGGGTGAAGCAGGCTCCTCGCTGAGCAGGAAGCCCGATGCGGGACTCGATCCCAGGACTCCGGGATCATGATCTGAGCCGAAGGCAGTCGTTTAACCAACTGAGCCACCCAGGTGCCCCCTGAATAAATAAAATCTTAAAAAATTTTTTTTTCGTACATAAAAAGAGCTAGCGTTGTTTCTGCATTTAGGTAGATATGGCTGGTGACCCACTCAGGGAAGTTCACCCAGGCAGCCTCTATCCTTCGTGTCCTGAAGGAATCCCTAGCGGTACATACTGAGGCTGTATTTCCAGATCAGACTGTGCAAAACTCAATGATAACAAAACCAACTCCTCTGCAGGAATGTTGGGGCCTATTTATTTATAAGAAAAACTTAATTATCTCTCTTCACCTGCAGATCTTTTCCTCTTTTCCGTCCTCACTCCTGCAAATATGACCTTTGTTTTTAGTTGAAAATAGGAATTCTGCCTTTACTTGGGTAGCAAAGTTTTCCTGAAAAATTCAAACTCCTAAAACTCAAGGTCCCTATGTGTTAAAAGAATTTTTAAATTTTTTTTGCATTGGTGTCGATTATGTGTCAGTTATACCTCAAATTAGGATTTTGTAAGGTCATATTAGTAGTAACTGACATACTACTCTTAGACGGTGAGACTGATTCCATAGCAATTACTAAAGGCTAATTCAAAGTTATCATTGATAACTAGCAAAGATGAGAAGGAAAAGAATATGAAATCCACAAACCAAAAGACCTTATTCAATTTGATTTATGTTTAACTACCATGAAATGGAAATTATTTGGTAAATTCAATTAGTCTAGCTTATGTTTCCCCAAACTGTTTCATGTCATGGCACACAAAGAAAATAATAATACCAGTTATGAACAGCACACAAGTCTGC
This sequence comes from Callorhinus ursinus, assembly GCF_003265705.2. Taxonomy (NCBI): domain Eukaryota; kingdom Metazoa; phylum Chordata; class Mammalia; order Carnivora; family Otariidae; genus Callorhinus; species Callorhinus ursinus. The sequence continues at coordinate 20,628,792 of NW_027397067.1, read as the reverse complement.
TCACGGCTCAGAGGGGCTCTCATGATGCCAGACGTCCCAGCCATCCTGAGACTGATGAGGTAGAGACCTTGACACACCTATTATATAGATCTGTGACCCATTGTCAATGCAGAGTGACCGCTAGAGAGCCAAATTGGGCTATCAGGATTTTTATATCGATGTGGCTGTCTGCTCAAAAATGTTATGTAAAGATATTGAAAATAGAAGATTAAAAAAAATCAAAGGCTTAATTTCTATACTTGTAAGTATGTATTGTATATAGTGGTGTTTCTTAGAGTAATTAAAAAAAAAGGCAAGTAACTTGATTTGACATGTAAGAAGAATTAATTGGATGATCACTTAAATCTCCACCTCACAGAACCACAAAATCATAGAGGTCATAGACTCATAAACTCAAACTCATAGATTCATCAATCAGGAATAGACTTTAGAAATCTTTTTTTTTTTTCCCTTAAAGAGAGATGGGGAAGGGGGAGAGGGAGAGAGAGAATCTTAAGCAGACTCCATGCCCAGTGCAGAGCCAGACATGACCTGAGATCATGACCTAAGCCGAAATCAAGTCAGACCTTCACCAACTGAGCCACCCAGGCGCCCGACTTTAGAAATCATCTTATGTGACTTCTTTTAAAGTTGAGGAAACTGAGGCCTTGAGTGACTGATAGTACCATTTGTATCAAATTATACTGTACGAGGATTTCACATACCTTTTCTAATTCAAATCTTCCAGTAGTCCCTGGTGGCACTGCTGTTATCCCTATTTTTTCACAGGTGGAGCCAGAATCCGAGAGGCTAAATGGCTCACCCCAAATTGCTCTCTCTCAAAGTGGAGAAGGAAACCCGCACCTTGTACTTTCCTACTCCAGCGTGATCACATTTGAGCTCTCCATTGCATCTGATGCAAAACTAACCTCAGGCAGTTTCCTTCTAGTTCCACAAGTATTTTTATCTAAATCAATTCTGTCTCAGGTTAAGGGACTCGCTGAAATGATGAACTACATTTGTGTGATGAAGAAATGTCTTCTGCCTCACCACACCCACACACCTAAAATTTGTGAAATCCTTTCCAATATTCTTTTTTTTTTTAAAAGATTTTATTTATTTATTTGAGAGAGAGAGAATGAGAGATAGAGAGCACGAGAGGGAAGAGGGTCAGAGGGAGAAGCAGACTCCCCGCCGAGCAGGGAGCCCGATGCGGGACTCGATCCTGGGACTCCAGGATCATGACCTGAGCCGAAGGCAGTCGCTTAACCAACTGAGCCACCCAGGCGCCCTCCAATATTCTTTAGAGTGTGTGAACTCCTGAGGATTGAAAGCAGTAAGTCCCAGAATGAAGAACGAAAAATTAAATGTTTTCTGTGATCTACAAGTTGGTGGATCCATAGTTTTGATCTTAAAACATTTCCATCTCTTTTCTTTCTTTCTTCCTTCCTTCCTTCCTTCCTTCCTTCCTTCCTTTCTTTCTTTCTTCCTTTCTTTCTTTCTTTTTTTCTTTTTCTTTCTTTTTCTCTTTCTTTCTTTCTTTCTTTCTCTCTCTCTCTCTCTCTCTCTCTCTCTCTTTCTTTCTTTCTTTCTTTTAAAGTAAGTCTTGTATCCTCTACTCTGGAAATCAAACATCACTATTTAGCCATACATGCATCTACTCACAATATTCACATTTTATCAAATGGCTTGCTCTCCTCTCCAAAAAATATTTAGAAGGAAAAACTTTCTTCATAGATTCTCCTCCCTTTGAGAACTTTGGGATCCCATGACATCCTGGTTAGACCAGACATCTGTGCTTTCAAATACCTGTTCAGGGATCTCTATGCTTACTTAAAAAATGTTAAGTGGGTATCTTTTCTTTTTACTTTCTCTTCCTTCTCTTCATTCATTTGAATAAAAAATGTCCTATAATTCTCTTTTTAGAGCCCAATCTCTCCTTCCTTATGAGGTAAGTGTATAATAGCGAATTTGCAAATAACATGTTAAGGTAAACAAGTGGTGTGAAAAGTGAGAATGCATTTTCCCTAGTTCCACTGCTTCCGTTTTTCTGAGGAAAGACACAGATAAAGTTTCGGTGATCTTTCACACTGCCCTGACCACTCTGGGCAAGTGTAACTGGCATCGTGCTTCTCAGAGGAAATGCCAAATCGCCTTTACCTAGGTTAAGACTAGTTGGGGTTTGCTCTGGTCTCACAAATGGCAGTCATCTCAAGTTAATATGCTTTACCGTCGTATTTCTGTAAAATGTGGATGCCATTTCTTCGACATTGGATTGAGTTCGGTAGGAAATTACACATGGAGCTGGAGATGTCATTCTGTCTTTCCTGTAAATCCCGTCCGGTCCTTCCCACTCCCGGCCCATCATTCTCTGTCTCCCTTCCCCCCAAGCATGCACTTCTATTCTGTTTCTTCCCCTTCTCTTTTCCTGAATTCTCTTTTTCAGGAATCCTTTAGCTGTGCCATATAGGAAAGGGTATGAGCTTTTTAGGTTATAGATTCATATTGCATCGTGGATTGTTTTTTTTAGTCCAGGTTCATTCGGGTTAGTTTAGAGTGACCCTAAGAGAGGTATTAATAAGCCTCTACTGATTTCATTAATGAAATGCTTGCCATCACCTATGTGACAGGTCCTGTGAAAGTTACAAAGAGCATATTTCCTCCAGGAACTTATCATTGGTCTTTCATTTGTGGGTTGTAACTGGCAAAAGGAGAAAGAAGGCGTAACAAATACCTACCTAGAGTGGAACTCTCAAATGGCATCCTATAGCAAGAACGTACACTCCTAAGGAAATCACCAATAAAATGAGAAGGCAACCTACCAAATGGGAGAAAATGTTTGCAAATCATGTATCTGATAAGGGGCTAATATCCAAAAAATATAAAGAACTCATACAAGTCAATAGGAAAACACCACATAATTCAATTAAAAAATGGGCAGAGGATCTAAATAGACATTTTTAAAAAGAAGACATGCAGATGGCCAACAGACACATGAAAAGATGCTCAATAACATTAATCATGGGGGAAATGCAAATTAAAACCACAAGGAGATATCCCCTCACACCAGTCAGAATTGCCAGCATCAAAAAAACAGGAAATAAGTGTTGGTGAGGATATGGAGAAAATGGAAACATTGTGCACTGTTGCTGGGAATGTAAATTGGTGCAGCCACTATGGAAAACAGTATAGAAGTTCCTCAAAAATTCAGAAATAAAGCTACCTTGTGATCCAGCAACTCCACCTCTTTTTTTTTCTTTTTTTAAAGACTTTATTTATTTATTTGACAGAGAGACACAACACAAGCAGGGTGAGCAGCAGAGAGAGAGGGAGAGGCAGACTCCCCACTGAGCAGGAAGTCCGCTGCGGGTCTCGATGACACCACCCCGGGATGGTGACCTGAGCCAAAGACAGATGCTTAACCGACTGAGTCACACAGGTGTCCCAAGTTGTTGCGAATATCATGGATATTTACCCAAAAAACCTGAAAACACTAATTTGAAAAGACATGTGCATCCCTATGCTTATTGCAGCATTATTTACAATAGCCAAGATACGAAAAACAACCTAACCGTCCATTGATGGATGAATGGATAAAGAAAACGTTATATATATACGTGTGTGTACATACACACACACACACACACAATGGAATACTATTCAGACACAAAAAAGAACGAAATCTTGCCATTTGTGACAACATGGATGGAACTTGAGGGCATTATGCTAATTGAAGTAAGTCAGACAGAAAGACAAATACCATTATATCCTCACTTACGTGTGGAATCTAAACCAAACCAAACCAAAACAAACAAACATTCCCCCCACCTCAAAAAAATAAAACAAGCTCACAGATACAGATAACAAATTGGTGGTTGCCAGAGGGGAGGTGAGTGGTGGGAGAAATGGGTGCAGAAAGTCAAAAGGAACAAACTTCCAGTTATAGAACAAATAAATCATGGGGACGTAATGCATAGTATAGTGGCCATAGTTAATAATGCCGTATTGTATGTTTGGAAGTTCTCATCCCAAGAAAAAAAGAAAGAAATTTGTTTTGTTTTAAAGATTTATTTATTGGAGAGAAAGAGCATGAACGGTGGGAAGGGCAGAGGGACAGAATCTTTAGGCACAGAGCACAGAGCCCGACGCGGGGTTCGATCCCACGACCCCGAGGATCATGAACTGAGCTGAAACCAAGAGTCCAATGCTCAACCAACTGAGCCACCCGGGTGCCCCAAAAGAAAGAAATGTGTAACTGTGTGTGCTGATGGATGCTCACTAAACTTACCGTGGTGACCATTCTGCATTATATACAAATATCAAATTATTATGTTGTACAGCTAAAGCTAATACAGTGTTCTTTGTCAGTTACATAGCAGTGGGGTGGGGGGGGAAAGAATGTACACTCCTCACCGTGGTCAGCACCGCACAGGATCAGGCACAGAAACCTGGGCAAGAAGTCAAGAAACGCCATCACCTCAAGAGAAACAACTTGCGCCGCTGTCCTGGTGCAGAGACAGCTCCTTGCAAAAGAACAGGGCCTGCTGCTGGAGAAGGAGGGGGAGGTGGGTTTGGAAAGAAGTTCTGAACCGGAGTATCTGCTCTCCCACTAATTCGTGTGATTTCGAAGGCGACACCCTCTCGGGATCAGTAGTTCCTCATCTCTACCATGTAACAGCCCTACCTGTCTTCCAGAGTGTTCTTACTATCACATGATTTAAATTGGTGCACTACTTGATAAACATGAAAATGTCTTATAAAAATGAGGCACTCTAATACCTTGGTCTCTATTTACAGAAAAGAATCCATGTCATTATGTCAGGGGGAAAAGTGGGATTTATCCCACTTTTAGGGGATTATCACTGTCTCTAGGCCAGAAGGATCTGGAGGCTGTGTGTATCTCTTTTCTCCTTCTATGGCGGCATCTTCCTCACCCATCAGATCTGATCAATCACTTATCGTGCTACTTTTGTCATCTAAATTTTTATCAATTCTGTTTCCTTTCCTCTATTTCTTTCTTCGCTTCCATAGATCATGCCTTCATCCCTTTTCCAGATCATTGTAACAGCTTCTAATGGTCTTTCTGTCTCCTGTCTGCTTCCTCTTAAATTCATTTTCAATTCACTCAGGTACCACAGCAATCTTCTTAGATGCTACTAGCCTGCCTAACCATGTCTCTTCCCTACTCAAAGTCCAGTGCCTTCCCAGTCACGGCCCTCGTGTTGACAACTCCTTCTAGATTCAGTCACTTGCTGATTGTCCGATGTAGTACTGCCCAACCAACTCCACTCCCACAGGAATGGTGGAACCCTCTTTTGTTTGTTGAGAAATACAGACATCAGTGAAGCCTTTCTTAATCTCCCCCTGCCACTTGAACTTATTTTCCTTCCCCAGAAATTTTGTCTTCCTCCTCTAGACTCTAGTAATATCCTGTGCATTATCTCCACCTTTGAAATATCATTTCCCCCTCTAGAGCCCACTGGACTCTGGCACAGCATATGGGCTTGGGAAATGTTTGTGGAATAAGAGAATGGATGTCAAGATGGTAATGCACTAACTCCCTTATGGGTATTCCCGGAACCTAGATGTAAAATATTTTTAAAAATATATAGGCTATGTCACACTCTGGTCTTTTCAGCCATATCTAAACATCCAGTTAGTAATTGCCTAGGGCAAGATGTTTTCATATTTGCATGTCATCGTATCATATGAGAAAAATTAGGACATTTAAACGCCTTTGTCAAATAACATGTGATCTTTCATCTTTTAAAGCCTTTCCTTTTTCAATGAGCCTCAATGTCTCCAAGAGGTCGTTTCCATTCAGTAGATTAAAAAAAAAAAAAAAAGAAATGAAAGTTGTGACAGTCTGACTTTATTCCCAACCCATTTGAAAGCCGTTTTGTAGCTCCCAAGTTGGCCTTTCTGAGCACAGAGGCTCAGGTATTTGGATTCAGAAGCAGCCCCTCAGCCTTGCAGCATGGGGAAAATTCCCCAACAGATGTGCCCCGTGCTTTTCAAAGCCAGCCCCGGACACTAACAGGTATCCAGCTGCAGGTCTCAATCCTGGCTTACCTCACTGTGTTTTGGAAATAAATTAAAGCTTGCAAAAAGAAAGAAGACTGGAGTGTGGGAAGGTTCAGACCTGACAGGATTTTCTGTTTTCTCTCATTGTCCCACTTTTGCTCAGGATTTTGTTTCTGAGCCCCGCTCTGCAGAAACCTATACCAAGCATCCATCCCTCATCTTCTAGACAAGTGCTTTCAAAACTCACTGAACTGTCTGACTCTATGGGGTGGACTCCTCCATGTTGACATATTCTAGAAAGGGTTTCTGGCCCTCGTGCATTGGCAAACTTAACCTAGACATCTCAAACCAGATTTCTAGTCACCGACTTCAGACAGATGGCCGTGGCTTTTAGTGTTTAGCTTCTATGGTGTCATGCAGCAGGCCAGGGGGGAGATGCAGGACTGAAAAAAAGAACCCAATGGCTCAAAAAAGGCAAGGCAAGCCAAAAAACACATAAACAACCAGACAAAGCAAAACAAAAGCAGGTTGATTACTTCTCCCCCGTCCCAAATCGTTTTCTCAGGTTGTATAATATTTTAATTCCATGCATCTGGTATGAAATAAGAGTTCTGAGATAACATAGCCTCAGAGGAATCTGAACATGAGCAAAGGGAGCAAGAAGTTGAAAGTCAAAGTTGCCGTCTTATATTGCACAAAGCATGACAGGTAACGGATTCTCATTTCAAATGTGCCGAATTTGCCTTGATATCCCTGACATTCTGGCAGGGTATTAAGTGCTTCTGCAGGCCACTCTGTCCTTTGTGGTAAAAATGGGAAGCACATAACTTTAAAATCAGGGAATGGCTTAGTCATGAGGGAGAATCTTCTTGAATGGTCTTGAAGTACACCTAAGATGCCCACCCCCACGCTGAGAGTAGAGCTGAGACTTTTCCTGTCTATTTAATATAACATACTCTTGGAGATCAGAAACTGGATCAAGAAAGTCTCTTAACAGAATTATGCATATTTAATGACAGTTTCTGGCAGTAGAAATCCATTCATAGGACATGAGGTTGAGGTTGTTAAGAAGAAATGTATGAAACTTCCAAGCGATCGCTACCTTAGGGAATAAGCAGTTTTCAGGTAGGGTACCAGCATTTACCCAGCAAACCTCTAAGGAACCCCACTGTGTACCATGGGCTGTCAGGGATGCCCAGAAATCCAGGTATTTGTACCTGGTTTGCTAACTGATCTCTTTCCACCTGCAGACAGAAACCAAGGGAATGGGGCGCCTGGGTGGCTCAGTAGTTAAGCATCTGGCTTCGGCTCAGGTCATGGTCCCAGGGTCCTGGGATCGAGTCCTGCATTGGGCTCTCTGCTCCACGGGAAACCTGCTTTTCCCTCTCCCACTCCCCCTGCTTGTGTTCCCACTCTCGCTGTCTCTCTCTCTCTGTCAAAGAAAGAAAGAAAAAGAAAGAAAGAAAGAAAGAAAGAAAGAAAGAAAGAAAGAAAGAAAGAAAGAAAGAAAGAAAGAAAGAAAAAAAGAAAGAAAGAAAGAAAAAAAGAAAGAAAGAAAGGAAGGAAGAAAGAAAGAAAGAAAGAAAAGAAACTGAGGGAACGCCCAGAAAGGCCCAACTCAAGGGCTTCACTCTCTCCCAAGGGCACAGGTGCTCTTAAAGATGTGCACAATGCAAGTCAGAGATGCTGATAATATAAACTTACATTTATTGAGCCCATAGCGTGTGCCAGGAACAGTGCAGGAACGCCCCACGGAACAGAGGAGGTAGGACTATTTTCCCCATTTTCAGCTGAAGAACTGAGGAGGAGAGGTCAAATAGCTTTTCCAAGGTTATGTGACCAGTTACTGCAAGGTCAACTCAGGTAATCATGAAGTAGGACATCACAATGCCTCCCTGGGATGGCCACATTGGACAGGTCTTCTACCATCTCACCAGATTTCCTGACAGTTACCATTCTATGTCTTGCTTCTGTGGTTGATTCCTCTGAGACACTGGTATCAAAATCGGAAAATACCTCCACCTCACTGCTCTAAATGAATAGGAATTAGTGAATACTAGTGAATCACATATCAAACATCCCTAGAAAAAGGAAATATCCTCAAGTATCCGCATTCTGGGGCTCCAACCTCAGTGATTTTATGTTTGTCAAAGGATTACCTTAAAATGCAACCCACTTTAGCCTGGAGAATGTGGCTAATGGATTATATCCTGCCACCTTCCTCGGCCAAATGTACTAAAGCACAGGGTGTCCTGCTCATCACGGCTATTAATAAACATGAATAGCAGGCTGCAAAGAGAGTTTGAATGTCCTCTGATGTGCGGTATTAATGGTAATCAGCTATTTTTAATTTAAATTGCAAATGATACTCAGGATCATGGAGTTTATATAAAGTATAAACAAAATGAGTTCTGGTAGCATGTCTGATGAAAGGTAACAGCGTTTACTTTCTGATCCTCTACACCGTTTGAATAAGTCCTTAGATGATGCCTTCCTTATGAGCTACAAGATGAATTTATGCAGGAGCCTTCACTGATACCTACATGGACAGTTGCTTACAGTCTTTACACCAAACAGAAAATGGGTGCCGTGCCAACCAGAAAACCAGGAGGTCTAGGGAGATGATATATACAAAATACCTGGGCATAAATACTATAAAAAATCATGATGGAGTCAAATTGATGGAGGGTTCTATTAGCTAAGTCGTTTTCCCCCTCAAGAGAGTGAGGTACTAGCAACAGCATGCGGGGCTCGCACCAGTTCTTCTTGGAAAAGGGTGGTCGTGTTGTTCCCTGACAGGTTGCATGTGTTTTTCCAATTGGCTCTATTTAATTGGAACCTTCATCCTAGCTAAGCCAGTTTCATGGATTTTAAATTAATAGATACATAAGGCTAGAGTCATACTTCGTGTATTGTGGTATTCGAGGGGCTATTTGCCTTTTTCTGATCCAGGAACTGTTCCCTATTTTTGTAAATGGCTCTGAATTTTGGCTTTGGAGGAATCATTTCTCTCCCTTTGGTATATGCCATGAACTTCCAGGGATATTCATACTTCCCTCACCTCCCCCATAGGGTGCCCTCTCTGGAGCGCATGCTTTTTCCCTTCTCCTCAACAAGAGTGATCATTTTGAAGACTGACCATTGACTGAAGCCAGATCATTCAGAAACATCCTTCAGAGGCTTTGTTGTTAGAGCTTAGAGAAAGCCAGTGCTCTGTCGTCCATTGACTTAAGACTGTGAGGATGAGACGCTGGAGCTCTAGCAGCCACATTGTAAACATGAGAGCATAAACATGCCTAAACATAGCACTCTCCACAGCAGGCAGAGCCAAGAGAAGGAGGCAAGAAACACAGCAGGTGATTTTAACTGAGCTCCAGGATAAGCCCTCAGTGAGCAGTAGACCCTAGAAGTATTATTTGTAAGACCAATTATTCCCTTGTTGTCTAATGCAATTTGGGCCGATTGGTTTTTTTTTTTCCATTTCAACCCAAAACTTTTTAATGGATATGTATGATTATATAATAACACACATGTATATTATCATATACTATATATCATATATATGTATATGTCAAACTTTAATTTAAAAAACAGCTTGCTTTTGTTTAAAATAATCCTTACGAAGTCTACTATTATTTCACTTCCAATCAGCACATTTCTATCTGAATTATTTAAAATTTTTTTCACTTAAGTCTTAATTAATTATGAATGGTGACTTTGTGTTTAGGACAACTTAAAAATATAGTTCCTGTTAAATAGGTATGACATCAATTGTATAATTGTAACACATTCATTTCATAGGCCTGCAAAGTTCGTAATCTTGCTAACCTCGACAGATTGCCTTTGGATACTGTTATCCTGTCTCATTTCTCTTAAGTCTTCAAAAAAGTGGTGAAATAAAATCTTATAATTCACTCATTTGTCGAGGAAATGCAGTTCATGACATATGGAAGACCAAGCCGAGCTCACCAAGGTTGAAGTTTGAACTGGTAATAAAATTGATACGAGCAAAAAGGAATGCAATAGTCCTGCTTTTCTGGCAATTGTTTCTATGTATTATAAAACTTCAATGACTGCTGATGCTTCTAGAAATATATTCCTATTCTTCAGAGTTGGCATCTTCAAGTGCACTAGATTCTTGTTTCTTATGGCATACAAGTAATTCCCATAAAGACCGAGTTAATAGTAAGTCACCCAGAAGTTGACCATGCATGATTTAGTGAAAATAGCTATTGTGTATCTCTTAATTAAGGAGTTTCTCAAAGAGTCATTTGGCTCTAAAGATGTAATATTGTATGACAGACATTTAAACAAATCATTTGTAAATGCTTCCTGAATTTTTCAATTTTCATCTGGTCCTTGGAGATTGCCTATTTAATTAGGAGCTACTTCCTGGAAGAACTGCAAGTAAGCAAACGTAAGTGTTCGATAATTTGAAAGGTACATTATCAAGTATACTCAGCCTCCAGATGAACGTCGATCACGTAGCTCTCACTAAAGTCATTAACAGAAGATTTTACTAACCCATCAATAGCTTCCTTCTCATTCCCTTTCCATGTCACAGTTTTTGTCATCATTGTAACTGCTGAGTGTAAAACTCCCTTAAGTGGGGGAAAAATAGTCAACTTCACAACGGAACCTTGCAAATATTTTCTCCTGGTCTGTTTTTGCCTTTTAACTTTATCTATGGAGTTTTAAGCTATACACAACCAGCCTTTGATTTTAGCATTCCAGACTGGGGGTAAAAATAACCACATTCTTTTCAACTCGGTTTGGTTTTGGAACAAATGGCCCAAGGGCCCTCAGAGTTAGGTTGTACCACTCTCCACAGCCCAGTACAATCCTGAACTCACTGGGATTATGGGTATCAGTGATCAGGGTTTTCAACAGCTTCTGCACAAAACCAAGCATGGAGAAGACTGTGGTAGAAACAGTAAGAGCCAGGAGAGTGTTCTTAATCACTTGACCAATTGGGATTCTAATCGGTGATTTTCTTAGTATTAGTACTTCCAGATTAATCCATTTCCATATCTAAATCTTGGTTGTACTCACAAATATTCGAAACAGTAGTAAATCTATGATATCTAGTCATCCACTTTCTTCTTGCATATTTTTTTTTCCATTTTCTTACTGTAGAACGCATTTAAAGATCACACAATGCACTCTTTTTCCGAGGGTAGTGAAAGCACAAACTTCTTTCTGTTTATGAGCAGACTTTTCTAACAGTTATTAATAGCAGTAAAGTATTTGTTGTTATCTTGAAAAAAAAGGAGTTAGTGACCTGTTTTTCATAATGCTAATGAATCTATTCTATTCATATTGCTGTCCGTTTTTCCTTTTCTCAAAGAATTGAAGGTTGTGGTTTTTTTCCCCTCTAAATACTGAAAATTCTTTTAAGGTTCAATGAAGCTTAAAGTTTTCTCATATGTCTATTTTGAAACATTTATTTTAAGACAGAATGACTTGTTTCCTTAAAAGACCCTGGGGCAAAAAAAGACTTTTTAATAAAAAGATATAAAGTTTGAGGTTATATGGTGACTGAAGAATAATTCTGTAATCTAAATGGATATGTTGTTTCATCTAAAGGCTCCTTTCTCAATGTTCTTGAGTGGAGTAGCAGTGACTTCGTGAATACTCTTGCTTCCTAACCCCTAACTTGTTCACCTTGGAGGCCCAGCAAGCTAGAAATTATCCTGTCGTAGGTTATTTGCTGGCAAGTGAGTCTCAGCTCTTCAGCTAAAGAGTGCCACTGCCATTAAGGATGTGAATTCCCGTGCTTGGCAGCAAAGCGTTCCCTTGGTAGAGGAATGGTGGTGTGTTTAATCAGCTTAGAACTGCTTCTTTTTCCTGTGGTGACACCAAGCTGTGGAACCACCACCCAGCAGAAACAAAACAAAAGGCCTTCTTGGTAATTACAGGGAAAGAGAAAGAAAAGGTGTGGGTTATAATGTGCCTGTGTTTAAAAATTGATTCCAGAATAAAAAATATGTCTAAGATGACATTAAGATATAGGGTCCCCGTTGGGCTCTCTCTTAGTCACAGTGCAATGGACTTTTCAGCTTCCATATTAATTACTGTAATCACAACTTTGAGGCAAACACATGTATTGACTAAGAAGGATTTTTGGGGGGAATATAATATGAACAAGTTTTGGGGGGGAAATAATATGATCTTAAAAAATGAGAAATCATTTTTTTTTTTCCCCCACCAGTAGGAGCCAACACTCAATGGGTTGGGTTGGAAAGGGAGGAGAGGCTGATGGTGGCTTGGGTGAGCATTTGTCATGAGGACAAAACTATCTTCCGAGCTTATTGTGGGCAGAGTGCCTTATTGGTGGGGAAAGGGAAGTTAAAAAGGAATACTGTTATTAAGGAGGGACCGATATATTTGGAAGCTCTTCCTTTACACACATATGAAGATAAAATAGCTTTTTAAAGATCAACACTTACAAAGCTCCATGGGACAACCTGAGGAGAGAGCATAGACATGAGGTAGGCTTGTTGATTGAGAAGTCAGTTTCGAGGGGTATTTGGGCAGCTTAATGGGTAAGAACACAAGCTCAAGAAGACCTGGATTTAATTTTCAAATCTGTTTCTTGCGTCCTGAGCATTCTTCTTCATTCCCTTGTCAGTTTTCTCTTCTGCAAAATGGGATAATAATCATGCTGATCGCCTCATACCATTCTTGTGGGGATTACAGAATTGGTACAGGTGTCAAAGTGCTCATATTCTGCCTGGCACCCAGGAGACCCTCAACAAGTGCCTTGTCCTTTTCTCGCTCTGTTCCACTCCTTCTGAGCAGCTACTTATGTGGGATACCAACAGCTTCAACCTCTTTGGAAAATACAGTTGTCTAATCTGATACATTGGTCCAAGGGGATAGAAAGTGTTAATTTAGGTATGGGTTAATGTCACTATTGAGGTTTAGTTAGATATCTCTCTAGAAGATAAAGGAACCAGATTAGGTGTCCATAAGCGACCTGTGACTCTCTAGAGTCATGACCTATGAACTCTAGAAAGAGGTACAATTCATTCAAATGGTTCATCTGGTTACTTGAGTAGGGGACAAACAATGAAATCTGTAGAGAACCTCTAAAAACAGTTTTAAGCAGTTATTCTGATTGTGATTTCATCAACAACAAGTTAAGGCAGAATAGGCATAGCCCATGTAATAATAACAAAATTTTAGTTTTCTGGAGACTTCAATTTTCTCCTTTGTAATAAGGGGTGGTGGTTATATTTAACTGTCTCTAAGATTCATTTTAGCAATGAGTCTCTAAGAGCAGCAGACTGAGCCTTCCCAACGGTCCATTATGTCTCAGATTCTATACAGACTGTGGTTCTGACTACCAATAAATGTGTGTCAAGTAGAATGAATGTATACGGAGAGTCAGTCTTAGACATGTCTGCTTTTTCTGTCTGCTCAGAGTGCTTGATGGTCAAGTGTCTTTTTTTTTTTAAGATTTTATTTATTTATTTGACAGAGAGAGACACAGCAAGAGAGGGAACACAAGCAGGGGGAGTGGGAGAGGGACAAGCAGGCCTCCCGCGGAGCAGGGAGCCCGACGTGGGGCTCGATCCCAGGGCCCTGGGACCATGACCTGAATCGAAGGCAGACGCTTAACGACTGAGCCACCCAGGCGCCCCATTGGGCAAGTGTCTTGATGAGCCTTATGCTCAGACACAACTCCTACACTTGGTGTCAGCAGTAGGGCAGAATGAATGGGGTTGAGAGTCTAGCAAGACTCCTCAAACTCTAGCTCTCCTGGGTTGGAGGGAAAAGCAGAGTGCCTGCTGCAATCATAAACTGAATGTATTTACTGCCCTTATTTCATCTCTCTTTTGGTCTTTCCCTGAAGTAGAAAAATGAACCCAAATCACCAGACAGTACTGTTAATGAACTGATAATGTGTGGCAACCAGCCCCCAACACAGTCCCGTGATTCTCACCTCCTGGTATTGACACTTTCATATCATTCCCTCCCACACTAAATAGGGCAGACCCAGGGACCAATGGCATATGGTGGAAATGATGGTGTCACTTGTGGCAACCAGCCCCCAACACAGTCCCGTGATTCTCACCTCCTGGTATTTACACTTTCATATCATTCCCTCCCACACTAAATAGGGCAGACCCAGGAACCAATGGCATATGGTGGAAATGATGGTGTCACTTCTGAGGCTAGGCCCTAACAATAATTGTTGCTCTGCCTTGATGTCTTAGATCACCTGCTCTGGAGAGAGTAGCTGCCATGTTGTGAGGACACTGGAGTAGCTCCATGGTGAGGACCCCATGGCAAGGAACGGAAGCTTCTCATCAACAGCCAGGACTAATGTGCCAGCCATGTGAGTGAGCCATCTTGGAAGAGGACCCTCCAACCCCAGTCAATCCCTCAGACGACTGCAGTCCTGGTCATCGTCTTGGACTGCAATGTCATGAACAACCTGAACCAGAACTTCTCAGCTAAACTGCTCTCAAATTCCCGACCCACAGAAACTATACAAGACAATCGATGTTTATTATTCTTTTAAGCCATTTACATCTAGAGTCATTTTTAGTGCAATGATAGATAAGTAATACAGGACGCTCCTAAAAGATTGATTCTATGAGTGACTGAAGTGACCTTTCAGTTTGGTTGTGACAGTGTTAACTGCTAATCATTTATGAGAATAGAGAGTAGAGGGGTCCTGAAGTTTTGTAGCTATACCAGTGACAGTTCAAAGGCATTTTCTGATGGCTTTTTCAGAAGATCCTCCCTTCTTTCTCCCTTTCATATATGTAAGCGCACTTTTAGATCCAGCACAGTGGCTTATAACAAGCATGGCTTTGGGAAATCTCCCAAGCTGGGCTCCAATGTGGGCTCTATGGCATGCTAGCTCTTAGAACTTGCACAAGTTAAACTTTCTGGACCTCAGCTTCCCCAAGAATAAACTGATGCCATAGTACACACCTCATGGGTATTGTGAGGGTTAAATAACCTAATATATGTGAAGTTTTTTGGAGAAGAGCCAACACATAGAAAACTCCCCATATTATCATTTTTATTACCAATTTATTTTCACGACTTAATATTTTAACCGTGTCATAGTTTCTTCTTTTTTCATGATCCATGAATTCATTTATGCCGTTCACTTAGTCAACTAAGATATTTTCCTAATTGAATCTGGAACCTGAGACAAACAAGGAAGGACTATCTGAGAGAGCCACTGTGGCTCATCGGCTGTCCTGCCTGGCTTCCTCCCTGCCCTCTCCAGTGGGCACCTCTCAGTACTGACAGCTCAAAGGCCATGCCATGTTGTCCTATGCCCTACCCACTCCCAGACCTAAAAGGCACCCTGTCTCAGGGTACGTGGATATGACTCTGTCTTCTAAGAGTTGTAGATCTGAAAGTTGGATTTTTAAAGGAAAACCTTAGAGAGCAAGCATTCCAGGGTTCAAGTCAGAGTTTACCAGGATATAATTAAGGAAAGCCGAGTATTGTTAGAAGAAAATGAAGAGTCGCCTCAGTTTCAAAGCCCAATACTAAATTGACTAACTTTTGACAATTTGGTCTTTTTCCACTGTCTTTTTCAGTGTGACAAAGGAAATCAGAATCCACTTCTGTCTGTAAGATCCTTCATTCCCATTCCTGTTTGGGTGGTGGTGGGAGAATTATGGAATCCCAGCCAATCACGACGGTCCTATCTTATAGGGATTGTTGAGCTGGGGATTTAGTGTGGTTCAGAATATTAGCATATTTGTGCGCTCAGCCATTCTATTTGAATTCAGTGGGGGGAGGGGGAGCAGAGTAGAGTAGAACAGCAGGTGGTTTCATCAAAATCTCCCTGAAACTCTACACTCCTCATTTTTAAGGTTAGGAGGCAATGTGCCAAAGGTCACGTGGGGGCAAAGGGCAAGAAGACTGAAAAGGGTTAGAGGAAGATAGAGACCGTGCAGTTGGACATAAAAGAGTTCCTGGAAAGCAGGAAACTGGCTGGATACACCACATTTTTATTATTTAGCTTTACTCATTTACATTATTTCGCTGAAATAAGCAAGACTACCCTCCCTTTAGTTTTACCGCATTATCCTGGGGGGGAGGGTGTTTAATCAAACTATTTACAAATTCCCTCTTTCTCAGTTCCCTTATCCTCATCTCTCTCTGCCCACCCCAGAGAAACACACACAGATTCTGCTACCCAAGCATCATTTTTCATCACGCATTTTTCCTGCAATTTTTTTTAAAGATTTTATTCATTCATCTGAGATGCAGAGATACAGAGAGAGAGAGAGAGAGAGAGAGAGAGAGAGAGAGCATGAGCCGGGAGAGAGGCAGAGGGAGAGGGAGAAGCAGGCTTCCCGCGGAGCCGGGAGCCCGATGCGGGACTCGATCCCAGGACCCCGGGATCAGGACCTGAGCCGAAGGCAGACGCTTAACCGACTGAGCCACCCAGGCGCCCTTTTCCTGCAATTTTAAAGGAAAGGAAACACATGTGTGCCCATGCTATGCGGGTGGGAGCCACAGGATGAGCATCTCATTCAGTTTTAAGCCTTCAAATCTGTACGGACAATGGTTGTTTGTTTTTCATTTAATTGATCCATCCATCCTTCTGTCTACTCTCTGCTTACTTAGGAACATGTGGAGAAATCCATCCTTTCGAGACACCTGCAATCGTTTTTTTTTTTTTTTTTTTTTTTTTTTTTTTTTTGT